>NC_139588.1:5906055-5908555 GCF_946808225.1 Silurus aristotelis
GGCGTCATGTGGAGTCGGTATGGGATATGGTTCAACAGCTTGGCAGCAAGCGAACGAGCCGAGCGCACGAAAGGAGGAAATGCACCACATTCCTCCGAGCTCCCTTCAGAGCGTCTCAATGCTGATCCCGACGCAGGCATGTGGATTACAGGCTGAAAAAAATCCCTCACTTCTCCTTATATTGTGCTTTAAAAAGGTTTTCAAAAATGCAAGGATACACTTTTTTTTAATATGCAATGAAAAAAAAAAAAGACGTCCTGGAATGATGGAGAAAGAGCACTATTTTAAGTGGCTCGGATTTTGAAATTAGGATGAGATGAGAGGAAAAACATCCAGAGATGCTGGAAAGCAGGGATCGCCTCAATCTCATCGGATGATCAGTCAAAATTGATATGTTTTTAATGGTTCCACAGAGATGCTATTGGCTGAACAAACTATGATGATCAAAGCTGCCTGACAGCTTTTTGTTTTTGTGTGTGTGTGTATGTGTGTGTGTGTGCGTGTGTGTGTGCTTGCATCTTTTCTGTGAGTCATACTTTATAAGAGTGGTGTGTGCAGGTCCCAGAGGCGACGTCTTTACAGAACTCTCTTTCTTATAAAATTCCACACTTCGGCTGGAAGAAAGAAAAAAAGAAAAAAATGAAAATTCAGTCCTTAAAGAAAGCCCACATCCATCTTCCAGCCGAAAGACTTTTCCCCTCCCGGGGACTAGAATCGCTTTCATGAGGCCTTGACCGAGTAAATCTACACAACCCCGAAAGAAAAGAGATCATTTCTCGCTTGAAAGCGGGAAAGATTTTGTAAGCGAACACAATTGATGACTTGAGGTAGTACAGGATTACTCCATCCCTGTGAAAACAAAATGTCAAAAGCAGCTGCCATGAGCTGTTTTTTCTTCTTTTTTCTTTTCTTTTTCGTTCACAGATAGTCTTAGACATGCCAGAACGATCAGTTTAATTGATGGCAGAGGAGTGTTTTGGCATTAAATGCAAAACAGATGGTTATTAGAGGGTCTACCATAAAATACTAGGATGAGGATGGATGTCAATGAATGTCAATTCAGCACAAGCGGACAGTTATCAAACCACAGTACAGAGGTAGGTCGTAATTTCCCCTGATGTAGACCCATTAACACACACAAACACACACACACACACACACACACACACACACACACACACACACACACACACACACACACACACACACACACACTTAATTCAATTAAATTCAATTAATATCAATTCATTTTTCTTTGTATACCGCTTTTTACAATGGACATTGTCTCAAATTTTGTTCCTTATAATTGTTTATCCCTGATGATTGAGCCACTGGTGACTGTGGCGAGGAAAAACTCCCTGAGATGGTATGTGGAAAAAACCTTGAGAGAAACCAGACTCAAAAGGGAACCTGTCCACATCTGGGTATGAGTACACATATAGAATACATATCAATGCCAGGTCAAATTCTTACAAAGAATCGCATATTGTTATGATTACAAGAATACATTATCTATAACATTATGCTTCATTAAAAAGTCTTTTTGACATCATAAGTGTGCTACCTGACCAAAACCTCATCCTCAACACCACATGCCCATTCATTACAGTTCCATCACTGGTAAAGTGTGCAGTGAGAGGCGTTTAAATAAAACCTGTGGTCCAGTGCCATTGTAGCAGACTATCGATATTAATTACAGTCCAAATCCATCTTCAAAATGTTTGTGAGTCATAGATCTTTAGGCTGTACAGTGTAGGTAACTGACCTGTAGTGTAGGTAACTGTAATAACCATGCAAGTTATTAATTGAGCTGGCTGTGAGAAAAGTTTGCCCAGATTACTTACAGTATTCAACCAAAAATATATAAACACCTGACTGTTACACTCATATGTGCTTGTTGAACATTTCACCATCTCAGGTTTGCTCCTATAATAAGTTCTACTCTTTTGGGAAGGCTTTCCTCTAGATGTTGGAATGTGTGTGAGGATTTGTGATCATTCAGCTACAAGAGCATTAGTGGGATCAGGTGCTGATGTAGGGTGAGTCAGTGCTCACAGGGGGTTGAGGAGGTCAGGACACTCGAGTGCTTTCAGTTCAGCCTTAACACAAAATGTCTTCATGAAGCTTGCTTTATGTGTGGGGAAACTGTAATGCTGGAACAGGTTTGGTTGAGAAACTGTGGAGCAACCTTAAGCCGAAGGTGGATAACCGCAATGTTTTTTTAACGTTCAAATGAAGGGAAAATTATACTGTTACCGCCTACAGATACAAAAAATATATATGTAAAATACAGGATTTTATTGATTAATTATTGTATATTTTTCCTGTGCAATAATACATTTTATGTTTCTTTTATTTATAATAATTTACAATACTACTTGTTTGATTTTATTTATCTTTTATAAAAAAGTATATAGAAATATATAATAATAAAAATAATAATAACTTTATTTTTATATAGCGCCTTTAAAGTAGCTTCTCAAGGCGCTTTACATACAGG
>NC_139588.1:5913555-5926055 GCF_946808225.1 Silurus aristotelis
GAAACTACTGCACAGATTGATTGATGGGAGGAAAACAAACATGCTAAACTCGAGAAAGAAAGATGGAGCCGGACAAGACAGATGTCACTGATGCAAAACCAGCTGAAAGCGAAATGCAGTCGGATCGAAAATTGATCCATGCGTGCGCTCGCTGTCTGAATACTGAATCTGTATTTGAGATTTCTCTCATTGTCATAAATGCCATTATAACCCACATTAGACTCAAGTCATGGACTGTAGTGTTTATTTATTTATTTATTTATTTATTTATTTATTTATTTATTTATTATTATTATTATTATTGCACTTTAATTTGTAAAGATTTTCCTTAATTTATGAACAACTAGTTTGAGATTTGCCCTTTTGGAAGTATACACTAGAATAATAAATTTTAAATGAGCTACATTTTATTTTTTACTTGAGTTAAACCAGAAAGTTTACTGTTCTTAAGTACAATTAAATTTACGGTAACTTTTACTTGAGTAGAATATTTTATTACTCTTTTCACCTCTGGAGATAAGCTCATCCTCAGATCTTTAGGTATGTGAATTCATAGATCCACATCAGTCAAATTTTCTCATGGGAATCTCACAGAATGTTAACACTTTCTGGTGTGTCCACAGAGACATACTAAGTTTCACTTCTGTCCATGGTTTAACAGCTATTGCTAAAGAATATAACGAAGGCTCCAGTTAATACATTAAATAATGACATTGTCCAGGTACGAGGAAATCTCACATAAACCACTTCAGAAAATTCTAACGACTGTCCATGATGTTAATTTAAAAATAATTGTTTTCCTTTACCTTCAATATGGTTAAGGTTGCTGTAGGTCAGAAGGTCAATGGTTCAAGCCCCAGTATCCTCAAGCTTCCACTCTTGGGATCTTGAGCAAGGCCCTTAACCCTCTGTGCTCCATAGTCGCTCTATCATGGTTGACCCTGCGCTCTGACCCCAGCTTCTTAACATCTCTGAGATATACGAAGAAAGAATTTCACTGTGCTTAAAAAGTAAGCAAAAGTAAAAAACACTTTTCTTTCCTTTCTTTTCTTTCAGAAATGTCCACTAGATATTTTTTGTTCAAAAATGGTAAGCATGAATGCGTATCCAAGTTTTTGTTGCACGGTCCATCAGATATTTCTCTGCCTCCTTACAGTTGTATGAATTAAAAAAGAAATTGAAATTGAATCCCTGAGAAACGTCGCAGCTGGTGAACACAAGAGCCATGTTTGGTCTGGGATCCTTCTCTGCAATTTTCTCTACAAGTGGAAAGCTGTCACCAGGTCATGCCAACAATTGCAGGGGTATGTTTGGTTACAGAAACCAAAATCCTGATCGCCATCTCCATCGTTTACGCTTGTAAATAAACGATGGCACATGCTTTTAAGATGTCAGCTTTTTTTTTGAGGAATTTATCCCCTACCCGGTTCATATTTGGGTAAAATCTGTGGCTATTTATGTGGCAATGTGGTGATGACTGGAGTCCAACGTCACATCTGTCACCATAATTGGGCCATCGGGTCTGCTCTTTGTGTGGTGCAAGAAAATTAAAGGAAAAAAGAAGCAAACTTATCATGGGTACAAAAAAAAAACAAAGCACGTTTAATGTTTAAAAGCACGATCACGAGTTTTCTTTCTTTGAACATAGCGAGACACGGCTGTTTGAACAATAGAAAGATTTATGGTTGGGCTCGAACATGAAGCATTCGCTTAAATAAAGTGGGAATGTTCAGGAATATCAAGCCCTTGTATTAGTCAGTAGACTCACTGTATGCAGTGTAAGGATTTAAACACATCCATGATGACATTTGTTCCCTTTAAAAGAGCTTATTGCTCAAAAATAACTTACAGAATCAGCAACACCAGATGCAAATGCAAGTTCTGCAGAGAGCAGGTGGATTGTGAACTCAATATAGGCGAACCCAATTTTGTATATACATTCTGCATTGGCACGGAGTTAAAGGAAATTCTTTTGGTCGTTGCACCCGAACCGCATGCTTTTAACAGCTGGCCTATATTTCACTTGAAGCCTGCAACATTTAAGCATTTAATAGCCGTTTTTTTTCTCCCTTTGCACAAACCCAGATCCTTTAATTAATAGATTTTCTGCCATCATGACGGCATAACAGCTCAGCTAAAGCTCTGAAAAGAAGCACAGCACGGTCATAAGGGCCGACAATTGCCAATGAGAAGGTTTTAACAGAAAACGAAGATTTTTTTTTTTTGTCGATGCACGTGTAAACAACTTGGCATACACGGGCTCACACCACCCCATTAACTCATATACACTCCTTCTCATACTAAACACACACACAGACTAAAACTCCCCCGACACACACCAGCTCTCTCGGACTGTCTCCTCTGTAATAAGCTCCAGATGTGGTGCTGAAGGGGGTGAGGTGCTTGTATGTCATCCGCTGCGCTCGCGGCCCGTCTGAGGGGACGCCGGCAGGGCTGAGGGAGGGAGCGAGGGCCCCAGACCTGAGGTGCTGCGGATGGGGCGAGCGGGTCACTGCCTACGCACATCTGGAAGCACTTCAGGTCAATAAGGCCATAGCTGCATGAAAGGTGAGACATACACACCCCGAACTGGCGCAAGAAACACGCAAGAGTTCAGAGTGCACACTAGACAACATACGTTATTGAATCTGAGTTGACAAGTCTACGCACAATCATACCATGAGCCGGGGAATCTTTTATATTAGAACTTTGATATCAGTGCATGTAATATAAATGCTCAATGGGAATAGAACAGTTATTGCTTTAATCCAGAGATGTTTACTGCAATCTTTATTATATATATCTATAATGGGGTTTTCTGAAGGGCAGAGTAACGCTGTGAGAATTCTAGAATCCTAACAGCAATGCAGATGCTTTGTAATGTCAAAGTCCTAATCTCAGTTTCAACAAAGATTACTTAATTTCTATTAAATAAACAGTACAGTGTAAGAAATGAAAATGCGGCCAAACAATGAAGAAATGAATTTGAAATTCATCAATGTGCTAAAAAAATTATTTAGGAAAAAAAAAATTTTTTATTCGAATCTCGTAATAATCATCAATGATTAAAAGCAAAGTAAAACAGAGGTGAGGGGGTGACAGGTTTTAAATCACCAATCAGTTTCTCACAGTGGAACTGGACATCACATAATCCCAAAACTATCATTATGAGCTGAAAATCAGATGCAGTGTCTAAAAGAGCGTTTTACTTTTGAATAATGCATCACATAGAGAAGAGAAGAGAAGAGAAGAGAAGAGAAGAGAAGAGAAGAGAAGAGAAGAGAAGAGAAGAGAAGAGAAGAGAAGAGACGAGATGAGAACACTTTCTAAATAAATCATTTTCTCACACACAGTATTTTCAGAGATGTACACAACACTGACCCTGTTTAAAGTCACAGCACTCTGACTCACCTCACTGTCACTAATCATGATTAACCTCATGGGGAAAAACAAGTTTAAATATATTTATTTGTATCTTGTTTGTTAGAAAGGGAAAATGGTACATGTTATTGTTTTGTCTTGATGTCGTTTTTCTCTGTTGCCTGCAACAGAGCTGTGAGTGACACATCAGCTGCTCTGAATGTTAATATGCGTGATTACTGCTTGAGATGCAAGACTCTTTATTCCCATATGCTTTGAATTATAAAATTTCATACAGACAAAAAAACCAAACAGGAAGTATAAGTTGTCCTTGAAAAACAAATTATATTTGTGTTAGTATGCGACGTTACATGTTTCACCATCAACCAACAGCTAGGTGTCAGTGGTACAGTAGGTTATATAGAATGAAATGTATTTAAGACATGACCTTCGTCATGGTTCAGCTGTTTAGCTGATTCGATGTTCCTATAGCTTTTTAGAGTTCAGGTGAATTGGCTTTTTACATCTCTTACAGCTCCAGAATCCCTTTTTTTTCTCATTTCTGCCATTTTTTCCTTCACGTTGAGTAAATTCAAACTTAAGCAAACTACGATCATCCTTTGAAGAACTCACTTCGTTTAGCTGAATCTAATGTCATAAAAAAAAGAAAAGAATGGAGGGGGGAAGGGTTAAATCATCCAGACACTATGTCTGCCTCACAGTCTCCACATTAGTCCAGATATATGAAGAGTTTCATTTCCTCAGAAACGTCTCTACATTCATCAACAGTGATGAAGATGGTAACGAAAAAATCCAGCATAAAAGGAGGAGGGAGGAAGGAGGAGGAAGAAGATCCATAATTCCAGAAGGACGTTCGGATTGTTCCTTTCCCAATGGAGTTTTGCAGAAAGAGGAATCTCAGACCAATTTGTCCCGTTTTCTTTAAAGGCCTTATGAAGTCATCGAACTCCGTTGAGGCTTCCTCTTCTTCGTTTCCATCCTCCCTTCTTTAGTCTCTCACCCCTCGTCTCAGTTAACAGTAGGGACCTGGTTGAGGCTGTACTCCTTGGCTTTTAGTCTTAGGTTAGCAATGCTGTTGGCCATGTTCATTCCCTGGGTGGAAGTGGTGTTGGCACAAGTGGGTGGGTAGGTTGCCATTGTGCTGATGAAATAAATGATAAAAAAACTATAAGGATCACCTCAGAAATTCTATACACTATACACAATATTTTATTTTCAAAATCCAAATTTGGGTTGTCTGTTGCTACACATCTAAAACATATATAGTAAAATTAAAAAAACAAAAAAAAAGTACTTGCTTTCTGTGGGCAGCATTTTCTGTGGCACTCGCACTGGCCCTCCCTCCGAACTCGGAAACCAGCTTAAGAATATATAAATAGTTATTAAAGCTTTATATGTACTGTATTAACATGTAATAATTGTGCACATCAGTGCATCAAAGCAGAAATGAAAAAGAAAAAAAACTCAACCTCAAATTTGCATTAGCTTCTTTTCCTGGCCTCATTTCCAGTCATAAGCATAAATATGCCAGAAAGTGGTCAAAGAACACATTTGCACAAATCGAAAATTGAGCGTTTGCTCAGTCGTATTTCTGAACAGCTCAAAAAAAATAAAAAAAACCAGACCATAACCAGTGTAACCAGAGACACAGAAAATCCTGCCCAGTGAAGCTTTTCTCCTCGCATTGTTAGCGTGTATCTTATAACCCAGAGGTCACAGGGCACAGAGGTGGATTTAACACGGTTTGTTTTCAGATTATCACCTAGCAGTGAGGGCTTGAGTTCGCTCAGCTCTTCCCGACTGAGACGCAGAACCGATTCCACAGTCTGTGCTGATCATATTGACTAGGATTTCATCAAAACTCTAAACTGCCTTGTCATTTTGCTCATTTCAATAGGAACTTTATGGTGAATTAGATTGCTTTTGGAAAAAAAAAAGCAAATAGCCATAAAATAAAGGTGAATATCAACAGAACTGGGCATGCGTACTCCTGGGATGCCGCAGAAATGTGTTGAAAGGAAATTAAAGAAAAACAAAAGCATGCTGGGAATTACTGATGGGAAGATTGAATAATTTTTTGTGACTTGGTTCTTTAAATCTCGTTCATCAAAATAAAAAATTTTTTTTTTAGTCATTTGGTTCATTTCATCAGAAACAAAATCAAATTGTTACATTTTTATCCCCAACACGTCTACATACATGAACTTTGACTATAATTCCAATCATTTATTTATGTAAATATTACTGCATAGCATCCGAGGGAGTCACGAGACAATAGACAGAACATTTTGGACTAAAAGAGTCAAGAGGTGAACTACTCAATTCTGTTTCCTGGACATAACCTACAGAGATTTTGCGATGCGCGTTCAGTAGAAAATAAACAAATCACTTTTTGAGACTCGTTCTCCTAAATCACATTAAAGACTCTTTCATCAGAGTGGCACAAAGGACACTTCAAGGTTAAGGGGGTTAAGGGGGTTACCTGTAAGGGGTGGCGCTGCCCCAGGATAGGTAGTCGTTGGGCCGTGGGGCAGGACGAGGCACGATGGGCTGCTCCACCGCTGTTACGTCTCCTGAGTAGGATTTGAGGAGCGAGGCGTTCTTACTGGCCAGCATGGCTCGCTCGTTACGGCGGAACTTCGCTCGCCGGTTCTGAAACCACACCTGTGGCACCAGAGGGTGGAAAGTATTAAATTCTATAATATGGAAGACCAGAATTTACATGCGGCATGATCGAACAATCTACTATATGCATTTATTATAACATGCAGGACGGTCTCATTAGTTTCAGGTGCAATTTGATCCCATGTAAAAAAAAAAAAAAAAAACACTGAGGTAAAGCATTTGGGGGTTTTGTGTTATTAAAAGTGAGCTCTTTTGTTGAGCAAAATATCTTGAGATCATACGCCAACGTTGATCGTTAATATTCTTTACAACAACACTAAATGATGTAATAATAATAATAATAATAATACACCTTATACCATTAATAATTATCATCGTCATCATCATATGAAGATCCCAAAAATTCTACACACTATAAAAGAAAGTGTTTAATGTGCGTAGCTCCATTTCTGACGAAGACACTTTACTGAAACAAAGTAATTTGGAGTTGTTGCTGAAGTGTGAAGAAAAAACTTCTCAGCGCACATCATGCCATCAGTTTGAAAACAGATTCAAGGCCTCAGCAGTTTGCCAGACTGCTCTAGAGTGCTTTAGAATCATGAATCCAGGAGCTTGGATGATTATAGCAAAGCAATGGAGCATCTTAGCACAAAGAGAAATATCCTAAAGTGCAAGTTTGACAACCAATCGTTTGATATATATTAGACCTCCAGTGCAAGAAGCTCTCGTGAGCCCTGTTCGAGGACGAAATGCTAGAGCTAAGCACGGTGGCGGTTGAAGTGCCAATCGTTTTTGCTCTGAACAGCGGTGGAGAAGCAGAACCAGGCTCCTTTCCCTTCCCAAGCCAAGGTCTGGTGGAGGCGCAGTGTCCGGTTACGCAGTGCCTCAGGAATGAGCTCAAAGTCGCTTTTATCAAAGCCTTTCGGAATCGCTCACCCTCTCTGGGACACATTAATTGCAGATGTGTTTTCTCTCGCTTTTTTTTTTCTCCCCCCTTTTCTTTTTCCCTCTCTCTTTCTCTCTCGCTTTCCCTCTTGATCTATAAATGGGCACAATCCCCATCTTTTAGTAAAAAAAATAAATAAATCCCTTTCATTATAACATGTGGAGACCGTCTCAGGCCTGGAGCATGTGCACTCGGTCTGCACTTTTCCATGTAAAGATCTGAATGGGGCTTTAAATTAAAAAAAGAAAACTCGGGCGTTGGTGTTACACAAAACAGCACACAATCCAAACGTCGATAGGACTTCTTTGTGCATGTTAATAAATAATATTCAATCTTTTTTTTTCAAGATTTTCTTCTTTCTAGATTCTTTGGTATATATTCTAGATGTGTTGACACATTTATGAGTTGCTCTATAGAACATCTCTTGTTGTATACACCACTATATACATTTATTATGGTCCAGGCTGATTCAGGTTTGCGCTGCATTCTGAAACTCAACGTATAAACCTGGGTCTATTTCGAGAAGCTCGATGCACATGGACTTACTTGCACTCGGGCCTCGGTGAGATTAACTCTACGGGCCAGGTCCTCTCGCACAAAAGCGTCGGGGTAGTGTGTCCTCTCGAAAACCCGCTCCAGTGCCTGCAGTTGGCTGCTGTTGAACGTGGTCCTGTTCCGCCTCTGCTTACGCTTCTTCTTCTCCTCTGAGTTCAACTGCTCATCTGTCCACATCATCACAAACATCACTCATAAGAACATTGGTTTTAAATCAACTACTTTTATCTCTGTGTGCGTGTGTGTGTGTGTGTGTGTGTGTGTGTGTGTGTGTGTGTGTGTGTGTGTGTGTGTGTGTGTGTGTGTGTGTGTGTGTGAGATGCATTATTCAGATAATCTAAAATAATAATCTGTCATCTCTGTGATCGGAGCATTACAAAACACCACCAGTGTTTTACGGTATGATTGACACAGCAGCCCACGTGGCATTCTGGGAAAATATTCCCAATACTCTCTGATTAAGCAAAAAAGATCTAAACATGATAATGTATAAATAATATAACACTACTGTGGCAAAGAATACACTGTAATAATACAGTCACATATAGAAGATTGAATGTGATTGTTTTAATTTTTTTTTTCCTTCTTGTAGATTGTGATTAAACGTATAGCTTTAAGTATTTTGATCGTATATCTCATGTATCTAGTGCTTGTTTTTTTTTTTCATCTATAATACACTGATTATGTTCCTGTTAACCCATTATTTAAGTTGCTGTTGTTGAGTTTGATATAATTTTATAATCTTTTTGTAAATTAAACAGAATATTTTTTAATGATTATTTTATTAGTATTTTGTTATGTTTATTTATTTTAACATGTTTATTTTCCAATCAAATGGTTTCACCAGCTATATAACATATACAAATCTCCTAACAGTTGCTTTTGAAAATGATATAAACATAATAGTCTCTTTAACATGACAGGTTGGTCCTTAAAAAAATACCACATGCCATAATGAGGTTTTAGAGTAATAATGTTATTGAAATATATTAATCATCATAGTAAATAAATAGTAAACCCCTGTCTGAGTCTGGTTCCTCTAAAAGTTTCGGCTTGATACCATTTCAAGGAGTTTTTCTTGTGACTGTTGCCACTGGCTCACCTATTAGGGATAAACTTATAGGGACTATATATATATATATATATATATATATATATATATATATATATAGTCGGTTCTTTGTGCTGAAACACAAGTACCTTCAGTACCATTACAGCAAAATATCAAACTAAAAACCTTATTTGACATTCGATCATGCAAAGGCTCCTAGCATTATATTCTATTTTGTATAGAAGACTGGAAATATTTATTATTATTAACAATAATAATAATACTTGAGCCAGCACTGTACTGTGAAGTGTATGAATGTATAGTTATGCCTTTATATAGGGCAATTTTTTTTTTTTTATGTTTAGACAGTAATACATACTATTCAGAAAGCAATAAGTTTCCCCAGGTGTCCTAATATTGCCCATAATAATAAAAATAATTAGAAAGTTAATTAGAACGTATACAAATGTATAATATTATAATAATATTTTTTATGCTACTATTATAATGTTATTATAGGTTTTACTCATGTGCTCTGGTATTGGTCATAATAATAATAATAATAATAATAATAATAATAATAATAATAATAATAATAATAATAATAATAATTATAATTATTATTATTATTATTATTGTTATTATTATGATTATTATTATTATGATTATTATTATTATTGTTGTTGTTGTTGTTGTTGTTGTGGTTGCTGTTGGTTTTTTCAGTAAAGCACAACAAAATCAGTTCTACTCATTAATGGAATGCAAAAATAGCCCTCCTTCTGATTGGCCACTAAATTAATAATCACTGCACCTGATTGGCTGTTTAATGACCAGTTCAGAATTTAGAAGAATCCACACCTCATTAAGGGCCATTAGCCGAGTCTGACTGCAAAATCTCATTGCGGTAATAAATGTTATGGCTATAGAATATTTACTCGATTTCAAATCTACAATTACATAATTAAATAGTATTATATAGAGATTTGTTTTAAATATATAATGTATTTAATTTCCTGACATGTAGCAGAGCTAATTGCTCAGCCATGGCGGCGGAGGCTGGAGGATAATTAGCTCAGCCTGTTTGTGGGAATCATTAGTGTATTCAAGAACTTGTTAAACTTTATTGGGAATTCGCTTTAACTGAGTTTCCATGTCAGATTTAAACACACACACACACACACACACACACACACACACACACACACACACACACACACACACACACACACACACTTTGTGCGGGTTGCTTATATAAGTTGCAGTTGTAAACACAAATGCTGTAACATGTAAACGTTGTTTGTTTTTATGTAAATATTCACTGCTGAGATATTAATAATATGTATAGTGTGCACATTACAATGTGCGTAATATTTTATTTTTTTATTTATATATAAATTGTATTTTATTTTCGTCTTTTTTTTTAAGGAAACAGAAAATACTGCACGTGAGATTAAGACCTGATTCCGTATGATGTCAGTATTTGACGCTATTTTATTGATTTATCGATCCCGTGATACAAACTGCACTTTTACATTCATTTTCTCAGTTAAAACGAAGAGCGTTTTTTCATTTTGATAAAAATAGTAAACTAATAAAAAATAATAATGAAGCTAAATCCTCAATTAGGCTAAAATCATATTCGAAGAGGGAAGCGGTAAATAAATACATTTTAATAAACAGGTTTAAAAATAAATTATAAATAATAAATAGTTACAATATTAATGTATCACATTATATAAATCTATTTCTATTTATTTCTATTTTTTACATTTTCACTTCAATATGTGCTGAATGGATTTAAAGAAGCTAGGCCTAGTTTAGTTTCCGATAAGAGTTTAGTTTCCCAATTTGATGATTGCAAATGTACAAATGCTCTGATTTCGGCATGTTCCTGGAGAACATCTTCATCACGCTGTTCTTTCGCGTATTTGTTCGCAATCAAAACGGAGCGCTGTGTGTAGCTGTGCGCGCGCATTCGCCACACAACGCGCTCATCTCATCTCATCTCATCTCATCTCATCTAATATCATCTCATCTCATCTCATCTCATCTCATCTCATCTCATCTCATCTAATATCATCTCATCTCATCTCATCTCATCTCATCTCATCTCATCTCATCTAATATCATCTCATCTCATCTCATCTCATCTCATCTCATCTCATCTCATCTAATATCATCTCATCTCATCTCATCTCATCTCATCTCATCTCATCTAATATCATCTCATCTCATCTCAACTCATCTCATCTCAACTCATCTCATCTCAACTCATCTCATCTCATCTCATCTCAACTCATCTCATCTCATCTCAAGATTCTATGCACATTTAACTTTTAGTCTTAGTTTACAGTATTACAGTATTAGTATTTACATATTATATTATATTATATTATATTATATTATATTATAATAAACGTCATGTAAAATCATTATTTAGGAGTAAATGCTATTATAGAATATAATAGCATTTAATATAAGCATTTAATTTAAAGAATATAATATATTGAAGAATTAGAAGGCCATGAAATACACAAATGTATATACAATATTTGATATACACGCCCCAGTGTTGAGTTAGTGTAATCTAATCTGTGCACGTGCGCAGGTTGGCCTTTAGTGTATTAAGCGTTGATAAGAGCAGCTGTCTCGTGAACGCGCCTTGAAAAATCAGGAGCGGGTTTTTCCCAGACTTTACATGCAAACCTAAAATATTTTGTATCATTAGAAAAACATTAGACATGTAGATGAGGATCATAGTGTGGATTTGTGTCATGACAGATGCATAAATAAGAGTTTAGGAATATTATATATACACATATAAATACACACACACACATATTGCGCACTGCCTGGTTTGTTTTTACGCTCGATGCCACACTTACTCTCGGGCTGCGCCGTGTCGCTGCCGCTGGTCAGCCCCGGAGACTCAAGCATGGTCCTGCCGGTCTCTGCCACGCTTTCATCCGCCTGCGCGCCCACCATCTCCCCTGCTTCTTCCAGATCCAACAGGTGGCTCACGGAGAAGTTCTTTTTGGCTTGCAGGTTGTCCACGCTGGCTGTAATGGGGCTTTCCAGTCTACTGGGCACCGCCACGGCTCGTCTGTCCATTACATGCGCATAGCTAGAAGTCATGACGCAAACAGGCTAGAGAAGAAGGGGGGTAAATCGGACCGTCCCAAGCATAGGCGAGAAGAAAATATACAAAAATACCAGTCTCCAAAAAAACCCCTGATTTCAACGTATTCACGGACGATCCGAGATCCGATGTGTGTCCGTTCCGTGCGGGGAAAAGCAGTTTGGAGGCGCGTTTGTCCGCCTGTGCGCACTGCGCCAATAAAGTGCGCAAAATGTTTAATTTTTTTTTTTTTTTTTGCACCGATTCCGTCGTAATTTCCTTATGGAGTGAGGGAAAAAAGTGAGAAAAAAGTGAAAAAAAACCCCGCAAAGCTTTGACTTTACGTCGTTTGTCGGAGCGCGTGCCTGCTGAGACTGAGCGCAGATCGCCCGAATGGCGCAGCCTAAACACACGCTCACGCGCTCGTAAAAGCAGGCTGGCCTGTGAGCGCGAGGAGGCTGGACAACACCGCAGCCCCGTCGAAACTCCGCGTCCGTGCACTGCACACCCACACACACACACACACGCACGCACGTACGCACGCGCATATACACACGTGAAGAGATCGCAGCTCGAGGCAAATGTTCAGCGAGCACAAATAAAACAAAACAAAACAGAGAGACCCCGGAATAGAAGAAAGACGGAATGCCTAATGTGCATTCGTAATTACGTGGCAAAAATGGTTTTCCGAGGATGCACACAAACACACACACAACCAAACTCACTTCACCTGTGTCTGCTATTCGGTCCCACAAGCAGAGCGCGCGTTCAAATATAACGTGCAAACGTAAAGGGGGGCTACCACGCAGCAGGGACTCTAATAT
>NC_139588.1:5933555-6226055 GCF_946808225.1 Silurus aristotelis
ACCACCATCATGTGGAGAGAGTGCATTATGCATGCCACAGGACAAACTCAAATAATTTATATTGACATAAAAAAACTTTATTTTTATATTTATGTTTTATATTTACTTCAAATATTAGTGTTCATTTGTTAGAAAATATGAAAAAAAAAAGCGTTTTTATTGTGTATTGTTCTATACAGTGTACAGGTCAGAACCGCAGGTCTAACTGTACATTCAGTGGTGGGGTTTAATGCATTTGGACACTCAGTGCTGTTATGAAATGTCCATATGTCTTTGTTAGAAAGATGACACATGCTGGTCAAGCATGCTGACAGGTTACGCTTATAATTAAAAATATTATAAAAGTATTTTGTCTATCATTTTAACATGAGACGTATTTCATGTTGACAAGGGTGAACAGGAAAGTGCAAGCTCAGTAGTTAGACATTTGATTGGAAATATGTGAGGTTAGCCCTTGCGCAAGCTCCTTAACCTTCAACAGCTCTGTTGGATAAACGAGATAATTGTTAGCTGCTCTGGATAAGTGTGTCTGCCAAATGCCTTAAATGTAATATATCCTGATTTATATCATTGTTTTCTAGACACATGTGGCACAAGACCACATATGAGACGTATGCCAGTATATGTTAGCATTTAAATATGTGGGATTCCTGTGACAATGAGTATCAGATTTTTGACATTTGCTGCACATACAGATAGCGAAAATCCATATGCTGCATTAGCTGCAGCTGCTAGATACTACAATACGTGAATAGCACAGCTTTTAAGATAACACATAGTTCTGTCTTTGCTCTGTCCTAGCTAGGATCTTGTAGGAACTTGTTTCCCTCTTGTATTAGCATGTCTAATAGAGTTTAAAAGACTCCTGCTAGCACTTCTGCAAACAGTGCCAACCATTTAAAAACAACCGAGGCTTGGTTAGAAACAGGTGATCTTTGGTGTCTGAAAGCTGCCAGACAAATTTTCATCCATAAATGTCTATCAAAATGTCAATCTTTGATAGAAATTGTCTAATGTTCTCCTGAACTGAGGCTGTTGATCACAATCTGTTTACCTGTTCACACTTGTGGTTTTCAAGAGAATGAGGCCACCTTCCTTTAGCTTTTGTATGCAGTGAGGTATGATGATCTTCCAATCGTGAATCTGCTTGACCCCAAACTATTCACATTGGGCGAAATTTTGAAATGACCCTACCAGAATAATTAGGACATAAATACCAGGTTTTAATGCTCTAAATCTAGTACTTAATTATACTCAATTGGCATTAGAAATTCAAGCCTTACTTCAATATTTCAAAGCCTAAATGGTCATTAATTGGTGGTGTAAAGTGTTTGAGTAAATGTACTTGTTATTTTTGTCTGCTGTCTAGTTTTACTGAGTATCAAAGATATAAGCAACATTTACTCTCTAATCAACTACATTAATGATTCAATAGATATACTTTTTACTCAACTATATTTGAAATGACAACCACCATTACCAATTACATTTTTCACGGCAGCTTATTCGTTCTGCAGAAGAGTCAATTTTATTTCTCCATTGAATACTAATAGCTCTTCTACTTTGTGACATTATACTGTCAATGTTAATTGAAGATCCTTTTTCGAAAGATTGCTTTACTACTATGTCTTTTTTTTACCATATTGTTGGATATTGGTTTCATTTTGGCATGTTGAAGAGGTTGTTGTGTTGATGGTTAATGCAGTGTTCAGGTGTACAATTAGATTTGTATTTTAGGAAATAAAATCTCTCAGATCAACTGTTTTTGGCTTTTCTCTAGTATGTCTTGGTGTTGAGGACTAGTGCATCTGTGAGCATACATTCAATACGAGTTAAATACTCAAGTACTGCTCAGATCAGACAGTAAGCCCACTGCTCTTCAGCCTGAAGTGTTTATAACTCCAGCACTAACTTATATTTACAATTATAGACTGCAGGTAAATGAAATGACTCTCACCTGGTGAAAGATCTGTTGCATTGGTCATAGACTTTTATAAAAGAGTTCACTCTGCCATAGCCCAAAGTGCATGGAGAGCTTACTACTGGCTTTAATGAAGTGTGCTCTTCCTCTACCCTATGGAGGTGAGCCAAGGCTATGCTATACCTGCCACTTTTATATTTACAGTATGTGCTTTAGTGGGCTATGAAATTGTAAGCAATTTGAAGATGATGGATGCACAGAAACATATTTTAATTTCTTTCAGGCATGCTTTCTTTACTTCTGTAATTTTTACTGAAACCACAATATATTCTCAAGGAATGAAGGTTGTGAAAAGGACAGTGTTTAGCTGTCATATAGTATATGGCCAAACATTTGTGGATCACACCTATATGTGCTTTTTTTAATTTGCCATACCAGACTTTGTCCCCTTTTTATATGACCTCTGTTCTTCTGGGAAGGATTTCCACTAGATTTTGGAATGGGATTGTAGGGATTTGCCCATTCAGCCACAAGCACATTAGTGAAGTCAGGAACTGATGGTGGAACATATGCTGGGCAAGAAGGTCTGGCATACAATCAGCATTCCAATTCATTCCAAAAGTGATCATTAGGGTTGAGGTCAGGGTTCTGTGAAGGAACTTAAGTTCTTCCACACCAACCTTGGCAAGCTATGTATTCATGGGTTCGCTTTGTGCCCAGAATGATCCTTGAACAGGCTTAGCCCTTTCAAAAACAGGAAATCTGAGACATTATAAGCAAATCATTGCTAACAACATTGTGGTGAAAGGTTGGGGAATGCTCATCTATAGATATGAAGGTCAGGTGTAAACATACGTTTGGTCATATGATGTTTTAAAGAGCTACACTACTTGTGTTATGGTCTACAGACGGAGAGACGCCGGCTTTGTATTTAGACATACGCAGGCCGATGTTCGAAAAATTGTGTGGAAGATTCTCAGCGTGATTCTTTTTTCATTTTCACTTGACAGCAGATAAATCGAGTGAAATAGCAAAAGTGGGGCATATTATATGTTGCATTCCTAATGAACATTGAGAGAGCTCCAAGATCCTTGACTTAAAACCTGACTGTCTTTATTCTATCTCTCTTCAATTTCAATTTTCAAAGATCTCTATGTAGAGGTCAAAATGGACTGGGACAAGATGGTTTTTAGTCAAGCTGTTTGAACAATCGTTGATAATTATTTAAATTGACCTCTTTGCTGTGAGCATCTAAACATATTATCTTCCATGTCCTGTAGCTTTCAAGATGATTAGATTGGATTAGATTAAACTTTATTGTCCTTGTGCAAGGTACATTTACAGAGCCAATGAAATGTAGTTAGCATCTAACCAGAAGTGCATAAGTGTCCTATTTACAATAAATAAGATATTGTGTGAGTAAGAGTAAGATAGTGTATGAGGTCTATATATACAAGGGATGAGGGTGATTATTGTACAGAAGGTGCAGTAGGTAATAATCAACAGTACAGACCAAAAGTTTGGACACACCTTCTCAATCAAAGAGTTTTCTTTATTTTCAGGACTATGAAAATTGTAGAGTCACACTGAAGGCATCAAGGGCTATTTGACCAAAAAGGAGAGCGATGGGGTGCTGCGCCAGATGACCTGGCCTCCACAGTCAGACCTGACTTGAACCCAATCGAGATGGTTTAATGGTGAGCTGGACCGCAGAGTGAAGGCAAAAGGGCCAACAAGTGCCAAGAATCTTTCGGGGAACTCCTTCAAGACTGTTGGAAGACCATTTCAGGTGACTACCTCTTGAAGCTCATCAAGAGAATGCCAAGAGTGTGCAAAGCAGTAATCAAAGCAAAAGGTGGCTACTTTGAAGAACCTAGAATATGACATTTTTCAATTGTTTCACACTTTTTTGTTATGTATATAATTTCATATATAATTCCACGTGTTAATTCATAGTTTTGATGCCTTCAGTGTGAATCTACAATTTTCATAGTCGTGAAAATAAAGAAAACCCTTTTTGAATGAGAAGGTGTGTCCAAACTCTTGGTCTGTACTGTATGTGTATATATAATAATATATATATAGTGTGCAAAGATTATGCATAGGCAGACATGTCAGAAGATATGAATCTGATTGAATATACTCAATTGACATAATATAGTTATGTATAAGTATTAATGTACATATGATACAGTATATAAAAGTTTAAATATGGGTGGAATGTACAGTAGTGCAAATGTTATGGATGGGGACTTTTTAAGTGTTCTTAAAAAAAACAGGTTCTGTTGTGCCTTCCTGATCAGGATAGAATAGTTCAGAGACCAGGTCAGATCCTCAGAGATGTGGACTCCAAGGAAGTTAAAGCTGGGTACAGCCTCAACAGCAGCAGCATTGATGTGAATGGGAACGTGAGTGTGATTGCCAAATGAAGTACCGTGGAAATGGCTTTAGAGTTGGTGGTAGACAGGCTTTAAAGTGGGTGAGGACAATTTCAGTATACAAGACCATATAACTGCAAGATATGTTCTGGACATGGTATGGAACACTCTGCAGGTGGATAAACCCATGGACATATGGTTATATATATATATATATATATATATATATATATATATATATATATATATATATATATATATATATATATATATATATAAAACTAGAACGGTATCACACTGTTTTGCACATTTGTGACTGCTTGGGAAAAGTGTTCCAGGATGTTCCATCAAATAGTGAGAGCAGTCATCACCTTAAGTATACCATTGTGTCTTAATGTGGGATACAGTACAGTACAATTGTGGGTCACTACACCACATTTTAGGCAACACCAAAAAGTGTGGTTTGTGGCATCACCTCTGGGCAGGAAAGTCTCTAGGTTACCTATGTAACCCCGGTTCCGTCTACGTGGGCTGGTCTACAAGGGTAGGCATTGCAGATATCTTGAGGGACAATCCAGAAGACAAGGCTTTAGTGGCTACCAAACTCCATGTGGAGTGAGCTCTGAGCCTGAAAGGTGCAGGGAGACCAGAGGACACATAAGAGGATGACATAGCATCCACAATCCACCTGCTGAGGGTCTGCTTGTGTAGAAGACGAAGAGCTGCTCCGTCTTCCTCCAGCTCCGTTCTGTGGACGTATTATTAGCCGGTTAAGCTTCACCTGGTTGTTGGCCTGAAAAGGAGGAGGATAGAATGCCTGGAGCACGATTGGACGTGGGACAGCTGAGAGGAACCTACGGGGACATATCCCGGTCTGGGGTAGAGGAAGGCACTGGCCACGCCTGGGGTGAATTTAGAAAGGAGGGGCTCACGGAAAGGGTGTCTTGACTGTAAAAAATGTTAAAGGCACCTCGGGCAGGGGCTCGAAGGAAGGCACCCTGGGTCACTAATAGCTAGAAGGCAAAATGTGTCACTAATAGCTTTTTCTCTAGTGGCTCCTTGGTAAACGGAGCATGATAAACCGCAATAGTGGACACGTAAACCTTTAGGGTGGAGGAAGACAACCCTTTGGCAAACTGTTCTTGAAGAAATTCCAGCACTGTGCCAACCGGGCTGTTAACTGGGTAGAGCCTTGGCCATGCTTGTACCATGGCGTCCAGCCCAAGGGGGGCTGGGTGAGTAAGGGAGAATCAGAGGGAACAGTGCGACGTCTCTTGAGTCACAAACAGGTCTATTTATTCTCTGTAAAGTCTTTTCCATATGTGCTCCACTTTTGGATGAAGCCTTCATTCCCTGGGCCTTGGCCTTTGCCTCGAATGGGTGTCTTCTCCTTGATTCAAACACCCTGGGATGTATACTACCCTCAGCGAGAGCAGCCTTCTTTGGGCCCACAGGAGGATCTGTTGTGCCAGCTTGTAAAGGAGGCGAAAGTACAGAACCCCCTATTGGTTGATGTAAGAGACCACCGATGTGTTGTCTGTATGGATCAGTTGAGCCTCATTCGTAGTGATATCAGATTGTAAAACACTCCAGAATGTAAAAACTGAGACTTTTCTTTCATACAAAAATGTGTGGCAAAAAAACCCTCTAAGAACACACAATATGGTGTGAAATGCTCACAATCTGTTGTAACAATTTCTGCTTAGAAGAAGAAACAGATCCATAGAACAGATCTTAAAATGTCCCTTAACCAAAAGACAATACAAACCCATCAGGGAAAAGAGAAGTACAGGCAGATGTACAGAAGAAACAGCTCATATAATGTAAGTGCACAATATTTTAGAAACACAGGCATCCCTTGTGAGACCAATAGAAAAACACACAAACATTGAACAATGCCTATACTGTCATAGGGAAAACACTGGAGGCTTTTATTCAGTTAAAATGTTTCACATTGTCAGTTTTTCTTTTACATTTAATAACAATATAACCTGCAATACACTTCATTTCCTAGTTTGCTGACACAAGAACTTCAAGGAAATCTATTACAAATTATACATTGGCAGGATGATGACACCCACAGTCAAACATAAAGATGGAATGGTTTGAGGTTGTTTTAGAGGGAACGTTAGACTTATTCTGATTAAAAGAAAAGCTGAATCAACACGAACCAATCTGGAACCGACTTCACCATACAACAGGTGTAATTGATCTGGGATGAACTGTATCACAAAATCAGAACAAAATCTCCAATTAGTAAACACCATTGGCATGTTTTATTCACATCTGCACATTTATATACATTTGTTTGGTCAAAGTAGATTTTCACACTATTAAAATTACTGAGTTTGTTACATAGAAACAAAAGGAACAAGCATGTGACTTAAAAAAAAAAAAAGTCTAGGTGTTTCAATACTTTTGACCGGATCTCTAATGATCTACTGTATAGTTTTTTTTTCTCAGAAAAGTGCAACTTAGCACAGCAATGATATATAGTTGTCTCTCTCTCTCGCTCTCTCTCTCTCTATATATATATATATAGTATACACACACACACACACACACACACACACACACATCTCAATAATTCAATACAAAAAAGTGAAACTTGTATATTATATAGATTAATCACACAGATATAATTCAAATGTTTATTTCTTTTACTTGTGATGATTTTGGCTTACAGCTAATGAAAACCCAAAATTAAATATCTCAGAAAATGAGAATATTGTGAAAAAGTTCAATATTGGAGACTCGTGGTGTCACACTATAATCAGCTCATTAAATTCAAACACCAACAAAGGTTTCTTGAGCCTTTAAATGGTGTCTCAATCTGGTTCAAGCTACACAATCATGGAGGAAGACTGCTGACTTGACAGTTGTCCAGAAGACGATCATTGACACCCTGCACATGGAGGGTAAGACACAAAAGGTCATCGCTAAAGAAACTGCTGTTCACTTCAACTAAAGACAGTCATCAAGCTCTATATAGGCTTGCTGACAAACTCATTAAAAAAACCTCAATTTATTGACTTCCCTGTATAGACAACAACAAATGTAGTGGTTAAAAAGTAGAAATGATTATCAAAATATTTAACAGCAATTTTTCTGCCACCACAAAACAAATACTGCTGTTTAGCAGCTTAAAGAAAAACAAAAACAAAAAAAGGCAACAAATAAGAAAAAGATTTTATTTACATGTATCAAACATGTAATAAATAGTCAAAATGTTATATATTTAAATACGTAGTAAATCTTTGAAAACACGTGAACCATTGCATCATTAATTAATAAACAGAAAACAAAACCTTGACCCCCCCCCCCCTTCCCCCCCCCCTGAAAGTTATACAATCAGCTGCTCTACACTTTCCATCGTGATGAAAAACGACAGTGTGAAATTTCGACCGGAGAACCTTGTGTCAAACTGGGGGTGAAAAGACGACAAGGCTCAAAGTCACTCTTGTGGAACCTGGAGCGAATAATCTCCATAAATTATTGCGTATCGCATTACCGCAGGGTAAATACTCTGCCTGGGTCTGTTCTCTATGCTGAATAATTCATAAGGGAAAGGGGGGAAAAACTGCACATGGATACAACGGTTGTTTTCTCTGTTTAACAGAATTGTCACAGCTATGCATGCTGCATAAGCACCCCACAGAGCTGCTTAATTATTGTGTAGTGTCAGAGCTTCTTGAGACTTTAAAAAAATACTGCATTTCAGCACAGTGTTGATGAAATTGATCAAACAAAAAAGTTTGATAATCGCTCATGGTGTTATGCAAAATTACAATTGATGGCATATGCTGTAGAGTATATACTTTTTTTTATTATTATATCAATAAAACCTTTATCCGGCACCCAACTTCTTCTTTTCCCCTCCACCAGAATAAATACTACTACGATCATTACTAATAGTTCAATTGTACTTCCATATTATTGATGTAGTGTGTGTGTGTGTGTGTGTGTGTGTGTGTGTGTGTGCGTGTGCGTGTGTGTGCGTGCGTGTGCGTGCGTGTGTGTAATTAAGAACGAGTTTAGCCCTCAGCATTTGCCGTCGCTCGGAGCATTTCCTTCTTCTGCCCTTCGCTTGTCACGCTCACTGCGTTCCCTGTATTAATATTTGGGCAGTCTGTTTGAATTGGACTGTCACTTTGGACTTCAGTCTTGCTGACCGGCGCGGGGTGGGCGGGGTTTTCTCTCTGGCCACACCCCTCCTCCAGGTCTGCCTTGGACTGCGCCGGCTCCTGCTCCGTGTTAAGCTCCAGCTGCAGCATTAGCTCCTCCAGTTTACGTGCCTTGCGCAGCTCGTTCTGCTGGATGATGGCACAGAGGTGCTCGGTTAGCTGCTCCTTAGACTCGGTCTTCTTGTGCAGGTCGAGCTTGGCTGCCACGTACTCGGCCTCGGCCTTTTCCAACCGCTTCCTGAACAGTTAGCAACGTTAGAACTTCAGGGAATGTAGTAATACAAAGGAGGCAATGGAATAAATTTGTAATTAGTGTTCAGATTCAAAATTGATCAAAAAGTGTCTAATAATAGATTCGGGCGTACAGTGACTGATGGACCGAAACGACCTCACTTTCTCTCTTAGCTGTATGTATATGATAAACAATATAAAGCTGATCTGAATAAATAGACAAGTGAAGGCCTTTCAATAGATTGTGGGCCTTGATGGACTAAAAGGATTCGGGTGCTCGGTTTGACTGAGATTAACTGATATTTAAAAAGATAATAGTCTTACTTGTGCTGTTTGAAACAAGGCAACAAATAGTATCGTTTCAATTCATATTTGTTGCTTTTCATTTTCGACAATCAACTATAATGTAAAACTTGCAGGCAAATACACAAACGTATAGATATACAGGGTGGAGGAGGGAAATGGGAAATTTTGGAACGACCTCGTTTTGAACCCCTTTGCCATTAGTTATAACAGAGCAGCGGAGCGGTGACAACGGGAGTCACTGTGAACGCTTTTTATAATATTGCTGTCATGAGGAACTCGGTAACGATGTCGAAATTCCTTCGAGCAGCACTCACACTATCTAGAATCTTGTAAAAGTCTTTGAGGTGAACGCTTGCTGCGCACCACTCCATTGCTCCATCATAACTTCTAGAAAAGGGTTCTAAACCAGGTCGCACTGCTTCTAAACAATAACCCACAACCCGGGGACAAGCTCCTAGTTCCACAAGTTCCCGCTTCCCTGCATTATCCAAATAACCCCAAAGTGCACATACACTTACGTGTCAGTAATAAAAGTATAACTGAGACAGTGTGTACGTGGACACTAGTATCAAGCACTGGAATCAACCAGCTGCAATCACACTAATCGAATCCTCTTTCACTTAAACTTGAATCACATGTTAAAAGCACACGTCCCGAAACCACTTCACAGGTTGAATAAAAACAGGATGCAATACCATGCGATAGAATACTCCAGACTGGCCTGCTCTATCAGACTCCTCAGGACACCGATATCGGTAGACACGGCATCATCCAGAACCTGAAGCTCCTTTTGAACTTTCTTCAGTTTCACCACTTCAGCTTGCGTCTGCTTCGACCTGTAGAAACACGTGGTTCCGGTTTTAACAGCGCAACGAGGACACGGTAGAACTTGAATGAAAGGAAGACCTTCGAGGGGTTAACCGTACTTTTCAGCAATGGTCTTAGCAAGCAGGGCTTTGGTTCTTTTATTCTTCTCTTCCATGATTCGCTGCTCCCATTGGAGGTGCTGCAGACGGGTCCTCTCTCGTCTAGAGTAAATAAAAATGAGATGGAAAGTAGAGAGTTATCAGGTGCTAACATTAATGACATTTGTTAGATGCCCCTTTCAGAGCAATTTACATCTCATTTATATCCTTATATCATTTATGAGGGTTTTCCCCCGAAAAGGACGTCACTATTTATTATTTTCATATTTGAACCATATAAAATATACGCTTATTAACACATTAAAAAGTATGTGGTTTTAACATTAGTTAGAAATCACCTTATTATTGGTGGATAATTCATTCATTTATTACATATTTGCATGCATAAGTGTAAATAACACGAAATACTCTATAAGCTCAAATCCTTGGTGGTCTAGTGGTTAGGATGCGGCGCTCTCACCGATGCGGCCCGGGTTCGATCCCCGGTCAGGGAACCAATCCCAGCCATTAGGGTTGCACAAGCCAGTGCACTCTTAGTGCCGGTCCCAAGCCCGGATAAATGGGGAGGGTTGCATTAGGAAGGGCATTCAGCGTAAAAACATGTGATCCGCTGTGGCGACCCCTAACGGGAGAAGCCGAAAGAAAGTTTACTCTATAAGCTCAAAAGTTAATGGACACCTGACCATCACACCTATACTTGCTTACTGGACATCCCACATTTGCTCTTATAATAATCTCCACTCTTCTGGAAAGGTTCTTTCTACTCAATTCTAAAGGGTGGGGATTTATAGAAATTCAGCTACAAGGGCATTAGTGTGATCACACAGGGATGGTGATTGAGGATGCCTGGGGTTCTGTCGGTGTTTAGGTTCATTTCCAAAGATGCTCAATGTGATAAGGAGAAGATCAGGGCTGTGTGTCTCTGTGGAGAACATTCGTGTTCTTTCTCTTGAACCTTAACACACCATAATCTTCCTGGCTTTGTGTACAATTGCACGGTCATGACGGAGCACAGGGTTTGGGCCTCTTGATTCCATTCTTAATGGAAGGGAAATTGTATTGTTTCAGCATACAAAGTTTTTATGTATACGAACGAGAGATTATTTTTGGGGGATAGAACCACACATAAAAGGTGTTGTCTTTCGAAATAATGAAAAAGACTCCTTGTGTTTAATTATATATGCAGAATTATGCAGATTATGCCTCTGGAATTTCTGGAAAGCTTTCAAAGAAGATGATCGGGAATCAGAAAGCGATTTCACAATTGGAAGAGATTGCGATTTTTTTTTGTTTGTTTGTGTGTTTTAAATAACCCTCTTCAACAGTAGTGTCTAACTTCAATTTGGCTAAATCTAAAGGTGTTCACCAGAAACCACCCCTGCATTAGACTTACTAACAATTCCACTTCCTGTTTGTCCAGTTCCTTCACTGCTGCAGGATCTTCAGGGTTGGGTGTCACAGAATCGGGTTCCGCCTGTTTTATATCTTGCTTTGGTAATATGTCCGGATTAGTTGGGCATGAAGCTGGAGGTGTGGGTGGAGGTGGGGGAGCTGGTTGTAGCTGCTGCTCAGGAGGCAGCGGAGAGTCGACAAGAGTCGCTTTCTGTTTGGCGGCCATGTGTAGCGCTTTCTCCCGCTGCAGCTGCTGCCTGCTCCGGTTAGTAGGAGCGGATCTCCGGCCGCGGCCCAGTGAAGCCATAACATTCTCATCTGACCAACAAAGAACGTATAGTTTACTTCGAAAATCCTGAGCAAAACCATACAACTAAAACGCGTTTATTTACAACTTTCCCCAAGTCAATGAAATTTGACTCACTCGGCTCGCCTTTCTGCTGTATCCTCCGCAGTTCCTCTTCAGAAAACCCGGCCCACGCAGCCATTTTCATAGACACAACACCTCTAAATATACATACTATATGAATTTAAGTCAACTATAAGTGTTGTTTCTGCATTGCGACCGGAGCTACTACACCAGTTTGCGAACGTTCCTTTCCGCCGCCATCTTTGTGTACAGCGGATGCCACGTGTAGGACCCGCAAAAGGACCCAAAATAGGTGTCTTTAAAACTTGCCTGTTTTTTTTTTAATGAAGAGGGGGAAAATCTTTTTCTATTAGATTTGTTGTCGTGTGCTGTTTTAAAGTTGTTGTTTTTTTCGTTTTTTTTTTTTTTTAATAGAAAACCTGTTCCTGAAATATATATATGTCATTTCTACTATACACAGTGGTACACAGTACACAATAAAAACAAGACAACGTTCTTCCAGAACCCTAGTTCTACACTAAACAACATAGAGCTACAAAACACAACACAAAGCTACATAAAGTGCAATCGAGTGCAATCCACAGAAACACAATTCAACAAGTCTCCTTTCACTGTAGCCACAACTGCACCGCCCACATACATTGTCTGTAGCATAAACATCGTTATTAACCTCATAAAATGACTGGGTTTTCCTTGCATTTTTGTGAATTTTTTTTCCAAGTGCATTATAGTTTTCCTGGGGATTTAAAATAAAGGCAAATGCTACAGGAAAGACAATGCAGAAGTATGAATGGTTCATTCAAAAGACTAATGACTGTTTTTTTCCACACAATATCAAGCATTTCTTAAAAAATTTACATTTTCTTCTCCTCTGTCAGCCATTGCGGAATAAAAAATAAGCAATTAGATCCACACGGATATATATGAGCTTGTGCGGTTTGCAACAGATGTGAAATGAGAGCTCTGACTATGAGAATTCTGATGTTATTGGACACCTGCTAGATGGCCCTGGTGTCGCCAACTTGAAATCTGAAAGGTTAAAGCAACAGCTTCAAGCAACATGTACTATAAGCTACAGGTGCCTGATCACGTGGTGTGATGGCTGAAATCTGATTAGGTAAAAACTCAAACAGAAACTTACTGTACTTGAAACAGCAAAACCAAGAGAAAAGCTATAAAATTAAGATAATTAATTATTTAGTAATTTAATACATATCCATTGAAAAAAAAACAAACATATTAAACATACGTTAGTGATGATGGATGGACATATAACTCCATCCATGGATTTGTAAAATCTACACCATTAGGCATGTGGTGGTCCGAATATTTTGTATGGTGTTTCTAATAAACCAGCAGTGAGTGTTTTGCACCGTTGGTTTTAGTTGGTAAAGTGTATGTGGTATGGAGAGGTCACTTTTCATGGATAGCAATGCTAACACTGTCAAAAACACACAGAGACATATTTGATTAGATCCTTTTAGCAAATTTGGGAACTGAAGATACTGGATGGCTAGTGAAGATGCATCTTTGATGCATGAAAATATGTATAAACAGTTATATGTTTGGCCATTCACTTGAGACTGAAAGAGTTGGTGTTTTATTATTCTGGGGGGATCCTGGGGGATGGAAAGAGCTTCAGTACACTGATTGAAAATTCCAGCTCTTATCACAGGACTGAATCTAAACTCAGAAGGCAGTGACAGAAAAGAGGTAACAATTTTGGAAAGTATTCTAAACAATTTTTCTCTTTTTTTCTGCCATTTTCTGTCCTCTATTTCTAAGAAATTAACAATAGGAGTCATTGTATGTAATACTTATTTGTTATTAGCTATTCATTTTATATCCCACATATTTGCCTTCATTAAATCATTTGCTTGAGTTTATAAACATCTTGGATTTTATAATCCTATCTCTCACTTTTACCCCTCTGTGTGAAATGTTTGTGTGTGAGTGAAGTGTGTGTGTGTGCTTATATATCTAAATGTATGTTTGTGTTGCTAATTTTGTTCATCTGTTTTCTTTCTATTGCTCCCTTCACTTTAGCCAGTCCTTTTATTCGACTTGTGGTCAGAGAGGTTGAAGGTCAGTCAAAGAACAAGCTCAGTCTAAACAGTGTAAAGCCTGCCAATGACATAGAAATGTCAAACAGCCCTATCAAATGTCACATTTCAGTTTCAGGGAAAAGCTCTGTGATTGGGACAGAAGTAAATGCAGATGGCTGACAGACTCTGTGAGGTCTTAGGAGCTGTTCAGGGTTAATGCTTATTGGTTATTTGTTTAGTTCCACTTCAGTAGTCGGTTATTATCACGTTGCAAAAAATAATTTGCCAGACGAGTTCATTTGTAAATAGGTCAGTATATGGTCAGGACTTAGAGGGAAAGAAATTTGCCTCAGAGAACTGTCTTGAACACTTGCATTCAAGCCACAATGGAAATGTTCTTTGTCCAACATTTCTGAGACAAAATATCAAGCGCACCTAATTCCTTTAGAAAAGCAACATGCCATTAAGTAGCACGTTTTCTGTGAGCGTTTTTAGTGGGGGGGGTTTTCTGGCAGATGCACTGCATGAAAATATGAAAATGTCAAGAAAGTAAGACAGTAGACTAACACTTTCACTTTTAAGCAACCATTTAAATGTAATTTGAAGACTGCGGTTGACACTCATTCAGACCACCAAAGGACAAACTTATACAGTACATGCGAAGGCGACACAGCGTAGGTTCAAGTATGTTTTGAACTACTGGGTGGCATTTGTGTGTGTTTTTTTGTCCAAACAAACTCAAAGTTTCCAACTTTAGATGATGGCCTAGCCCTCCCTTACTCCCCCGAACCCTTGTGACATGACGAAGCCTTTGAAACAGTGCCACCTTTTTTGAAGTTTTTTGGTGCCACCTGCCAATAGAAACACTGTATGCTGTCTTAAATGTTTTGCATAAAACGTGGCTGTTTTCCTAAATCCTTGCCTCATAATGATCACCTATTAATTCAGACATATTGGCAACCACTTTGACAGCTCCCATTTGATGTACTAGCCCTTTCACCCCAAAAGGTGGAAGGTTGTCATGACAGCAAACTTCATCCAGACAGGGAACCGTAAGTAAGATGAAAAACTACCTAAGTGATGGACGCACTCTCTCTCAATCTCTCTCTTCTCTCTTGTTCTTGTTCACAGTCACAGGCTGTATGTCAAACTGACGCCCATTTAGCCTGAATGCACTTGATTCTAATGCACCCAGGGTGAAGAGAAATTATACAGATGCCAGTTATGCCTTTATTCTCACAGAAGCATTTAACAAACTCTGATAATAGAAGAACTGAAAAAAAAAGTGTCTGTCCAAGACTGTCCATCTAATGGCCGAATATTTGTCAACTTAAAGGGAAAAAAACTACAGCAAAACCTGATCAGGGGCATCAGACACATGGACTGCAGTGGATTTGCTCTCAGATCCAATGGACAAAGACAGGTGACTTTACAAAGTGACTGTTATAGTTTACGTGGCAATTTTGTTAATGTCGACCCAAAGGACTGGATTGAACCAAACTCAAATTGGCAATATTCACCTTCTGAGGTAAATTGACCCAAACTATGTTTCAAGTTGCAACATTAGGCTGAAGTGTTCATATCCCATACATGGACCAGGAATAGAATAAATCCTTCTTTTTTAAAAAAAGAAAAAGTTAAAATGTGTTTCAATGCAGACTGAAGGCATCTCTGGATGGATTGCCCCCTATAGATATATATATATATATATATTTATGCAAGACAAGCATGATTTTTCTAGCAGGGGCATGTGTATTAACATTACCATTTGCTTTGCCACTGACTGAAATAACATGCTCGAGGCCAGTCACAATCTTTTTATTAAAATGATAGTCCTATTTACGAAATGGACGAGAACAAAGCTGCAAGATCTCCCGACACGTCTGAGACAGCGCCGGTTTCAGCCTCAGTAAGAAATAGCACTCACGAACGTAACATACTGTAGTCTTGAGGTGATTTCCTCAAAGCGAGGCTGATAGGAAAACATGATGCATTATGTGCGATTCTGCCAAAGGACACTCCTCGAGCCAAAAGCAACATATTTTCTCAAACACCAGCTGCAGATTCCAATACCCAGAACTATTTATTACTAAGATGAATTCCCATGTACAATGTCTTGAAGTTTTGAATTTATGTAAAGAAAAAAAAAGAACGAGGAAGCTCTACTGTACAGGTTTTAGTCAGATATATTTGCAGGCCAAGCAGCCCATGTCAACCAAACAGGACTAGGTATAACTCAGGGGGTAATTAAGGAGTAGTCAGGCAAGGCTTAGCAAGTGCACATGGTGCCCTTTCTACGACTTGATGCTATCAATAAAAAGCACACTTTGTGTAATCAGGCAGGAAACATTTCAAAGATAAACATCCAACATGAGGAGCCGACCTTAAGGAATGGAAGGTGGGGAGGTGAAGGGGGATGGCAAGTTAGGGATGATTAGGGGTCAGAGATGTCACTGCGCTCAGGTTGAACTGGGGGCAAATCTAATGGCTTGTTCAAGTCAGTTGTGATGATCAGACTTCCCCCACACATCTGATGACTCCACCATGCTTTTGTGCTCAGGACTCCATCTGTGACCCCTGAGCTGCCATCTGAAATGAGTTTATACTGCCCAGACAAAGTCTGTATGATATCATGCACTCAGTAAATACAATTTGTCTATTTTGAAATAAGGTTGTACCTCTACACTGTCACTGCCTTTGAAGTTCAATGCTGAATAGACAGTTTTGGTTTTAATTTCAATTCTTGTCTTTTTCTTTACATTCTGTTTTTCTTAACACTCATACACACACTGCGGCTCGGTAACCCAAGCCAATATGCCTCATCCTGCAGATATTCCTCTAATCTCATCACTCAGAATACTCACTCCTCCCTACAGTTATCTAGCTCTGCGTCTACTAACACTCTCAGCATTAACACACTTCTTCCAAAATCACATTCTTCTCATTTCCGGTGTCTTGACTCACAAAGAAAACCTAGCCAAGCTCATTACTCTTATACTTCAAGTGAACTCGTTGAACACTACATAGGTATTCCTCTGGAAGGACCAACTGAAAAACATATTTTATAAAGGGAATGTATCCCGCTTAGATGATATACACACATAAGTGAACAAATTCAAGATTTGCAATGAAATTCTGTTAGGATGCTGGGGGTCAGAGCACAGGGTGATCCATCATCCCTGGAGCACAGAGGGTTAAGAGCCTTGCTCAAGGGCCCAAGATTGGTGCTTACTACTTGTCCACTTGGTGACACTGGGGCTTCAACCCCCCCTTTTTGAACAGTAACCCAGAGCCTTCACCACTGAGCTACCACCTCCCCAGTGCCGCTAACCAACCAAACAACCTATGCTTTTGATTTATAATTATGTGAACAATTTATTTGCACTAACGCACATCTACTGTACTGGTCGGTCCTGCACTGTTACTGTTTATTGACTTGTGATGTTTGCACAAAATGTTGTTTTTACTCATGGGCTTTATGTAGTTTCTTAGTTCATTTTGCATTATCTTGTGTTAATTGATAGTGTTTCATGGACCACCTTGGTCCTAAAGGAACGTTGTTTGGTTTCACCAAATAGCAAACAACTATATCCCTGTTTCTAGACATTTTACCCATTCCATGCTGTTCTAATAGCAGATACAAAGTAAATCTTAAAACTATATAACTAAAGCCCATATCTGTCTTGTTAGACATGAATTATATTCTCTGGTAATAAGTATGGCAAATATATCCTTATATCCACTGTTTGTCTTTTTTGTTCCAATTCTACTGTGTAACTAAATTCTTGAAGTTTAGCAAAAAGTTTTGGGTTGTTCTAAAGAAAAAATGCTTGAAGCATTCTCATCAGCCTGTCAAATGAGACTCATAAATGACTAATGTCTAGTAATGTGTTTAATAATGTGTCAAATATATTGTTTTCTGTCAAAATATTATGTAATAACATCATTGTGGGTCAAAATATCTTAAATAATGCTAGGTGTATGTAGTTTTAGGTACTATAAAACAACCCAAAACATATATATATATATATATATATATATATATACACCCCCAAGCTTGTTATCATCAATATTTACATGTAGAATCACCTAATTAAATTAAACAACACAAAGTTTTTAATGACATAACATTTTAATGACATTTGAACTGTAAACAGAGTCTCCACAGAACCAAAGAGTAGCTGTTCCCATCAAATAAAATGTGTGCAGCAACCACTCTGTGGTCTGACTCACAGTAAGGGCAAACGAACGCAATCGCCACTCTTCATCTATGAAGTGCGCTGTGACACCCAAGTAGTTGTCATTGCTCACCGATGTCCAGTGATCTCCTGTGAGAGCGACATATTTTGCTTTCTCTAATATGTCCATCCTTCGCGCCCTCTCGCTGTCATACAAACTGTGTATTCTCGACATAATCGTTCTTCTCGAGGGTAGATTGTAAGACGTGTCTCCCGATGCAATTTGCATGATTTCTCTCAGTCCCTCGTCTTCCACAGTGCTAACTGGGCGGCAGTTTCTAGCTATCCATTTAGCTAAAGCATCGGTTAATTTATCAGTGACAGGTTTGGTCAATGGCCTGCCACGATTACTGTAGCACTCTAGTAACGTGGATTGGCGAGGCGCTCCTGTAGCCTCGCTAGTTATGTTGCTAGCACCTGGGTGCTTTGCTTTTAAATGGTAGATTAAAGACGAATTGCTTCTATAATATTTGAATTCAGCTTTGCAAATCATACACACCATCTTTGTTTTATCAAACAGGCCATCAGGCAACTTTTTAAATGTAAACATTCCTCCTAAAACTCCATCTTTGTTCATCTCCATCATGACAGGGTGACTGTTCGGCACATTCACAATAAGCAATAGGAAGTCATGGAAACGAGCAAAAAAAAAAAAAAAAAAAAAAAAAGTGCTGCGTCAATTGCGTTATTTTTTATAAACGCGTTAAACATCTAAAATTAATCGCAAAGATTAACGCGTTAATTCCCCCATCCCTAATATATATATATATATATATATATATATATATATATATATATATATATATATATATATATATATATATATATAGAGTATGAAACCAATTTTTTTCTTTCTGTCCATCTTTGTTTTTGTCTCTCCTTCCCTGTCTAATGATATCTCACTTTGCATGTGTCTCTATTTCTGTACATGTTCTGAGTCTCACTATCTCTCTATCTATGTCTGTCTCCCTGTGTCTATGTCTCACTATCTGTGTGAAGAACATAAATACTTAAGGGAGGTTTAACATATCTAGAAATACGTTTTCATAGCTAATGTTTGGTTTATTGTGATCTTTACTTAATGATCTATTGAAGAAATTTTATCTTTTGGCTCTTATATTGTTTGCAGTGTTTCTTTTTTTATATATTTAAAAATAAAAAAAAACATAATAGACATATAGCAATAGTGTAAAAAGTAAATTTCTTAATAGTAACTAAAATAAATAATAGTTAAACTGTCAGTTTTTTTGTTGGTCCATGTAAAGTGAAAAATTCCAGTTGAAGAATAAATTAATCATTATGATCAATTATATGTACAGCACCTGTACAGTACACTGTTAAGTATACTTAACAGTGTACTGTACAGCACCTGTACAGTACACTGTTAAGTATACTTACAGTACAGTACACTTCCACTTCCCAGTCTTCCTAGCTGTCTGTAAAGATGGATTGCTTTGTTGAAGACTATCCAACATGTAAGAAAATTGAACATCCATATTGTTTTTCACTAATAGTGAAAGAAGGATGATCTAAGCACCCTTAGGATACAGGATAGGATGTGTCATTAGAGATCTTAGACAGATGCACAGAGGCTTTTTCACCTTTTTGATCCACCACTTTGGTGAAGTTACTTTCTGATTGGCTCATGTCTTTCATTAGTGTGTGTGTGTGTGTGTGTGTGTGTGTGTGTGTGTGTGTGTGTGTGTGTGTGTGTGTGTGTGTGTGTGTGTGTGTGCACGCATCTGGACATAATCTGTACAGGAGAAATGAATTCCATTCTTTGTTGCAATTGCTGACATTATAGTTGCGACCAGCAAAGACATAAAGGGAAATGATTCAAGATCAACATAAAAATCTGACACAAAGTTAAAATGTACACATCACATTTTTTTTGTGTAATGGTATAACACTGTCATAGTTCTTAAATAATAATTAAATGAAAAATAATAATAAATAATTCATAATAAACTCATTACAAACATATATAAAGTATTTAGCTTGTTTCTTAAATACTATGATTGTTTTGTAATTCAAAACTACAGTGAGACAAATTTCTATTTCGAAACTGCAGTGAGACAGTGAGAAAATTGAATATGGAAAAAAAAAAATAATTCTTCAGAATACCCTCAAACAGGGAGGTCATCAGAGGACTTAGTGTTTGTTTCAATTAGACATTGAGGATTGTGTGATTCACTGTCTGTCTGGAGGACTAATAAAGCAAACATCCTGAAAAGCGGTAGAAAAAAAAAATGGAATGGAGGCTTAACTCTCACACACGGCTCTCACATATAATAACATTTTCTTGCTAAATCTGCTACGAGGGAGAACGAATGTAATTTGAAATCGGCGCAAATCTTTCACGTCAATAGTCTGTATTTGTTCTGGCGTACACACTTCATTATGTCAGCTTTTCGGTACAAATCTTTTATTTGAACCATATGTTGTAGCTGGACTACTGAAAAACAGCAGTGTGACATTTAAGTAAGTGTTTTATTATTTTTTTAATTCGGCGATTGTAGGCTTATGAACTACAGCACAGTAAATTTGTTTATGGGGAAGACTGCAGTTTTTGTAAATCCTTATAATCCTTGTAAATTTTAGACTGTAGGGTGAAAAGATTCAGTGCCTCCCTAAACTCAGGAGACATGCATAGCTGACTTCATTCCAAAACCAGAAGACTCATAATCATAACATGAAGAAAAAGAAAAAACAAAAAAAAACAATGTTGGGAACCAAGATTGGGCTACGCCTCAAACATTTTGAGGTTGTGTTTTCACATTTCACATGGAAGAAAGCTGATCCTGGGTATTTTGATCTTACATGTTTTCTTCTTTTTTTTTTTCCGAGGGATGTTCCGTTTTTATTGATGTCACCACAGTGCTTCTTTTCTCTGCTTTGTTGATGGCCTTTACATTGTTCCATGATACATCAATATTTTTATTTTTATTTTAAAACCCTTCAACATATGAGAAATAGTGTTTTGTAAGCTGTTTCCGGACTGTGGATTAAGCATTCAGATGAAACCGAGGAGAACCTACCGATTCTCTTATTATTTGGGATTCATCAGAATCATTAGATTGATTGGTGAATAATTATTACCTTTGAACATGAGATTCAATGGGATTGGTTCATTCTGAACACAGTCACATCAACATTTTTTTAAAGGGTGTGCAAACATATGTAGCAAGGTAATATGTAACTTTATTTTTCCCTAAAAAGTTTTTGATTGTTTTTTAACTTACATTTTTACATGAAAAAAAGTAGTCATCATTCAATGGCCTCTTATAAGTTGCCATGCCTACAATGATCAGAAGGTGCAGGCTATTTGTTGGTACCTTAAATAAAGAAGATTACAGCTTTCTCTATGGGAGTCCCACATTATGAAACAAAATTATGGTTAGTTTTTGTGATTCAGACGCAGTCTCTGTGTTTACATTTGAATGTATGTATGTTTAGTCAAGCCTTTTTATTTGCATAGGTTTTTTATGCAAAGGAGCAGATCTGGAGGGATCATGGTTATAGAGTGTTTCAGTGAACTGAGGTGTTTCAAAGCTGTCATCACCCAAATCTCTTGCATTCACACAGGTTTGTTGATGGTGGAGTGGCAGGACGCTTTATGTCTCAGGGCTCCCTCATGGCTCACTTCAAGTTCCACTGTCATTGCTAGTCTTGTCAGAGTCACTACTCACACTTCTTGTTTCACTTTCTGTTCTCTGCACCTGTCTGGTCTATCCTGATGCCCTCCTTCTGGATAGAGTTCATTTTAAATGGAAACCACTTGCTTCAGCTGAGAATGGTTTTACATGAACAGCCTAAAGACACATGAGGTTACTGTGGAAGGTTTTATTTAGGAACCATGAAGATCGATTTGAAGTGTAATTAATATAAATAGCTTGCTATAATGGCTTAGGACTACAATTGCTACAAAAGGTTTCACATTCGAGTGCGAATAATTGAACATTTAATAACCTTAACACTGAACCAACCCAGATGAGGATGGATTCCTGTTTTATTCCTATTTTTCTTTCTTTCTTCAGCCATTCTCAGGGAGTTTTTTCTTGTCATCATCACCACTGGCTCTCTCATTAAGCTCACTGGTTAAGGGTCTGGGTTGCTAATTGGAGGGCGTGGATTTCAAGCTCATGTCTTGCCAAGCTGCCACTCTTGGGGCCCTTGAGAAAGGCTCTTAATGCTTTGTGATCCAGGGGTGCTGTATCATAGTTGACCCTGCGCTCTGACCCCCAGCTTTCTTACATCCCTGGGATATGGGATAAGAAAGAATTTCACTGTGCTGATATGTACATATGTGTAAAGGACATTAATAAGGGACAAACTTAAAGGGACTAATTGATATATTTTAAATATGTACTTTAAATCTATTTACTTCATTCACAATGTCTACTGTTCAACGTGCTATGAAAAATAAAATCGAATTGAATTGAATTATAATTGCTTCCCTTTGAAGGTTGAATAATACGAAAGTCTTAAGAGGCCATGCATTATAATATATATATTTTTTTCATAACAAGTTTTTTGTCATGATCACATAATCAAGATTGCCATAACAAGTTTTTGCCATTTTTGTGGCAGTGGCGAGTGGACAAAATTTTTGTTATATGTCCAGATCATGAGAAAATTAATCATGATCACAAGAAAACAAGAAAGGAATTAATGATTATTTTTTTGTTTTTACTTTCCATCCCATAAAATGTCATTTTAAAGGAGTTGTGTCAACGTCCTATAGCTGTTGCATAGCCGTTGTCCTTTTAATGCTGTAAAAGTCCAACTACCCATTTAATGTATTTTCCTCACTCACTATCCAGGTTGCTGTGTTGCACTGTTGTTATTCACAGTGTGCCTTGTGTGCAGCTTTGTGCAGTTTGCTGTCAGGTTGTGTGTTAGTTTAAACGATCTGAAGTCCACCTACACATCCCTCTCTCTCCTCCAGCTGTTGGCATGATATACAGGTAAACAGAGGTGTTGCTACATATGCCTGGCACTGCAGGCCCTTAGTTGGCACTTATTGTTACAGGAGCAGAGAAGCATACGATCAGAACAATTTTTCTGAATTTACTCGCACAAGTGTCTACTAAAAGCCCATTAATGAACATGTGGTCCTAATTATCAAAGTGTAACCATCAGCAGGATGGAACTGGCCAGCTCTCAAACCCAGTTAGCAACTCTTTCTTTCTCGTGTTTCTTTGTCTCTCTCTCTCCAAACCCCAGATCTACACAAGCACCATCCCTCAAGGGCTTAAAATAGTTTATATGGGACTGTTTAATGCATTTATTGCAACAAAAAAGAAACCGGCACAATCATCTTCACCACAAGCCGCACCAGCGCGCTCATTGTTATGGGCTCGTAGCCCTGCCAGACATCACATCTGACTGAATTGCGTTGTGTTTAGACTGCCATGACTTGCATATGTGTTGTTTAAAGCACCAGAACACACAAAGCACACGTACAGTACACACTCACACACCCTGGGTGTATTTACTGTTACTGTTTCCATTTATTTTATGACGGTAATTAAAGATGTGCAATTATTTTTTTTGGCTGTCGAAAAAAAAAGTGCAGCTTGTGTGTTTTGTGGATGGTTTACTGCAAGCATGAGAGATGTTGTTGGCTTTTTTACGAGAGGCCACAGGGTTTCCGTGATGTGTCAGGAACACAAAGAGGGGGTGTTGGGTAGCAAAAAGTATGTGTTAACTACTGCCTGTTGTTGTTTCTTTTTTTTTTTTTTTTTATCTTTTCACCAGTGCATTGTATTAACCCTTGAATGCCACCAGGAGCAAAGTAAGGGTATCAGTAAGTGATAGTTTACAACTACTGTAGGTGTGTGTGTTACAACATGTTTATACATGGTGCAGAGATTAATAACAACCCAATGTGGAGCCTAGCGCATTAAGATGGTGTATTACCACATCACTTACCAGCATTGACAAGTTAAATCTTTCGGTGACATTTGCAATGAAAATAAGAGAGAGAATGAATTGCATGCAACCGTGCCATGTCTCTAATATTAATCAAGTTTTTAGTGTTAATCTCTTGTGCTGTTTTTCTTTCTATTTCTCTTTTTTTACTCCTATTCATGAAATTCATCTTGTGCCTTGACCCATTTATTACAATCATTATACTCAGCATATGAGTTAAATGACGCACAAAAATCATGCATTTACCTCAGTAAGGCTTTTAGGCAATAGCTGTATGCAACCGTAAATGTATTTAAGGATTATTATTTACCGTATTTATAAGGCAGAACATTCAACCCAGCCATTAGGGGGGCACAAGCCAGTGTACTCTTAGTGCCGGTCCCAAGCCCGGGTAAATGGGGAGGGTTGCGTTAGGAAGGGCATCCAGCGTAAAACATGTGCCAAATCAAATATGCGGATCACAAATGAGAATTTCATACCGGATCGGTCGAGGCCCGGGTTAACAACGACCGCCACAGGTATCGTTAGCCGACAGGGTACCGGTGGAAATTGGGCTACTGTTGGCCGAAGGAGGAGAAGGAGAGGAGGAAGGCGTCTACAGAGACGGCAGGAAAAGGAGCAGTGTAGGAGAGTAGAGGTTCGGGTTGGTACTTTAAATGTTGGTACTATGACGGGTAAAGGGAGAGAGATAGCTGATATGATGGAGAGGAGAAAGGTAGATGTGTTGTGTGTTCAGGAGACCAAGTGGAAAGGGAGTAAGGCCAGGAACATTGGAGGTGGGTTTAAACTGTTTTATCATGGTGTGGATGGGAAGAGAAATGGTGTAGGGGTGATTCTGAAGGAAGAGTACAGTAAGAGTGTAGTGGAGGTGAAGAGAGTTTCTGATAGGGTGATGATCGTGAAGGTGGAAGTTGAAGGGATGATGATAAATGTCATCAGTGCCTATGCTTCACAAGTTGGCTGTGAGATGGAGGAGAAGGAAAGATTCTGGAGTGAATTAGATGAAGTGGTAGATGGTGTACCTAGGAAAGAACGATTGGTGATTGGGGCAGACTTTAATGGGCATGTAGGTGAAGGGAACAGAGGTGATGAGGAGGTGATGGGTAGGTATGGTTTTAAGGAGAGGAATGTAGAAGGGCAGATGGTGGTAGATTTTGCTAAAAGGATGGAAATGGCAGTGGTGAACACGTATTTTAAGAAGAAGGAGGATCATAGGGTGACATATAAGAGTGGAGGAAGGTGCACACAGGTGGATTATCTTCTGTGTAGGAGATGCAACCTGAAGGAGATTGGAGACTGTAAGGTGTTGGCGGGGGACAGTGTAGCTAGACAGCATCGAATGGTGGTCTGTAGGATGGTTTTGGAGGCGAAGAAGAAGAGGAGGAAAGTAAGGTTTGAAAGAAGAATAAGATGGTGGAAACTGAAGGAGGAAGAGTGTAGTGTGAGGTTCAGGGAAGAGGTCAGACAGGGGCTTGGTGGTGGTGAAGAGGTGCCGGATGATTGGGCAACTACCGCAGGAGTGATGAGGGAGGCAGCTAGAAAAGTACTTGGTGTGACATCTGGAAATAGAAAGCAAGACAAGGAGACGTGGTGGTGGAATGAGGAAGTGCAGGAGAGCATTAGGGGAAAGAGATTGGCAAAACAGAAGTGGGATCGACAGAGTGATGAGAAAAGTAGGCAGGAGTACAAGGAGATGCGGCAGCAGGTTAAAAGGGATGTGGCGAAAGCCAAGGAAAAGGCATATGAGGAACTGTATAAGAGGTTGGACACTAAGGAAGGAGAAAAGGATTTATACCGATTGGCCAAGCAGAGGGACCGAGCTGGGAAGGATGTACTGCAAGTTAGAGCAATAAAGGATGGAGAGGGAAATGTGTTGACTAGTGAGGAGAGTGTGTTGAGAAGATGGAGGGAGTATTTTGAGCAGCTGATGAATGAGGAAAATCAGAGAGAGAGAAGGTTGGAGGATGTGGAGTTGGTGAAGCAGGATGTAGATAGGATTAGTAAGGAGGAAGTGAGAGCAGCGATTAAGAGGATGAAGAATGGAAAGTCGGTTGGACCAGATGACATACCGGTAGAAGCGTGGAGATGTTTAGGAGAGATGGCAGTGGAGTTTTTAACCAGATTGTTTAACAGGATTCTGGAAGGGGAGAGGATGCCTGAGGAATGGAGAAGGAGTGTGCTGGTACCGATCTTTAAGCATAAGGGAGATGTGCAAACCTGCAGTAACTACAGGGGAATTAAGTTGATCAGTCACACCATGAAGTTATGGGAAAGAGTAGTGGAAGCCAGGCTGAGAGAAGAGGTGACCATCTGTGAGCAACAGTATGGTTTCATGCCGAGGAAGAGCACCACAGATGCCTTATTTGCTTTGAGGATGTTGATGGAGAAGTATAGAGAAGGACAGAAGGAGCTGCATTGTGTATTTGTGGATTTAGAGAAAGCGTACGACAGGGTGCCGAGAGAGGAGTTGTGGTATTGTATGAGGAAGTCAGGTGTGTCAGAGAAGTATTTGAGGGTGGTGCAGGACATGTATGAGGACAGTGTGACGGCAGTAAAGTGTGCAGTAGGTACGACAGACTGGTTCAGGGTGAAGGTTGGACTACATCAAGGATCGGCCCTGAGCCCTTTCCTGTTTGCAGTGGTGATGGACAGGTTGACGGACGAGGTCAGACAGGAGTCTCCCTGGACTATGATGTTTGCAGATGATATTGTGATTTGTGGTGAGAGTAGAGAGCAGGTTGAGAAGAGCCTGGAGAGGTGGAGATATGCGCTGGAGAGAAGGGGAATGAAAGTCAGTAGGAGTAAGACAGAGTACATGTGTGTGAATGAGAGGGAGGGCAGTGGAGTGATGCGGTTGCAGGGTGAAGAGGTGAAGAAGGTGGAGGAGTTCAGGTACCTGGGGTCAACAGTGCAAAGTAATGGAGAGTGTGTTAGGGAAGTAAAGAAAAGAGTGCAGGCAGGGTGGAGTGGGTGGAGAAGAGTGACAGGAGTGATTTGTGATAGAAGAGTATCTGCAAGAATGAAAGGGAAAGTTTATAGGACTGTGGTGAGACCTGCGATGTTGTATGGATTAGAGACAGTGGCATTGAGTAAAAGACAGGAGGTGGAGCTGGAGGTAGCAGAGCTGAAGACGTTGAGGTTTTCGTTGGGAGTGACGAGGATGGACAAGATTAGAAATGAGTTTATTAGAGGGACAGCACATGTAGGATGTTGTGGTGACAAGGTGAGGGAGGCGAGATTGAGATGGTTTGGACATGTGCAGAGAAGGGACATGAATTATATTGGTAGAAAAATGCTGAAGATGGAGCCACCAGGTAGGAGGAAAAGAGGAAGGCCAAGGAGGAGGTTCATGGATGTGGTGAGGGAAGACATGCAGGTAGTTGGTGTAAAAGAGGCAGATATAGAGGACAGGGTGGTATGGAGACGGATGATCCGCTGTGGCGACCCCTAATGGGAGCAGCCGAAAGAAAAAGAAGAAGAAGATAAGGCAGAACATTCATTTAGAACACCGAATAAACTGAACAGCATCACCTGTGCTTTTAATAGTCAGAACACTGCACCTTGATGCATGTGGGGAATGAAGGTTGGCCCGTGTGGTCCGATCCAACAGACGAGCTCCTGTAGATTCAATTGATAAAGTTCATGCTTTTATTGTTTGATGGGTCACGACTGTTTTGGCAGCTAAATGGGAACCAACACAATATTAGGCAGGTGGTCATAATGTTAGCCTGATCCATATACATACTGATCAGGTATATAAAACATTCAGCAGCTTAAAAACCTCTTGGACCTTTTCAAACCTTTATTGAGACCTGGCATCCATGATGAGCCTGGTGTCTTCACTACAGCCTGCAGTGTGGAAAACCTAATGCCAGTCAGTTTCCATTCTCTTTACGTATTAGGGACCAGTTGATATCATTAAGTAGGGTATTTTATATAGAGTATTTGGTAGATGGGAGATATTGTAAATATGGGTCTGGTTAGCGTGGTTAGATTGGAACAAGGTGAGAAAAATACAGGCGGATGATTTCTTTATTTTAGTGTAAGTTAATTATTAAATACTGATTTTTTTGTGATGACTAGGACAGATTTGATCTATTTTAGTTGCTTTATCTAGGAACTATTTATTTGTGTGAAGTGATTGTGATGTTCTCGCCACTACAGTAACTACACACCATTTATCACGGTGGCTACGTTCCATAAACGGACGCCATCCCAAAAATACTTTTTTTTATTGTTTAAGCCATAAATCATCCTCCCACGCACTTTAAGCACACACAGAAAACATTAGCAAGAATATAGCGAGGATAATTTTGTGTAAATTGGAAGAAATACAGTGCACTGTATCACATTAATAGTGAGTACATGTGCTGTACAGTGTACAGTTCTGTAGCAGCCTATGCGTAATTTCTCTGCTTGTTTATTGGTTGAGTTAAAGATACAGGTCTGTACTGTACTGTATTAACATTTTTACTTTATTTTATAATTTATAATTATATTTGTGTTAATAAATTATATTGTTTCAACATTAAACTCAATAAAAACTATGCCCTATTAGTTTTTTGGTCTTTGGTTTTCGAACCGCAGTTCGCAGGACCGCAGCCCGCAGGGGATTACTGTATTGTTGTTTGCCTTTCTTTCTTTCTTTCTTTCTTTCTTTCTTTCTTTCTTTCTTTCTTTCTTTCTTTCTTTCTTTCTTTCTTTCTTTCTTTCTTTCTTTCTTTCGTTCTTTCGTTTGTTTCTTTTTGTTTGTTTGTTTCTTCCTTTCTTTCTTTCATGTTAATATAGCTTTATTATGAATAGTGCAATATTACTATGTAATTTCAGCTATTTGTGATTTCATACTAAATCCTATTCTGACTATACTGTACAGATTAATACAGGCACTGGAGCGATGTAAGAGAGCGAATCATTAGAGTTAAAGGTCGGAAGTGCTTGTTTGTGCTAACAAAAGAAAAGTCCCAGTGCAGATGCTGCGAACCAGAGTGGGCAAACTGCATAGTTAGAGAGATGAGAGGAGGAGGAGAGGCTTTCCCATGCTCCCCATCTGGAAGCCAGAGTCAAACAAAAAGCCACAGTTACTAATGGGCTTCGTGGCAGATTCTCTTTTTAAACTCCAAACTTTAAATTCTTCGTCTCTTGAGATAGCAAATTGGGACAGTCTCCATATTACGCCTCCTAACCCCCTCCCCACACACACACACACACACACACACACACACACACACACACACACACACACACACAAACATATACATCATCACTCGCATGCAATTCTCTCTGGGCAGCAGGGAATGTATTTCATGTTCATGGGAAAACATTGGAAGAGAATAAAGACCCATAGGACTATAGCTCATCTGCAACAGCCCACCTCTTTCACAATGAATCCCTACCAGAGCAGTAATGTATTATCTCACTACCTTGTTAGACAAAATACACACACACACACACACACACACACACACACACAGAAATTGTCTCTTCATAAAGGGTTCATTAAAGATAAGTTATTTTTAAAACTGTACGTATGACAAGTGCGATTGCAATAAACACACACACACACACACACACACACACACACACACACACACACACACACACACATATCCATGCCTGCAGGTTAGGTCACAAGCCAAAATTACACAACGGATCTGGTTTCTTTTATATCAGCGATGCCCAAACCATTTTCTATGAAGGGCCATAATAACATTAAACATGATTAGGAACCTGGTCCAAAAGTAAATGTTATACAAAACTGTATTATAATAAAACTACATTATACCAAACTGTATTACATTACATTTTAAGTTGCCATGCCCCCCCTCATTTATAATTTCATAATATTTATAAATAAATAAATAAAAAACATTACACTGTTATCTGCTAATGCGTTTTTGCTTTTAATGTTTTCTAGCTCAATGAAACTTAAAAAAATAGAGCAATATAAACTTGGAAACAATCCCATATAAAGCACAGTAGAGTTTCATGTTGAATACAGCTATTCTGGCTATAAGCATTACAGCCACATGCTTCTAATATCAGTGACCTCCAATGACAGACATGAAACTAGTGACTTGGAGAAAAAAAATTCTAAATTGGGTTCATTCTCATTGTCTTATATTCTCAAAATTTTAATTCAATTAATGTAAACATCCTAATGGTTTACACTACAAACAACATTAGAAGCCATTACTCCTTCCTAATGCTACCCTTTATTTATCCAGGCTTGGAGTGCACTGGCTTTTCATTTACTACTGTGTTTGTGTCCATCATTAAATCATTACGATCAAAACCAAAGAGACTCAGCAGAGAAACTTATTGGACTCTGGATAGTTCAATAATTTTCTAATTGTCCAGTAGATATCAACATGTGATCTACAAGAGGTGTTTATTTGGTCCATAAGGGTATCAGACAAAATAAGCCACCAGTAGAAGGTATAAATTTACAATTAGCGACCCCCAGGAACCCTTACAGTTTACATTAAAACTAATATAATTCCCTTTATAACTATCAAAACCATTGAGCAGGAAGTTGCAATTTTTTATTTTGCAAAAACTGAAAAACCTATATATTTTCCTAAAAACATTTAGAAATTATTCTAAAAATAAAAATAGTATATAAAGTAAAACTCAATCCAAACAAAAGAAGTTTTCCAAATTTCCAATTTGTCCTATTTGTTACAGTATCTGATATCTGATATGCTTTTGTCTGATTTTCAAATCTGGCATTTTTTGCAGGTATTTGCTCAATACCCTTCGATGAAACCCAAAGGTTTTATAATCTCATCCATTGATTTATCCTGATCAGAGGCCTAGTGGATCTTCAGCCTGTCACTGGGACCCTGGACATAAAGCTAGCATCCAAAACCTAGATCAATTTGCGTTAATAAACCTAAAATTTAAACTTATTTCCACTATAATATTTAACAGTAACTGTAGGCTGAAATAGGACTAAAATGTCTGATTGGAGAATGTGATATTTTGGCATGCAGTTTGCTTTGAAATGGCTGCTCATAAATAGGTAGTTATGCTACACATAGCTTTGTGTCGAGCAAAACCTTTGACAGCAAAACCCTGCTTATGAAGTGAGTGGAAAAAATTTCAGGGTGAATTTGAATTTCAGCCGGCAACTAATATTAATTTAACACAGTGTGACGGGATGTAAAGCCACACTTCAGCCCGTGATGCAACGGCACGATGAGAAATTAAGACGTATTTTCTTTGTTCATCTTTTAAGGCAGCTGCTCGGCTCTTATTTGCAACAGTTTGATATTTTCCACTCTGTACATCCGGGGCCTTTTTCTTTAAAGCCGGCGTCAGTGTGTGCAGCACGTCGGGGAGCGGCAGCTTTGAAGTGTGACTCCAGAGTCTTGCCACATCTGTTGGCAAGATGTGTGTTTGTGGGGGATGTGGAGCACTGAGGGAGTTTGAGGGTGGAGGTGAGGTGGGGTAGGGATTTCAGGGATGGGAGGACTTATCAGTATTTTTCAATGTCATGTAACAAATTTCCTTGTGTTTTATCGGTTAGAGTAGCATTTGTATAGTATACTATGGGATTATTAAATATATGAGAATTTCAGATAATATGGAGCCTTTTTTCTTTATCCTTGATCTAATAAAATAATATAAGTGACTTGTCAAGTCAGGTCAACTTACATAGTTGGTTTAGTACATGGTGAAACATCTATATAAACACAGATGGTCCCTGAGGTCTGATGGTTTGACTTTTTAGATTTTACAATCACGATAGCGGTAAATAAAATTGCAAAAAAAAAATTAAATGTAACAGCGAACGTAGCAGCGTAAGCTCTGCCCTTCACACGTGAACCGTCGCTTCTCCAAGCGCCCGATGCCACATACATATATATACTGTATAGTTCATACATTACGGTTATGTTAATTGCTCTGTTTTAGTAAATTGTTTACTGGAATTAGTTCAGTTATTAATTCATTATACAGTATACTATATAAATGTGTTCATTATATATATTTCCTAACACACAGAACAATGGCTGCAAAAGAAGTACACAGAGATATCTGCTACATTTGGTGCCATATTGTTTAATCCCTGCTATTTAATTGTTGTATAAAATTTTAAAAACATTAATAAGGATTAACGATTGAAAATAATAGAATTTTTTTTTGCCGAGCGACCAGTGTGGCGCCATATTGGAGACTACTAATAAACGTAAAGGAGTTATGTACAGTTAATAAAATAGAGAGTGTACAATAATACTGGCATTGGTGTACCTTTACAGTTTCATTTATTTTAGAAAAATACAAAAGATATGTGCTTTCAAGCTTAGCCACAAACAATGGATTTTTCTGCTGGAGGTAAATATATTATTTTTGACAGCAGTATATTGTATCTATGGTCTTTTTTTCCACACAATCCACAAAGGGTGGACTAATCTACATTTAAGCCAGCTATTGTACACCTTTTGGTTTATTTTCTGACCTAAAACCACCTACTCCTTAAGGGCAAAGTGTGAAAAGCAATCCTGTAAAGAGTCGGACTGCCACACAAATCTGTCTGTAGCTCGTCAGACGTGGTCGTGCCATCTTAAGTCTACTCGCCTCCACGTAGCCGCAGCTGTGACTACCTCAAAAACAGCCTACCTCCACCACTTCTTTTTCTAAATTGCGGTAAAACCACAGAGACAGCGGGTTAATCATGAGTTTATGGAGCTCCTGGAGCCGGTTTTCATCATTGCCAGTATCTGTCACGCCGCAAGCCATTTTACATTGAGCTCGCCAAGACCATTTGGCCTACGAACAGTTATTTCCTTCTCAAGGCAGCAGTGTCAGTACCACACTCTGATCCATTTGTAATCATTATGGAAGTCACAGTTCTCAGTTTGGCTTGAAAACTTTGCTCAAAATGAGCTGGCCTTCACTCCCTGTGCCCTTTGCTGCCACTATGGAGCACTATGGTTGTTTGTCGAAGACGGTTAATTTCAGCTTTCTGCAAATGTTGTAGTCCTAGTAGTCGACTTGAGTATGCAAAAGTGAGGTAACATTAATCCTACCTCTCATCGCTGTGTAACACCCTTTGTTCCAAGGATGTTTGTCAATACCTTAGATATTTATACAAAGTTTTATCCATGTCAACGTAAGACAAAGTCATCACTTTGGGGCAATACTGGCACCCAAAGATGGAGGACAAACACGTTAAATGTTGCTTGTCTCCTCCTTAAAGCTTCCACTGTGCTCACACAAGAGCCAAGAGCTGAATAAGCATAAATAAAAGTTTAGGAGAATGAAAATGGATGTCTGGATTGAGGACAGGTCAAATGTGATCGATGGACAGAAGACAGAGAGAGGCTTAAACTGGAAAAAAAAATAGCTCAGTACTGCAGGAATAATGCATTCCAGAGCAAATTCTATTCTATTCAAATACTATTTATTAAAAAGAAGGAAAGAAAACAAAGAGGTCGACTTCAAAAAGCCATATTTAAAAAAAAACTAAAAAAAAATACCTGCTGTATTGGCAGCAATTTAATGGGTTTAATGAAACAGCTGAGGCTGCCTGAGTGTTTCCTGTCAAATACTTATTATACTTGATTGTGGTAGTTATAATCAAAAAGTCCCACAATCAAGTGTAATAAAAAAATTGAATAAAATAAAACAAACACCACTATCCTTCTTGAATTACTTGCTTTGGAATACAACACTGGGTCCCAGGCCCTAAATGGCTTTGCTGGAAAAATGATTGAAGTGGGCATAAAGTGCATGTGAGATTCATTTCGCCCTCATTATGGTATCATTTTAAATGTCAAGGAATTGAAACCAGCACGGAGGGCACATTCATGAGCCTGAAAGAGAAGCGAGAAGGTGGCTGCACATGGTTTTAGTAGACAACAGAACCGAAATATGAAAAACAGGGGAGGTTTCTGCTTTATTTCCACCCCTCTCTTTGGAATCTAATTGGATAGCTCTGCTGCTAAACCTCACACGCTGACGTTTAAATGAAGTGTGTACCAAAATGAAGCGAAATTTAGGTTGCACGCATGTGCAGATGAATGCTTCGCATTCAAACCGCCACCATATTAGGCACACTAAAGCTGATAGTATACATTTTACACACACACACACACACACACACACACACACACACACACACACACACACACACACACACACACACACACACACACACACACACACACACAGATCTCTGTGGTTGTGTATTAGGTTGGTTATATTTGAGCAGATTTAGAAACAGAAGTTAGCATGCAGGATACTTGGTTTACAGCTTGTGCACCTCTGCGGGCGCCGGTTAATCCCTACAACATAAAAAAAGCTGCTCAAATCAGACAGACAGACGTCTGACCACATCAGGCTGAGTCAGACAGATCCACTGCTGGAGCAGCCACGGTTTATAGCGGCCATTTAAAACTAACCACTTTATACTGTTTTTTTTTTTTTTTTTCGCTCTCCACCCCTCTCCACTGACCACAGTGGTAAAGCTCAGATAGACTTGTAGTACATTTGCTGCTTAATTCCAACTGATTTGTTCAACTTCAGAGGTCCAGCAAATCTACACAGATTCAAGAGCCAAGATTTTTATTTGTCAAATACATAGATATATGCAGAATACAACTTGCAATAAAATGTAAATCTGATGTAAATGTGGTCGCTCTGAAAATTAGTGCATATAAACTTAAAACAGAAAATAAGAGAAAATATAAGAAAATACATTAGTTAATGATAAAGTGGTATTTAAAAAAATAGTGCAAGGATATTAGGATGGTAGTATGAAATTTAATAAGGTATAACAAACCAGAAACAGTAACAGTTGCAATGACTATTAAAGGTGCTGTGAGCAAACGAAATAAACACGAGTATGATTGAAGGGACAATTGAGCATATAAGATGCTCGCATTGAGAAGTCCCTATAAATAATATAGAAATATGATCACAGTCTTTCTATTGAAGATCTTGCTCAAAGGTTTTATGTTTTGTTTTTTTTGTGGCGGGGGGTCTGTGTATTTTTCAAAACTTGTTCGTTCACCACGAATTATGGAACAATTCTAAATCAGATCCCACACTAGTGTAAAGATTAAAGTCAAATAAAATATTAGAAATTAAAAATAAAATGAACATATTAAGTTATATATTCATATGTATTGCTGTACAATCAATGAATTTCCAATCTTATTATAATATGCTGTATGAAATGAATAGCAGCAGTGAAACAGATGGCAGAAAAAGACTACAATGATTCAATAAAACAAGTTACTGCACATTATTATTATTATTATTATTATTATTATTATTATTATTACACTGAAATTATTGCACAAACTTGGCTTTATAGCCAATGCAAAGAAAATTTTTTTTTCCTTTTCTTTGTGCAAGGCCATATCCCCAAATGTGCATAATTTATGTCTGATGAACTCCAAATACAAATACCAAATATCACCGTTTAAATTTGGTTCCTCTCAAGGTTTCTTCATACCATCTCAGGGACTTTTTCCTTGCCACAGTAGCCACTGGTTTGCTAATTAGGGATAAACTTTTATGAGGAACAAACTTACAGTGACTAACTTATATATGTTTTCAAGCACCTTTATAACCTCTATATCAATGTTAAGCTGCTTTTTATATAATGTCCATTGTTAAAAGTGCTCTACAAATAAAAACATATTAAATTAAATTAAATAAAAGGCGTAAGGTGCAAAATCAGGACAGTACAGAAGCTCTTTATTAGTTGACTAGGAGTGGCGGAAAGCTTTTTCTGTGTCTGGAATAGAGCCCTCAGCCCATATTGTATACCTCCCTTAGGATAATCAGGTGTTTAACATCAATGTCGTCTGAACATTATGCCATCTCAACTTCCTACTACACACACACACACACACACACACACACACACACACACACACACACACACACACACACACACACACACACACACAGTGAATCTGAAACACATTCTAAATAACCACGAGACATGATTTTTTTTTACCATTACAATTAATTTGAACAAATTACAATCCAGTCTCATAAAAGTCACTCTAATTGTTACTGATGCCTCAAAGTTATAACTCTGTGACAGGATATTTAAATTTATATTTCAAACCATGATTATTCAAAAGCAAGTCAGCGTAGAAACATTAGATAGATAGATAGATAGATAGATAGATAGATAGATAGATAGATAGATAGATAGATAGATAGATAGACAGACAGACAGACAGACAGACAGACAGACAGACAGACAGACAGATAGACAGATAGACAGATAGATAGATAGATAGATAGATAGATAGATAGATAGATAGATAGATAGATAGATAGATAGATAGATAGATGCCTACTACACATTTGGTGCAGCAAGTTATATTTTTATAATGTCTGCTGTGATTTACTGCATCACCAAACTGCTACCTTTCACTTCTACAGCTTCTAAACACAACTTCTTCACCTGATTGAACAGTTTTTGTTCCGTAAATGTAAAGATTGTTCACGTTTATATTAATGAACTGTTCTACTTACCGAGTGGAAATTCACAATGGACCTTGGGAACTCCATACAATGACGTCAGCGCCACTAATTAATTGATTTATTAATAATTATAATAAATATATGAATAAGAAAAGTCCTAATTAATGAATAATAATTATTAGATAGATAGATAGATAGATAGATAGATAGATAGATAGATAGATAGATAGATAGATAGATAGATAGATAGATAGATAGATAGATAGATAGATAGATAGATAGATAGTAATAAAAAAAACTTTATAGATAGGAAAAATACCATGAATATTACCATGCATAGATCCTGTAAATAATTACAAAAAAATTATACAAAATGTGTATAATCTGCTTTAAATAATACTGCAGAAGTCAGCACTAGCAATGTAGGGGGAAAAAAACTAAACTTTGATGCCTCCGTGCTTTTTTTTCTTCCACTTTCTAGCCAGCTGACTGTAATGAGTGATGTGTATTTTCCTTCTCAAAACAGTGAACTATATTGTTATAGCTTTGACCGGGTTTGTATGGTTGATTGGTCTGAAGTAAATACTTGTATTTACAAAAGTAAGGTAAGAGGTGCATCTGTAATTAGCAGGGATGCTGTGAGCATTTGGTGAAGGTTCTTTCCAAGTGGAAGGAGTACCTTTAATTTGTTTTAATGGGTGAATGTCAGAAATTACAAATTGTAGTAAATGTGGCTTAAATCTGTACTGGGAGAGTCAGCGGAATTTATTTCACACTCGGAAAGTCCGAGAGCTTATGGTGTAAAGATGTGTTGGATTAATGTGCCTTCGACAATTATTGGCCATGCCGTAATGATCAGAAGAGACAAATAAACCGAAATAAATAATAAATAAATCGTGAGAGATTGATGTCTAAAATAATGTTCAAAACCTGTATAGCAATAACCATATCTTTATTTTTATACAGTTAATATTATTATTACTACAATTTCTTAAATTATGTTTATTATTTATTTACTATTCAATGTGTTTTAGAGTGTGAATGCATGTCAGTACTCCAGTACAGCCATTTATAGAGTAGTTCCATGTTATATAGTGTTGTAATGACTTCCAGTCTCTTTTATCTAAATGACTGTTCCAACAAAGAACCTGATTTAGTAAAGAAGACGCCGAAATAAAGCATCTGCTGCAAGAAAGAGCACAAGGTTAAATGCTTTCCATAGGCATCATGCAGCGATCGTTATGACCGCAGTAGCCAACTCCAAATCACCACAGACGATACCTCGTTCTCATTTATAGCACAGTGTCCATGACTTAAAATCCCTGGAAACAGCTCTGGGGTGTCCCTGTGGAAGGAAGGGATTGAGTTCCAAGAGCCTCCAGCTATATGAGTGTATTGCCCAAGTTTTTTTCCAACATATGAATAAAAACAGCTGCGTCATATTCAATTGTTTTAAAAACCCACAGGATATCTTTATGTTCAAAAGAGAACTAGAATCTTTGAAGACGTTCCGCTGAAATGAATTTTTTTTCTTTTCAGTTTGGGACTTGTCATCAGGATGATCTCATCAGGGATCAGGGTTTAGCACTGTTTGCTGAGTTATCCATCATACATTGAATAGTGTCAGTAGATAGAGTTTTTCCAAGCACCATTTACCAACGGTACATATCATCACCATAAACCCCACGAACGTCCTATAGAATGGATCAAATCTCACTACAGCTTCACTTATACGGATACATTTTAAAACAGTGTTTACGTCAAAAAATGCCCCACACTAGAGTTTTTAATCGTTTCCCAAATGTTGCTCATCCACACTAAAACATATTAAAACTTCCCTGTACTGCGAATGCCTGCCGTTTATTTACTTTACGGCTCCTTGAAACTTTGCTACAATGTCGAGGACATGCACCGTCACATGACATGTTTTCGTAGGACTGTGAAAACATGTAATATTACACAGGCGTATTTACATTTAATACAATTCATTTCAAATCATTTTTATGTCTATAACACTTTTAACAATGAACAACAGCGTTTTTTAAAAAGCAAACTTTTATTAAATATAAACGTCATTTTAGTTTGATATCCTCGTTATCCTTAGTTCAGATATCCTCGTAATAATAAATGAAAAATAAATAAAACCACCCTATTAGTTTTAATTCAGCTCCAAATCTTTTTTGCAAGATTTCAATGATCTCAGATTTACATATATATCTCTTTGAGCTTTCCACATTTAAATTTTTCCCATTTTCTTTTCTTCGTTGATGTGCATTTCCTTCAACTGTGCCAAATGAAATAGAGAGTATTAGTGAGTAATTTTATGGTCATACTTCAGATTTTGACTCAGCCTTTCCAGAACACAAACCTTCTTCCTGTTCAGAGCCACTTCTTTGTTCTTTTGGGTCTGTGCTTTGTCTCACTGTGCTGTTGAAACATATATTTTTACCTTTTTAATGCAGATGAAATTTGGCGCTACCCTTCAAATTGCCTGTAATGCTAACAGACTCTACAAATCCTCCTACAGTGATGCTATTATCACCATGCTGCATTGTACGCATAGTGTTTTTGGTGTTGGGCTGTATTTTGGTTTGTGGCAAACATTTTGATCAAATGGCTCAACTTTAGTTTAATCCGAACACAAAATCTATGATGTTTTCTTTCTTATATTGGGACCACACCATGCGATTTATGTAGTCCTTTACGATTGCTGCTTGTCAGACTGTACAAACGTGATCCCCATATCACACTGCAGCATCGTATTTGTCATAATGTCAGACTGTAAGACAAGAAAAAGACTTGTAATTTTTCTTGCTGTACTGTCCACCTGACTCACTTAGATATTTTTTCCCTGAGGTGGTTTAAAGTCGCCACACCAATTGCATCATCAGGTTCGACGCTCCTATCGGTTGTTGGTTTGGGGGTCATCGTAGGAGATGTCACACTGCAGGAAAGAGTGTTCGAAATCTTGTGACACTGCTAGAATTCCAAAAATTATCACAGGAGCCAAATAATCGTCTGTCAGTGAACATGTCAAACTCGCGATCAAAGACTACAGATTTTAGCCTCGGATTATAGGAATATTTTAAGATTTTCAAGATTTACATCAGACGACCAAAACGTGGCCAAAATCTCATAGTGTGCACCTGGCTTAACATCGCCTTCCTCAGAGGTTGCTTCCTTCTGGCTGCTTTGTGAAGATTTTGAAGTATGCACACATTTTTTAGCAAATGAGTTGTAATGGGACTGTTGGTCATTGTTTTGGACAATTGCTCTTCTTTCCCCAATGTTTAGTCTGGTCTGATTTTTGGTAGTGTCTGGTTTGTGCCATGTTTTTTTCCCACTTTGTTATAATTTGGACTTCACAATGCTCCTAAGAACCTTCAAAGCATGAGCATGTCTTAAGAACCTTCTCCAGCTTTTTTTCGCCCTTCTAACAACTTCATCTTGAAGCTTTACAGGCAGCTCCCAGGTCTGATCTGATCTGGCGTTTTAATCGTGAGGCTTCCCAAAGTCAGAGAGGTTTATTGAGCAAGCAGACAATTGGACACAGGTGGATTTTGGAATTAACACAAGTGTAGCCCATTTAGAGTATTTAGCATTTAAACACTGATCCTCATTTTGATTTAAATTTTTAAGGTAAAGGGGGGGTGAAAAAAGCAATCTAAATGAGAATCAGTGTTTAATTTCCTCAAGCACTTAAACATTAAACATTGTAAATGGGGTACACCTGTGTAAATGTTTTATTCCTCCTTTACCCAGCCGTCTGCTTGTTCAATAAACAACTCTGACCTCACAATTTGACACAGCAAATCAATTCAGACTAAAAAGTTTTTAGACTCTTTTTTTTTTTTAAGGAATCTGAAGACATTTAAATACTTGATTGAATTCCTGCAGAGGGTCAGTTCAAAATCTCATTCTAATATACTTACATTTAACCAAAAGCAACATTATGGTATTTCTGGAGGAATGAGAGGTCTTAGCAAGGAATTAGTTAGGTGATGCAAGTTATTTTTAATGCCCCATTTAAAACTAAGGAAATTGGTGGTAGTGCTCTTTTGCCATTAAATTCAAGTATACATTTTGTTTTCTAATTTTAATGTGTTAATGACTGAATACAATAAATTAATATTTTAACAGATATTTATTAATACTTTATTATATCTTTTTATGTACTGTTAGGACTAGGATCTATCTATCTATCTATCTATCTATCTATCTATCTATCTATCTATCTATCTATCTATCTATCTATCTATCTATCTATCTATCTATCTATCTATCTATCTATCTATCTATCTCAAACAAATACACTAAGACCTAATGGTCTCAAGAAATATTACAGATTTGGTATGTTTTGAGAATGTGTGTTGATAATTGTATAATTTGTACCTTAACTATAGCATTAAATATTACATAATGTACCCAAACAGTCTGAAGTCATGCATGGTTTGTAGAAAGCAGAGTGAAATTCTGCGAACAAAATTCGATCGTATTTCTATGGATTTCACATGAACTCAGTTTACCTAAAGTACATGACATCTCAGCAAAGGAAATGCTCTTGTCCGAATATATTGTCAGAATCAGAGAATCTAGTGTTTCCTATGATGACATAGAATGAATATAATATAGTAAAACCTAGATTAATTTTTTTTACTACTACTATTTGTTAAATGAAAGTACTCTATTTCAATATAATTTTGCTAATTTTGCACAAACTCTAGTTTCTTTTTTTATACCCCTGGCATGTTTTCAAGGTAATAATAATAATAATAAAAAATGCACTGAAAGTGCGAGGCGGTGACCACTTAATAAGTTCCTAAGTTAAGATTTAAATTTAGTTCTGCACGTAAAATAGGATTGCATTCGGTACACATGCCTACCAAAACCAAAGCCCTGTACGAATATGTCACACCCCTAATATATATACTGTAATTTCCTGACTATAAGCCGCACCCACTGAATTTTACAAATATTTTTTATTTTTAACATAAATAAGCCTCACCTGTCTATAAGCCACAGGTGTCTACACTAATGTACTTTACACAGGCTTTAACGAAAGACACGTTACACACGGTGTAACGGGTGAAATATGTTGCGCTTCCTTTAGGAGCATAGCGGTATTTTGGGAATAGTGTGCCACTGCATTTTTCCAGTATTACTGCGTGTGTTCAAGACGAGGAATATGTCCTTATTGTTTTCTGATGCTCATTTCTAAGTTTCTTTGACTAACCCATAATGCTGTTGCCAAGTAAAATAAAAAAGCACGAGTTTTGGAAACCTGTCTGTGCTTATATGATTTCTGTTGCAACTGGAGTTACAACTCAAGCTCTCCCTTCACCCAGACTCAACGCGTTACAACGGCTTGTATCTAAACAGTAGCCAACCAAGAAAGTCATTGTTTACTGTCTTCCTCCTTCCTTTCACAACTATTTCTCTTTTGGGAGTTTATCTTTTGGCATCGTCGTGCGTTTAAAAAAAACTTTTTTTCTCCCGATGCCGTGTAGCTCAGAACACAGGTGAGGTGCATTTTTTCGTTTCAGATTTCATTGGTCTAATGTTATGTCGCTCAGTTTTTTGGCTTGAAGTTTGTGAAACCGGGAAAACCCCAGGAAAAATTCATAAATTAGCCGCTTCATTGTTTAAGCTGGGGGGTTCAAAACGTAGGGAAAAAGTAGCGGGTTATAGTCCGAAAAATACGGTATATATATTTATCAGTATTAAAAAAATTACATTACATACATTATAACCTTGTCTCTCATCTCTCAGCATAATCATGTCTTTTTATTGGAGTTTTTAGAAAAGCAGGTGCTGTTGGTATTAAACCTCACTCTTTGCCTGGACTCAAGCCCAATTCACTGCTAATATGACTGGATTTATTAATAGTCCTCCTCTTAATAGCTGCCAGACTGGCAGCTTTAAGAATTGAGCTAGATTAGAGCTGATAGTGCAGATTGCCAGGCAGGCTAACCTTTTCTGAATATGTGGTCGTTGTTTGTTCATATATTATCCAGGACGAACCTGGCTTTAGGCCTGATCATAGAAGATGAAAAAGTTTTTTTTTTCCTCAGAAAAGTTGGTCTGTATGTATGTGTGTATATTGTGTGTATGTGTGTGCGAGCAAACGAGAGGAATTAGAAGAGAAACAGCTTCGTTCACGCACAGCGGAACTGAACAGCATCTAGACATCCGACTACATGTCATGCCGTGAAGGCTCAGCTTTGACAGAAAAAAGTTCTCCACAGACTATCCATTCATTGCAAAGAGGAACCTTTGGAGATTTTTGACTTGCGCCAAAACATTAGAGGCGACGCCATGATGCTCTTTATGCGGATGAGAACTGACAGGACTGGACAAGCTCCAAAGCAGATACACAAAGGAGCCTCTCTGTCGAGTGCATGAACAATTCCACACGAATGCTCCACATTAAAGAAGCCATCTGAGAGTCATTTACCTAAACACTGTGGTCTTTGCCATGTCTTGAGAAACAAAAACAAAATATTTTTCTGGGCATAACTGTCCTTTTTTTGGTAGATTCTTATTTTTTATTAGGATCAAGAAAAGACAAACTCACAAATAAATGATTTATGATGTATTTATTTCTTTTTAATTTTTTGGTTAAAAAGGACAGTCTTTAAAATAATAATGATGATAATAATAATAATAATAATAATAATAATAATAATAATAATAATAATAATAATAATAATAATAATAATATATTGATGTTATTTATAAATAACAAATATATTATTATTATTATATTATAGATATTAATAAATATATTTTAATGATTATTAGCAGAAGAAGTAAATAAAAACAAAATATTGTTTTTATTTATTGTTTTATTTTTATATATATATATATATATATATATATATATATATATATATATATATATATATATATATATATATAAAATCTGCCTAAATAAAACAAAATTATATTAAAACGAGATGAATAATATTTCATCAGTGCTAAATTTATTAGCATTAACACTCATCTATATCACACACTTTTATTTATTTCTAATTGCTGTAAATAATTTTACTTTAAGTCCTATTTGACCTTTTGTAATATCACATTATGTATGACTTACTAACCCTTTTTTATTATTATTCATTCATTCATTCATTTTCTCCTGCTTATCCGTAATTCGGGTCTCAGGGGCAGCAGTCTAAGCAGGCCCCCGCCTTCGACTGCTGCCCAATCCTCACAGCACCGTCCCTTACGGTCCCTCCTGCAGGTGGTGAGCCCACGGGAAGGCTTTATTATTATTATTATTATTATTATTATTATTATTATTATTATTATTATTATTATTATTATTATTATTATTGATTTGAAACCTTAAACTACTGCCAAATAACTGAGATACTAAATAAAAATCTACAGCCATAATTGCTAAAAAATTAAGAAGTTGTGTAAAATGAAAATAAGAACAGAATTCTATGATTTTTAATTCACAACTGAACATAGAAAACATATCAAAAGTTAAAACTGAAATGTATAATTTTAAGGAAAATACAGGGTATTTGTTAACTTGATGTCTGCAACACATCTCAAAAATTTGGGATGGGGCAACAAAAGGTTGTAAAAGTAAATGTTATTCAAATGCAACATCTGGAAAAACAGATAAACAGATAAGGTTATTGACCTTATTAGATGCTAAGTCCACTCCTACTTTATACTCTCCACCATCATCCCGGCCCACCAAGAAACCCTTCATCACAGGACTGAGAGATTACAGGCCTGTCGCGCTGATATCTGTCATCATGTAGACCTTTGAGCAGCTGGTATTGGCCCACCTAAAGAATGTAACAGAACAGAACCCCTACAGTTTGCCTACCGAGCAAACAGATCGGTGGATGATGCAACATGGGGCTGCACTACATTCTGCAACACCTTGACTGCACAGGAACATATGCTCGGATTCTGTTTGTCAAATTCAGTTCAGCTTTTAATACAATAGTTCTGGAAATGCTCCACTTCAAGCTTTCCTGAAAGACAGGTGAGACTGGGAGGAGTTACCTCTAGTATTGGGACAGTCAGCACTGGTGCTCCTCAGGGATGTGTCCAGGCCCCACTGCTATTCTCCATCTTTAATAACGACTGCACATCCAGTGACCCAACTGTTAAACTCCTGAAATTTGCAGATGATACTACGCTCATTGGACTCATCCAAGAGGCCACGAGTTTGCATATCAGCAGGAGGTAAAGTGGCTGGTGCTATGGTGCAGCCAGAACAAGCGAGACCTAAACACACTCAAAACTGTGGAGATGATAGTGGACTTTAGGAAACACTCATCAACACTTCCCTTCACAATATCCAGCATTCGGTCATCTGTGAAGACCTTCAAGTTTCTGGGAACTACCATTTCCCAAGACCTGAAATAGTAGTCCAACATAAACTCTATTTAAAAAAAGGTCCAGCAGAGGATGTACTTTCTATGCCTATTAAGGAAGTACAGTCTGCACCGGAGCTGTTGATGCAGTTCTACACGCATTATCAGAACTGTATATGTTACACACACTGTTACTGCTGTATAGCGTACAAAAGTTCTAAAGTAACTACTTTATACTACTTGAAGCACAATACTTACCATGCACTCTCACACTTATTATTATTATTATTATTATTACTGATATGTTGTATACTCTGTATATCGTGTTCTAGTTCTATTTAATACTTGTTAATTGTGTGTATTGTCTTATATTGTCTGTTTTGTCTTGTATAGTTTAAGCTAAATGTATAGTGTTATTTATGGTGGTACCAACAGCTGGAACACTTGGCCAATAAACTCGATTCTGATTCTGATTCTAATTTGACAACAGGTCAGTAAGATGATTGGGTATAAAAAGGGAATCTAAGAGAGGCTATAAAAATAAAGATGGGCAGAGCTTCACCAATCTGCAAAACATTAATAAATATATTTGTTCCTCAACATCAAATTATGACGACTTTGAATTTATCATCATCTGCAGTACATAATATCATCAAACGATTCTGCGAATCTCGAAATTTTAGAATTGGATGCCTATAATTTTCGGGCGCTTAGGTGGCACTGCATTTAAAACATCATGTTTTAATGGAAATCACTGCTTGGACTAATTAACACCTCCAGAACTCATTGTCTGTGAACACAGTTTGCCATGTCGTCCACAAATGCTAATCATTGCATTCTGTTTTCATTTACATTTTAAACAGTGTCACAATTTTTTGGGAATAAGATTTGTAAATAAGTAATTACAAAAATCACAGCTTTTGTTTAAGGACTAGAAACACAATAACAATTCAAATAAACAATAAAACAAACATTTTTACTCAGTATGAACTGTTAAATAATGAATACAAAGCTTATATTACTGCTGACATTCTGCAGATGTAACTGATAAAAATGATATATTTAAAAAAACATGCAATATGTGTAATGTGTAATGTTTTTTTATTTAAAATTTGTTTTAAATAAAGGAAATTTGCAATGATGAGATGTGTATATATATAAAAGTTGTTTATGTCAATATATATTCTAATAAAAAATAGGAATGTTCATTTTTTTTTTTTATTATAATTTTTTTTTCAAAAATTTCATTAATCATCGTATTAGTTTTGCTAAATTTAATTTCAATAATTTAATTCAACCGACAGTGTTTGTACTCAGAATAAATGGAATTAAATAACCCCAGGCCTTTAGATAATCAAATATTAGAATGTATGCATAAGACACTGGTACAGTTCTATAATCAGTCACATACAGGCGCTATGCAGACATGTTATTTCTACATACATGAAACATACTACTAGAATAAATAAAGATATGCTTATTCTGGAAAGCTAGCTATGAGTACAAATATGCTATTTTCAACGTAAAACAATACATTCACTGTAAAAGCCCAAGTATAATTTATTGATATAGTATGCAGATATAGTTTCTAATGCTTTCCCCTAAAATAGAAACATAATGCCAGCTCACTGCATGGCAATCATCCACACGGGCACAATGATCTCAGGAAAGCCCTCCTGTTTCTGCGTGTCGAGGATGGTGAGGCCGGCTTTCTGTATAATGCTCTTCATGATGTCCAGGTGGCGGATGAGGCTGCTGTCAACAGGGTCTAGTCTGCAGCCTTGCCGTGCCATGTTATCCTTTAGAATGATGACCCCATTGGGCCTTAGGCTTTGCTTTGCGCGAATCAAGAACTCCAGCAGATCTTTATCAGTCAGGTGACCTGGCCATAATAGAAATGAAAAGCTTTACATGTTTGCCATTAAGTTCCTGTATACAGGATTGGAAAAACAAATATGCTTTGGGAACGCTTCCGCATTGTTTATGCTCAGAATCACGTGTATAATCAGTCCAATGGAAATCGCGGCGTGAAAAAGCAGTGGAGCATGGAGTGAAACCAGCGCTAGCTTCTGAAAAGGCAAGGAAGATGCAGGCAATGTGACATAGAGACGCAGCGTCTCGTTAAATACGTAACCATGACGGACCTCAGATCCGGACCATCTTCCGGGGGGTGCCCTCTTTAAACAGTTTCACAGCCACATTAACAGGGTCGCAGAACAGGCCAGTCGGCACCAGCGGGCCATCCAGGAGCACAGCTCTATCCCTATCCCTATAAATGTGTCTCTCAGTTGAGACGAGGGTGGACATGAACCGGTGTCTATGGTAGACCTAAGGGCTAGGTTTGTAGCACAGCTAAGCTTACAGACTTCCTAACCACCAGAAACATTTCCCACATCTAGCTCCTGCAGAAGATCGGACTGATAGGCCTGCAGCACAGTCTTGGTGTGCAGACAGCTATGCCCACCAGCACCAAGGTGGTTCTCAGGGGCTTGGTGGGCAGCGCTGGGGCTTTAAGAGAGGACGCATCACACGGGAAGAGATAGCTAGCCAGCATCTCTTCAATCCAGGGCATCGCCAACATAACCAAACTCACTCAGTCCAACTATAATTGAATACATTGACATCCGAGGACTAAAGAGGCGGGAAGGATAAGGCTTAGCCAGTCGATCTCTAGCTTGGCAATGGCACGGTTCACTACCTTTAGGAGCTCCTCGATAAGGACTGCTTCAGGGGTAGTCTCAGGGGGCTCAGAGACCTCCATCCCCCCTCCTCAGAGGTAGAGGGGTAGAGCTCAGCACTCTCCTCGCAAAATGGAAGAAACCACCTGGGTTGAGGGAGGCAAAAGGGACAAGCCTGTCTCCAACCTCTCTGTGAGGTCCACTTGGGAGCCCAAGGTTCTTGAACGCCGCTTTGCCTTGGCGAAAGCGGGGTCAGAACCACAAAGAGCAGGAGCACCCTCCTCAAAGAGTGCTCCCCGGGAACGGAGCATTCGCATTGTAGTGTTAGCTCAATCTCCCTCGAGACCGGATCTAGCATGTTCTGCTCCCAGCCCCTAACAAAAGCAGTGCTTCCTCTCCTTGGAATCTTTCATCCTGTAATGAAAAAAAGCTTTAATGCTTCCTGGTCGTGATGTCACTCTGGCGGTAAAACTTCGCTTTCCATTGGACTAATTGTACATGTGATTCAGAGCGTGGACAACTCTGAAGCATTTCCAAGCATTGACCCAGGTCGAGTTCCTGAAGGGGAATCCCATTTTCTATTGTCAACTTAACAGTATAAGGAATAACACAAGAGAACCACATTGTATGTGAGCATCAGACAGTATATGAAAGGCACCAATGACCAGTCGTGGGCCTCATTTATCAGGCGGCTTGTAATCAGATTTATTCCTAAATAATCCATTATTAGCAAGTGAATTATTAGCAATTCATTATTACAAGTGAAATTTAGTATTTATAAAAATCCTGTAAATCTGGAGGGAAAAATTTTTCATATCCTTCTCGTGCTCCTGTGCTAATAAGTCACATGTTATTATTAACAATGGTGAACAGTAACAAAGTAAATGTAATTCATTACTGTACTTAATTAGCTTAAGTATTTGTACATTACTGATGGGTTTCCATTTCGGGGACTTTTACTTTAACGTCACTACATTTCAAAGTCAAATATCTTTGATCTAAAATACATTTTGTGATATCAGTCTTTCCTTTATATTTATGAGTGGATAAAAATTTTACTGGTCAAACACACACGCAGGCAGCGCAGCAAGCAGCAAACCACCAAACTCATTCATATACAGTGGTCCCCGGAAATTGCGGGGTTTACGTTCTAAGAGTTCAGAAAATCTGCGAATTTTGGACACCCCCCTATAGTACCTTAGTGAATTCATCTAGACATTATGTCACTTTACCACAATAATGTTTTTTTTTTTTTATATGAAAGTTGTTAATAAAAACATAGTTTAAAATGTTATTCCTAACTTTCCTGAACATTTGGACCCGCTGCAGATTCCCGCGAATTTTAAAATAATTGCAACTTGCTGTTAGTTAGGTTCCAAATGAGAACCTGTGAATTTTTCAATTCTTAGATCTTTTCGGCTTCTCCCGTTAGGGGTCGCCACAGCGGATCCTCCGCACGTTTGATTTGGCACATGTTTTACGCTGGATGCCCTTCCTAACGCAACCCTCCCCAATTTATCCGGGCTTGGGACCGGCACTAAGAGTGGCTGGGGATGGTTCCCTGACCGGGAATTGAACCCGGGTCGCAGCGGTGGGAGCGCTGCATCTTAACCACTAGACCACCAGGGGACCTAATTCTTAATTCTTAGATATCATTGAATAAATCTCTGTTTTGTACCAACAGTCGCAAAATGTTTTTTTTTCGAATGTAATTCAACATTTGTTTAATCATCTTTAACCTGTTTCAGCTGCTTCAAGGTTCATGAGTCACTGACAATGACATCCACCAAACCTGCATTCAGTAGTGATCCATAAAACCATGCAACACCATTTACAAAATGCAGTGTAAATTAGACATGCACTCACTCACAAGCTACCCACTGCATCCAGATGACGTCATATCTATCGAGTGAAGGAGTGAAATCTTGCAGGTTGTCGAGGTAGTAGGTCTCCACGCGGTCAGCGTAGTCACCCAAGTAGTATTCGTGGGCATGAAGAATGAAGTCCTCACTCATGTCCAGCATCTCCATGCTTTCAAATACAGGAAACAGAACCCCTTTGGACACCCGGCCAATCCCACAGCCACAATCAAGGGCCCGCCTGGTATCAGCTTTCCCTGGTCCCTAACACAATGACACAGAAGAAACAGGGAAACTCAAAGTTGTTTGTATAGACATGCTGCCTTGTGTTAGCAAAAATTATACGCCATTTACCATAACATACTAGGAACTGATTAAGTATTTATTCTAGTTTAATCAAATTGTCAGGATATTTAATATACATTATATTTGCTTATAATTGCAGGTTCCTACCAAAATTGTGTAGGATGTCTTTAAACATAGTATAACAAAACTTTGCTTTCACTTGAACTTGGAAATCCAAACCTGTTTCAGCATGAAAATGCCCCTGTGCACAACGCCAATGGAAAATAATCTAGTGGAACATCTTCCCCAGAAGAGTGGAGGGAATTCTAAAAGAAAATTGGGACTATGTGTGGAACACGATGTTCAAAAAGCACATACAACATTTATGACCAGGTGTCCGCAAACTTTTGGCAATATAATCTGTACAGTAGACCGGTGTTCAAAAATAAATGTACCCACAATTCTGCTCTAAAATCATCCTGATATAGCTAAAAGAAATCAAATAAGTCTAAGTTGACCTTGATACACTGACTTATATTAAATCAACCAATCATGTGGTGCCGTTGGAATGCATAAAATCATGCAAGTTCAGGTAAGTGAATGTTCAGAAAATTTGGGAAAGTGTGATCTCAGTGTGCATGGCATGTTTGTTTGTTTCCAGATTGCAGGTTTAAGTATCACATTAACAGTCTCACAGCATGGTGTCGAAAACAAAAAACATCAATTGAATTGCATTTTTACTAGCATAGAATGAGCCATAATTTACATTCACAATGATGTATTCCAGCATCCCATAACACCAAAAAAAAACCTTCACGTCCACTCCCATCCAGGCAGAGGGTCACTCAAACCGGTGCAGATGAAAACTGGATAAATGTCACCTGGTCTTTTTCAGGTCTTTAACTGTTCAAATTAATTGATTGTGCTGCTGATTGGAAAACTGCATGAATCAGCAGGCACATATTTATTCCTCTCAAAGTGGCTGGTCAGTGTGTATTCAGTAAGCACCCCTTAAGATTAGCAGCCAGTCATATAAGTTTTTTACTTTCCTCTTAAATGAATGTGTTTTTCTGTTGTTCTCATGAGACATCTCTCTCCTGATCAACACCTTTCTACAATCAAATCCTGTACATGCTCGGGAAACTAGCAATTGAACCAGCATTTAAGCAGTCGGATGAAACCCGGAAAAGTTAAGAAGATTCTATTTTCGTTTAGCCTAAATTTTATTTGTGGTAAATAAGAATAACCGCATGCCAAGTGTGCGGTTCTTTTGAACATGAGTGTGAATGGGATGGGTTTATTTACTGCACTTCACATGCCCCATTATCAAACAGTACACACACTTATAGTACAATCAAATTATTACAGGCAGGTTATTAAACATATTGCACAATCCTGACTACACTGACCTTTTATTTTTAATAGAAATTAAATTTTTATTTTTTTAAACAAAACTAAATTCTACTTTATTTAATTGCAAATTCTATTTTATTATTATTTTTATTCTTCTCTTTAATTCATATCGTTTCAAGCGTTTTACTGCACATTGTATTGTGTATGGTTGCGTAATTGATTACATTTGTATTTCATATTGTGAACGCTGACTGCACCACGGGCCTCCTCACCTTACCTACACCGACACCTGACTTTACTAACACCCATGTGGCTGAAAAAATTTTCACAAATCTCCAGGAGAACACTCCTAAATCTAGTGGAACATATACCCAGAAGAGTGGAAGTTATAATAACAGAACATGGTGATTAATTGTGGAATGGGATGTTAAAAAAAACACATATAAATCTATGTTCAGGTGCTATATTAACATGGTTGCTGTATTGTAAGTGATGTTTAAAATGTCATACCACAAACTTCTTCAGGAACTGTCTGGAACCCTCCAGGTCCACCTCTGAAATCTCCACAAAACCTCCCATCATACCCTCCTCTGACGCCGGTACATCTTTGTAAAAATTCTGGGCCCTGTAGTAGAACTGCTTCTCTCCCTTGATGTACTCGCAGGTCACGGTGTATAGTTTCACTGGAGAGGGACGAATGTACAGGTATAATTAGGCCAAAATATTATCAAGTCTCACTGAGCACACACAGAGTAATATAATAATCCAAAAAGCTAAGTATATAGACAGACAATTACAACCAGAACAAGCATTTATTAAGAAACAAACCACAACAGCGTTACCGCCTCAAAGTTATTTTCTCCTCTTATACCACATTGATTTCCCAGCAAACATAATTTACACAGTATTTATTTAAAACCATGCATTTTATTTTCATTTACATTTATGTTTATTGCTCTGAATCCTATTTGTAACAGGTTAGTTCTTTATAATCACTTCATCAGCCACTATTTTCACTCTTTCTTGACCATAAAGTACAAATGCTTCTGTCTTAAAAACTTCCTTGTGCTGTAAATTAAAATGTATTGCTTTACAGTAAACTGACACGGGAGACTCCTTCCCCAAAAAAATGCGGGTTACATTTATTTTTTACAGTAAACGCAGTTTTAAATCAATTATGCAGTACATCTGCCATACAAATCCATATCTTGATTGGAACAATAGAAAAGATAATGCATTCAAATGTCTACATTAATATAAGCTAAGCAGTGTTGCACTGCGATGGAAAATGGCTTCCCACCTTCTCATTCATGCTGTGGTACAGAGATATTGACCACATGACAGAAAGACACTGAATGGATTGGTTGTATTGAAGTCTTGAAGAAGGATCGTTAAGTGATATGCACCAAAAAGCTTCTCGTCAGAAATTAGATGAGCATGTCTGTCATCGAGGAGAAATTTGAGATGTGGGTCACACGACTGGCAATGGGAATGAATGCTGAAATTTGAGGAAAGTGGTGTGGAGTACAGAAATAGTAACAGTGACCCGTGGCACTGAGAAAAAAAGTTTGAGCTTGACTACTTTTTACGCTTTTACATAGAGAAATATGTTTAGTTCGTATCACTTTACTTATATATTTGTGTCGTTTCCAGTTAGCAAAGGTCAAGATGACCAAAAAAAAAAAATTCAGAAAGGATTTCGAAATTATGAAATCATAATTTTTGTTCATTCTTTTAATGCAAAGTTCATCTAAGATGTTTGGCACCTACCCAGAGGTATCTGCTCCAGCAGGTAAAGGTAGCTGGCGAAGAACTCATGCCTGAGCGTATTGTGCAGGTGAAGCGACATGCTGTTTTTGCACAATTCGTCATCGGTCTTCTCCCATCGTTCTCGGAACGCTTGATGTGTCCTACTGAAGTCCATGATGGACATCAAATCAGAGTACAATATTTAGAATAGAGAGTCTGTGAGTTGAAAACAAAACACCTCTTGATGGATTTTCTTTTAAGATGTTGAAGATTTCTTGGTGCTGCTATTTGTGTCTCTGAAGCTCGGACATATCTGATCAGACAGATCTTTTCTCTCGAGGGTTCTGGAAATCAACAGGTCACATGCTTCATGTCTAGGTTAACATGTAGGAGTGGAAAAGATCGTCCAAAAAGAAAGGCAAAACTGCCTGTTGAAGTCAAACACGACAGCTGAAAGCTCTCTGCAGATGTGTAGTGGCCATTTTTAGTATCTCCTTCTTGTTGTGTGTGTGTGTGTGTGTGTGTGTGTGTGTGTGTGTGTGTGTGTGTGTGTGTGTGTGTGTGTGTGTGTGTGTGTGTGTGTGTGTGTGTGTGTGTACCTAGTGTCAGATGTCAGTGGCTTCTGGCATGCTGGTACAGAGACAGTATGAACACACACAGTGTAACCAAGCTGTTCTGTTCCAGTAAACCATTTGACACATCTACACTCGTTCAGGGAGATCATTAGAGCATTGCAAACACCATTGCGACCGTAGGACTACATAGACAACCCTTGTTCTCCTCTTGTTGAGCTGCATACCAATTTTGGTAAATCACTTAGGATAATTGTCTGGAGGAGGAATCCCTCAGCAACATTGGATGTCCAATATAACAAATTACAGACTTCCTAAGATTTGGATCTGTTACAGAGAAGCCACGATCATGTTCACCAATAATTTTAGGCTTAAAGAAGTTTACGCTGTATAGCCGAAGATATGTGGACATCTAACCACCGTAATCATGTGCTTTTTAAACACGCCATTCCAGATTTATTCCCTTTCGCCTGCTATATTAAGCCCCACTCTTCTGGGGAAGCTTTCCACTGGATATTGGCTGGGAGAATTGGTGATCATTCAGCTACAAGAGATCAGGTAGTGATTTTGGTTAGGAGGTCTGGGGTGTTCAGTTGGATTGAGGTTCAGGAAAGTCAAGATTTTTCCAATCCAACTCTAACACACCGTGTCTTCATGGAGATGGCTTTGGGTACAGGGGCATCTTTACACAGAAATGTTTTGGGTATCACTTCGGGGAAGATGTTCAGGTGTCCACATTCTTTATAGAGAATATACATTTTTAAAAGTGTTCACAGTCATGTCAGTAGATGTAGACTTACTGAGAAACAAAAACTCTTGAATTAATAATACTTAAGCTACATTTTGTCAGTTATAGGAACAATGGTCTACCAGATAGACCAGTCTGAACTGGTGGATAGCTAACCAGACCTAGATCCCGCAATTTCTCAGAAGTGTTTGGGGGGGGGGGTCACATTTATTTACAGTAGAAATAGAGCCTTCTTTGGTTGCCAAAGCTCTATTAGAATCACTGTCATACATTTTAATATTTTTTTGTCCATGAATATGTATTGAATTTCTCCAAATACAAACCCGAAAAAAGTTGGGACACTGTACAAATTGTGAATAAAAAAGGAATGCAATGATGTGGAAGTTTCAAATTTCAATATTTTATTCAGAATACAACATAGATGACATATCAAATGTTTAAACTGAGAAAATGTATCATTTTAAAGGAAAAATAAGTTGATTTTAAATTTCATGGCATTAACACATCTCAAAAAAGTTGGGACAAGGCCATGTTTACTACTGTGTGGCATCCCCTCTTCTTTTTATAACAGTCTGCAAACGTCTGGGGACCGAGGAGACAAGTTGCTCAAGTTTAGGAATAGGAATGTTGTCCTATTCTTGTCTAATACAGGCTTCTATTTGTTCAACTGTCTTAGGTCTTCTTTGTCACATCTTCCTCTTTATGATTCAGTACCCGGATCCTTGTTCTACGCAGCCATGATGTTGTAATTGATGCAGTATGTGGTCTGGCATTGTCATGTTAGGAAATGTTGGGAAATGCAAGGTCTTCCCTGAAAGAGAGGACGTCTGGATGGGAGCATATGTTGTTCTAGAACTTGGATATACCTTTCAGCATTGATGGTGCCTTTCCAGACGCGTAAGCTGCCCATGCCACACGCACTCATGCAACCCCATACCATCAGAGATACAGGCTTCTGAACTGAGTGCTAATAACAACTTGGGTTGTCCTTATCCTCTTTACATGACACGGCTTCCCAGTTTTCCAAAAAAACTTCTAATTTTGATTCGTCTGACCACAGAACAGTTTTCCACTTTGCCACAGTCAATTTTAAATGAGCCTTAGCCCAGATAAAACGCCTGCGCTTCTAAATCGTGTTAAGATATGGCTTCTTTTTTAACCTATAGAGTTTTAGCCGGCAACCGCGAATGGCACGGTGGATTGTGTTTACCGACAATATTTTCTGGAAGTATTCCTGAGCCCATGTTGTGATTTCCATTATAGTAGCATTCCTGTATGTGATGCAGTGCCTTCTAAGGGCCTAAAGATCACGGGCATCCAGTATGGTTTTCCGGCCTTGACCCTTACGCACAGAGATTGTTCTAGATTTTCTGAATCTTTGAATTATATTATGGACTGTAGATGATGATAACTTCAAACTCTTTGCAATTTTTCTCTGAGAAACTCCTTTCTGATATTGCTCCACTATTTTTTGCCACAGCATTGAGGGAATTGGTGATCCTCTGCCCATCTTGACTTCTGAGAGACACTGCCACACTGAGAGGCTCTTTTTATACCCAATGATGTTGCCAATTGACCTAATAAGTTGCAAATTGGTCCTCCAGCTGTTCCTTACATGTACATTTAACTTTTCCAGCCTCTTATTGCTACCTTTCCCAACTTTTTTGGAATGTGTAGCTCTAATAAAATTCAAAATGAGCCAATATTTGGCATTACATTTTAAAATGTCTAACTCTTAACATTTGATATGTTATCTATATTCTATTGTAAATAAAATATAAGTTTATGAGATTTGTAAATTATTGCATTCCTTTTTTATTCACAATTTGTACAGTGTCCCAACTTTTTTGGAATCGGGTTTGTAGTCTATTCTATTTATTTCAAAGTGTTTTCCTGGGTTTCTATCCAATCAGATTTCAGCCTTCAGCTCACATATTGCTGCAAAGCCAGCACTATAAGCACTGCGGGGTTTTCTTGTATCGTACACTCTATGTTGCTTAAAGCTGTTGCTATAACCAATCAGACTGTGAATTGGCCACTCTGAGGCCATCTAGCAGGCATTTACAAGACGGACTTTTCAAGAAAAGCTTGACATCGTGAGAAAAGGTCAGCCAAAACAGTTAAAAACAATTGTTAAGCCTTTTCATGAAGTGTGTGATTTCCTGTAGAATTTGCACAAAAACACAATTTGCCTTAACTTTAACTCCCCAGGAAAACTGTAATGCACTGAGAAAACTTAAGGAAAACCCAGGTTAATATCGCTGCTTCTTCTAGTGATGATATTTGCGTGTGTTGCAGCTGTGGCTACAGTAAAAGGAGACATGTTGAATTGTGTTGATTGTTTTTCTTGCTTTAGTAATGACATTCATTCTGGCTGCATGAGATTCCTGTCTGTGATGCATCACCATTATACTGTATTTCTCTATCATTTTTAAGCTTTCTGTAGCTGTCGTGTCATAATGATGGTACTGTTAGCCTTCGGCACAGATTTTGGGACTCACAGCTGAAATGCCCTACCTAACTTTAAATGTTAACAGTTCCTGACAAACATGTGCCACATACACAATTTATATAACTTTAAAGAGACACTTTGAGCTTTACCGTCCATTATTCAAAGTTGATATTGCTCAAAAAGATAATAAATTATAGAAAGTTATAGATAATAATGTACCGTAAAAATAAAATCCTGAAATGAATTTTAATTTCTTCATATATAAATACATGAAATCAGTAATGAAGCAATCCAGAAAAGTAATGGTTTAAAAGCCACATGTCTCATGAGTTTATATTTGTAATTTAATGAAGATATCATGAAAAATGCCATTACTACAAACATTTATCTGAGACTATGTCTGGTTTGCCCCTCCCCGCCCCACCCAGACCAAATTTTGGGACTCACAGCTGAAATGCAGTTCCTGATAAAAATGTGCTACATACACAATTTAGATATCTTTGGAAAGAAGACACTTTAAGCTTTACTGTCAATCATTAAAGTTGATATTGCTCAAAAAGAAATTAAGTTATAGATGATGAAGTGCCATGGATATACATTTCCTGCATTTAACATTATTTTTATTTAATATATAAATACATGAAATCAGTCCTGGAGCAATCCAGAAAAGTACTGGGTTGAAAGCCACATGTCTCATGAGTATATATATTAAATGTTATGAAGATTTTCCTGACAAATAAGATTCCTACAAACATTTCTCCGAGACTATGTCCGATCCTTTTCTCCCTCCCCCTGTTCGAGAGCCACCTGCTAAACTCAGGTGGCCATTCATACTCTATCATATAGTCTGCATAGAAATGAATGGCTGACCATTAAAGGGTTTGTTTTACATGCTATTGATATTGAATTGGCATTCATATTGATGGCCAGGCAGACAAGCTATTGTTTTACAGTCATAGCCATTCATATTGATGTCTGGCTCACACACACACACACACACACACACACACACACACGCACACGCACACGCACACACACGCATCATCTTCATTAAAATCTCCAAGTCTCTGTTGTTACTCTTTTTTTTGAAAATCAAATAAATAAAACAACTTTTTTGATTGTCCATTTTTTCCTTGTTTTTTTATTTGTATTTTTGTATTTTGTATTTTTTTTTGTAAACAAAGTCCAGTTAGCACATGCTATAAACAGCTGTTTGTGCAGAACTGAGAGCTGCATCACTTCCTGGTTTGTCACTAACCCGTGCTGCTTCGACCAGTAAGAGTTTGTAAAGAGTAATTAAACTAAGACTCACACACGTGGGGAATAAAATCCTCTCATATATCGTTAGAATCCTGCACTTATTGGCTACATTTTCCATCAATCAATTAGTTTCCATAATGCTAATGACTGGAAATAAAAGGTTTGAAATGAGAGGTGGTGCAGAATAAAAACATCATGGCACCTGCCTATAGTAGAGACTCAACCAAAGATTCTGCCTATTTTACTTTTTTTTTGTTATTTTATAATTTTTTATTTTGTGGTCTCAAGCGTTTTGTAAAACTATAATCTACCAGCCATCTTTGTTTTTTTTGTTTTTTTACCAGCAAGATGTCGTTTATATGCAAAAGTTATTCAGAAGCATATACACACAAACACCAGCCGAAGTTCTGTGACGTAAACAAATGAATATCCATCTAAATGACAACACTGTTGTTTGTTTGGAGCAAAAATGCTTTGTGGCATGTTGTTCTTCCTAATAATCTTTCCTAACAAACTGGGATTAGCAGCAGGGGATGTTTTTGTGACTCGTTATTACAATAATAATGTAAGTGGTGCATTTTTTGTATATGTTGTTTGTGTGTACTGCTTACACACATTCAGCAAATACATTCGTTATACGTTTTCCATTGAAAATGTGAAATCGCTGCTTGAGGGTTAAAGCTGTTAAATGATGTATAACTATATAATGTATAACTACACTGAAGGCCTCGGTGTGAAAAGCACTGTATTTATTTCGCTTCATTTGTCTCAGGTTGCACTGGGACACACAGAAAACTGCCTGCATCATGGCGCAGACTCCCTGCCTGCAGATGGCGATAAAACGTTGGGGCAAACCAGCGCGGGGTGCATGATGGGAAATGATAGGGTTACACACCCTAGCAACACACACAGATAAAGTGTTACTGTAAAGACCTATACAACCCCTGTTTTATAGATAAATTCATATATAGATATATAAAACACACACGCACAATGCAGGCGGATGATGTCCGATATTTAAAAAGGTGAGTTTGCTTGTGAGTCTTTATTTTATTTAATTTCGGTTAGCTCGATTAGCATGGCAAGCTAATGGATGGGTTTTGATTTGGAGGTTCATCTGCTTGATATCTATAACATATATATAAAGATGTCAAATTTACAAGAATAAAACAAAAAAATACATTGATGTGGTGGTGTGTTGTCTTCTCGGATCCTAATTATATTTTGATTTGGACCCAAAGAGCCAATTTTGTAAAAATAAATAAATAAATACAAATAAATAGAGCAAGGGGTTCATTAGATTATTATATTTATTTCTTATTTTATATGAGATGGTGCATGTACAGCAGCTCTACATATTTTTGACATTAATTGAACTTTTTTTTTATACATACAAGTGTTTGTTTACATTAAAAATTATAAATAATTGATACTATATGTAGGATTTCACTGCCTGAAATCGAACCCAAACTACATCAGATGCCTGTTTATCCTCTGAATTTGACATTTTGTGAAATTTGCTTCGGGTGTTTGTCCTGATACACTACAGATTAAATCCTCCTCCTTTTATGAACAGTTGCATCACCAGAGATCATGAGCAGTTCCTTTCCATCTCCATACTCTTCTTTCGCAGCATTCTGCTGCAAGAGCTTTGCCTCGTATGTCCATTTTTCAAGAACTGATCTAATCTGGTTTTTGTCATTTTGAAGCTTACCTGGTAAATTTTTTTGTGATGGAATGAACTTCCTCTAGATGTTTGATTTTTTTAAACAATGTGGAAAGACCCACCTCTTCCTAAAACACTCAATCAAGCGCTTATTTTTTTATAGTTTTAGGCTGATGATATCCTTAGTTTGAGACTTTCGAAAGAGACTTTCTATCTATTCTACTTTTATACGTCACTCTGGATAAAGGCATCTGATAAAAACAGTATATGTTTACATCTTTTAATACATTTTTTGTACTTACTCTTGGCATTTTTTTTTTCTCTTTATTGTTGACACGGATACACCTCTACCTGCCGAAGATGTTCTTGATCTGTTATAAAGGGAATATTTTTCACCAGGCACAGTGTTTTAGGGTCTTCCACAGGCATTGACCGCTTTAAGGATTTCATATTGAAATTTTTTTTTTGCCTTTAATACCCCAGCTAAGACTGACCTTAGCTCAGACAAAGAATTTGTGATTTTTCAGAAGAATGTACATTATATACATTATACATAAACATTAAAGCACAGTGAAAATCTTTCTTTGCGTATCCTAACAGTAATAGGGAATTAGCCATGATGCACAGAGGGTTAGGGGAAGTGCTCAAGGCCCATCAGTGGAAGCTTGGCGATTACTAAGGCTTGAACCTCCGACCTTCTGATTAGTAACCCATCGCCACTTCCCCGGGTGGACTTTTAAAATGATCTATAAGTAACTATAAAAATTCTTAAAACCACACAGACATAAATTCAATTCTAGGGATGAACAAATGAGGATCTGCATATTTTAATTCAGAGCTCCTTAATCTTTTTTTTGCCCCACAGACCAGTCATTTTTCCACACAGTTAATATTATTGATTCATACTGTAAACTCTGATTGAAACAAGAGCAGGACATTGGCATAGGCAGAAGGGGTCGTTTTTAAGATTAAAATACCCTGAAGACCACAAAAGTTGATAAAATCTAAATACATAGGCCTCGTACGTACTAAATGAGCCATAGTCTGGTACCCGTCTGCAGCCTGGTGGTTGGGGACTTTTGTTTTAAATGAACTCCCAAAGAAGAACAATGAACCTGGTAAAAGCATCTGTGTAGAAAGTTCTCTTTCACCATGGCTGAATGCATAATAAAATGCCGGGCTGAAGTTTACATGTCATCGCCAGTCTTTTGGAGAAGCGTTCTCTGTCAGATGAAACGAAAATTTAATTGTCTGACTGTAATGAAACGGAAAAAGACAAGCTTTTGACCAGAACAACATCCCGACTGTGAAGCATAGGGGCGGCGGCGGCATAGTGTCACATTGTGCAGGGTTTTTCTGGCACACTTCGAATAGAAAATAGATTATAAATAACATCGTAATTGTATATGACTTAAAAAATTGATTGAGAATGAAAGCTTTATTTTGCTCATGAAGTTCACTAAATGGACGTATTGAACGAATGACCAAAACCTCTGAACTGTCAAGAGCATCACAGTTTCTCATTTCTAACCTCTGACAGTGAATTTCTAGTTCTAGTATTTCTAGTGGATTTTCTGACCCGCTCTCTCTTGTGATCTCGCAGCTGGATGAGGAGGCCAATATTAACAGCATCGACTATTACGTGGAGCTGCTGTACGAGGACGTTCCAGAGAAGATCAGAGGAGCCACGCTTATTCTGCAGCTGGCCCGTAATCCCGACAACCTGGAGGAGCTGCTTCAGAACGGTACGCCGTGACATCAGATTGCAGACGCATGAAATGGTGCAATTGACAGTTATATTTTTCTGGAAATAGTTACATTAGGGTTACATTCTCAGAGCTAAGCATTAAATACAGGACAATTTGAGCAGGAAATTACAGCACTTTTCATGCTGTATGAAATGCACTACACACAATACTAAAACGCAAAGCATTAGCAGGTGGTTTCCTGTTTTTTTTTTTTTTTTTTTTTTTTGTTTTTTTGGTGGAATTACAATTTGGTCTAATTTACAAGCGAACAATTCTCCATCAATTAGCCTTCTCAGATTTAGAGGCAAATCACTGACACCACATGCTTTTTGTTTTTACACGTCAGGCTGCGCGCTGCACGGAGAGCGCTATATTCTATATGTTAATTAGCACGTTTGTATTTATTTCTTTTAGTACTGTTTTTTCATGTTTTATTTTTGTAAAAAAGTTCAGAACTATTTTACATGGTGTTGCTTACGTTTGTTTTTTATAGTTTTTTTTTATTTTTTTTATCCTTTTCTATTGGATGATTAATCGATTATTGGCGAGTACGATCCAACCGATCTATCGGAATCTATAAAATCCACTATCGGTCGACCTCTAGTTTAAATGTTGGCAGTTAAAAAAACGTTTTGAGAGAGCTCAGGAATAAACCATTATATTAAAACCCAATAATGTAAATAGTTGTATTGAGGTTAAGAATTAAATGATGAGTCTTGCAAAGAGTTATATACGGAGCTGTGATTATGTTATTATCCAACAAACAATTTAATTAATAGAAATGTGTGTTAGATGAAACACGGCTCTTGTTTTCTCTTGTAAGTGTCCCTTGTTTTAAAACATTTCCGGCGCGTTTTTATAGCGCGCTCTACTAAAACCATAATTCACCAATTAGAAAGCGACGCGCCATTTACGAGACGTCGCACTTTCACATACGTGTACACAGACTATCCCTTTTCGCCGAATATTTCCCAGCTGTGTTTCCCGGTCGGCCGACGTCCAGTGTCCATCTCTTCTGTCAGTACGCATTAGATCCTGCACAAACCTGTCAGCATTCGTTAGCATCACAGTGTCTGGAGATGGCGTCTGAGCACTAACAAAGTCGCACCGGGGTCATACGGAAACGAGAGGGGCCCGGGGGGGGAGCACGACGCACATGTCCGCCCGCAGAGGAAGTCTCATTTCTCATGCCACGTGAGACCTGACCTCTCCTTCTCTCCCGTCCTGTAGCTCCTGGGTCCTCTGACCCTTCTTCTCTTCTCTGTAACTCACACCCACTCTTTCTCTCTGTTGCTTTAACCCCTCATCCATCGTTTCCCTTGTGTTTAGGGAATCTCCAATTCAGCTCAGCTCAGCGTATTTATGTTCCATATGCATGTTCAGCATTGACACATATTTGTGTGTCCTTCTTAGAAAACCCTCCTGATCACTTCTGCAGCCTACAGATTTCATATACATCTGCACAAAGTTTTCCAGTCTGCAATTCCCTAGAAGTGAAAAACCGATTCCAATTCTACTGCCCAGCATTTATCTGCATGTGAGGTGGTATCAAAAGTTTGAGACTCGCTCTGTTTATTAGAAAGTACTTTATTTATCTACGTTTTCATCACCTTCAAAATAGTCCTTGCACAGCAATACAAAGCTACCAGTGTTCCTGCTACTTATGGAACGTGTCCTGGACGTGTTCTTTTCTAAGCGTGTCAAGCACCATCGGCGGTTTGCGTCAGATCTCCGCAATCTCGGACCTTTGTGCGAAGTCCACACGAGCCAAATCTTGGCGAGTAGGGTGGATGCGGAGGGGAGATCGTGTGGATTGTTCTCCGACGGTCATCGTTGAAGGTCTTCTTTCACTCTTGAAGCGCGCGTGCCTCTCAAAACACCTCAAACATCCCGTTGCAGCAACGTCGGATGCCAAACATGCGTCCTGTCAAACGTCTCTGTGTCAGATTTGCCCAGTTTTATGTTTTGCTCTTTGTTCTAACTTGCTGTCAGATCAGCATCAGTTACATTGTTTTCTCACAATTCCCGACTTCGTTTCTCACCAATTTTGACTTCATTTTGTGCCAATTACGACTTTATTTCCCACAATTCTGACTTTATTTCAAATTTGGCAGATGCCCAAACTTGTTGGTGCTGGTATTTGAACTCAACCTTCTGATATCCTCAAATTTCCAAATTGGCCTTTTGTTACCACGCTGCTTCCCTACCTGACATGATCTTTGCAGGCACGTATCTAAGGCTGGGTTAGAAAGAAGCTCTTTCCATGTTGTTTAAATTCCACATGAACTACGTTGATGTTATCATAAGGTCGAGATGCTCACAGTTGTCAGATTATTGGCACGGGAGTTCAATTCTGGTCGGAAATTTATTTCCGTTTTCCAGAATTGAGCTACATCGCCATACTGTATTGTTACAATTAGCAGTCTATTAGATTTAATTCTAGATTACTTTGAAACATCGAAACCCACATTTCTTGCACTTTGAACTTTTCATGCATGTCCGCTCCAGCTTCGTACCTTTACATAATCAATTTTAATATGCAGTTATTTTTTTTAAGGCTCTTTATGTTCTATATTATTCAACAAAGACAAACAATAAATCATTGTGTATTATGTCCATGAATTGATATGAAAGAGGTTTTTATTAACTAGTCACAGCAATATATTGAATGATTTGTTTAAACTGTGAGTCTTGTAAGCATGTAATAATTATTATGACCATATAATCTAAATTGCAGAAATACCACAAATCAGAGTGTTTACCACATTCGGTATTTAGATCATTTAAAGTCACTGTAATAAACATGATATGTAAACATGTGGATTGCACTCTTTAACACTTCAAATAAATAAAACGATGATGTATATATTATCTTACTGATCTCCAGTCAGTAAAGTAACACACAAAGTGCAGAAAAATAAAGGAAAACAAATAGCTGCGAAAAACCCTGCTGTTTTCAGCACGACTCTCCTTTAGCATTTCCTGTGTAGCTCCAGTCTAAAATATCTGCGTGATTGAATGTTATACCGCTTATCCAGTGTATTAATCAATTAATCAATTCCTTTATGTCTTTGTGGTGTTTTAAGTGCTGAATCGGGTTAGTTGTAGAAGGCGGGTTTTTGCCAATACCCGATGCTGCGCTGTTTTTCTTTTTTTTTTAAGCCAAAACAGTCCTACACAACGTTCCATTCCTCTTTGACACTATAGTTTCCGCAGTATCAGCTTCAAGCCTGAGGTCATTGTACAACAGATCAAGGTGCAGTGTAGCCTGCCAACTGCTTTACTCTGACGTAACCGAGTGTAATCGGTTGAAAAATCTATTTTTTTCATATTGCGTTATTATCGCAAATACATTTAATCGATCCGCCCTAGTTATAACTAATCCTATGTCTTTCGATATCTGTGATTCTGTTTCTTTTTGTTATTCCTACAAATGATATAGTACTCGAAAGTGTATTGAGTGTTGGATCACGTGTGTGTGTGTGTGTGTGTTGCTCTACAGAGACAGCTCTGGGAGCCCTGGCCCGAGGGAGGACTGGAAGCAGAGTGTAGACACTATCATCTACGTCTTCTTTTGTTTCTCCAGGTATCAAGCGGGGTATAAAAATCTCCGCTAGCACTTTTTAGTCTGAATGTTCGAGCCATTATCATGATCCATCATTACAGGGGCTCGTTTTCATAATTTTTTAATAACCGTGCTAAATTGCTTAATAATAATAATAATAATAATAATAATAATAATAATAATAATAATAATAATAATAGTGCCTACTGTCAAAAGCAATTAGATGATTGGGGATTTTCTAAGGATTGAATAGATGAGTGCACAAACTCCGGAGTTGTTCTTGGCTCCAGAGCACTTCGTTGTTTCTCAACTGCGCTGCAAAAATGGATCTGGTTCACATACATAATTGACCGGGGACCGTTTTGGGCGCTAGCTGCAACTTTATTTTGGCATGCCCGAACACCGTCCAGTACTCGGAGTCAAAACAATGCGAATGTTCCTTTTTCCCAGTTTTATCCAGTTCCATGCTTTGATCACTCACTACAAGATCGGTGCCCTGTGCATGAACATCATGGAGCACGAGTTGAAGAGGTACGACCTGTGGCAGGAGGAGCTGCAGAAGAAGAAGAGAGCTGATATCCTTAACTGTTTAGGAGTCATACAGGGGGTCAAGTGGTTAAGTCGGCTCATCAGTCAGAGGTGCTTTAATGTTTCATTTTGAACCGATGTGACGTAAATCCTTAAAACCAAAGGTCTTAGTGATGCTTCATGGATAGTACTTCATTAATCCCTAAAGGGAAATTTGGTGTCATAAGTTCCCAAAGAACTCAATATGTGGCAGAAGAATAAAGAATGTTTGAATAATAGATGTGCACATAACAGATTAACTATACAAAAAATATGTTGTAGGTATAAGACTATAAGTATAAGACAGCAGGCGTATAAAGCGTATAGGAGTCAGAATTCATGAATACATGGGGACAGTGCGTAAGATTTTGCAGTGTTTTACAATGTGAAAGTTAGTTTTGCAATATGCAGTGTAGCAGATTAGAAAAAATTGGGATGCGGTGTACAATGTAAATAAAAACAGAACGCAATGATTTGCAAATCTAATTAATCCGTATTTTATTCACAGTAGAAGATAAAAAAATACATATCTATGGAAGCCCATTTCCGCCCCTAAAAAATGGTTTGCCTAATTCCAACTTTATTTCTTGCAATTCCGACTTTATTCTCGCAATTCAGACTTTACCACAGTTCTGACCTTATTTTTGCCAATGCTGACGTTACCTCTCAAAATGTCAACTTTATTTTTGCCAATTCTGACTTTTTTTTTTTTTTTTTTTGCCAATCAGCAGCGTCACCCCCTCTGTAGTGCCAGAAAGCTTTTTACATTGAAAATTAAATCTACAATCAAGAGAGCGCATAACTGCATAATGCATCTATTATAATAGCGTGACTGCAGTCTGGTGCATCATAAAACAAAAAACACAACAAAGGACACCAGGAACTGTTGAGCAGTTAGAATCCTGTATCATACACACACAGGGCAACAGTCCTCTCCCAAAACTTCAGCATCTGGTCTCCTCAGTTCTCAGATGTATTACAGATAGAACATGTAATGCTACACAGTCGGAAACGTGACCCTGTGGTAGTCAGCAAATTCAAAATGACCTTTTTTGTTAAAATGGTGTATAGTCTCAGTTTAAACATTTTAATGTATTATTTTGAATAGAACATGAATTTATGAGATTTGCACTTCATCGCATTCTGTTTTTATTAACAGTTTACACCACAGTGTCCCAACTTTTTCTGAAATTGTGGCTGTATTTTATTAATTTCTTTGGATATTTTAGATCTGACAGTAAATATCAGCTGAAAGTGATTGTACTAATACATTAGTACCTGTACATGTAAAAGCCCTGTATACATCACTATCAGCAGGGCAGTATATACAGTATGTTCACATGTTGTTCAAAAAATGGCCTCTGTATACCTGGAATATATAAACTACGGTTTTGCCCCGAACCTCCTCCAAATTTTCAATAAACCAAATGAAATTTTGTCTGAAATGTTGAGATCCTTGACTGCTTGAACAGGAGGAAGACCCTGAGAACCAGAACCTGAAGAAAGAGTATGAGAAAGCACTGAAGAAGTACCACAGCTGCTAAGAGGTAATCAATCACACCAATATGGACTGAATGTACAGATGTGTTTAATAAAAAAAGACAAACGGATTTTATGCATATAATATACATTCGAACATTTTCTCCAAAAGTGGCGCTGTATCTACTGCTGAACCTGTCTGAGGACAGGCGCATAGAGCTGAAGATGAGGAACAAAAATATAGTGCACCTGCTAGTGAAAACCCTGGACCGAGAAAGCGAGGAGCTCCTTGTTCTGGTTGTGTCCTTTCTCAAGAAACTCAGCATCTTTCTGGAGAACAAGAACGATATGGTGAGACACACACACTTTTGTTTCAAAGTTTTAAATCATCCCGTCCCATATGAGCTGTATCACTTTTTTTTTTCTTTTGTTCGTTATATACGTTTTTTGTTTTTTCGAATTGTTCTCATAAAGATCAGTTATGGATTTAATAAATAGACAATGGAATTGATTCATGCTCTTTTATTCTGTAAGAACATCAAAAGTTTGAACCCAAATCTGTTTTTTAACATTTCGCCCCCATTTTTTTAAAAATCACGATCCAAAAAAAAAAAAAAAGAAAATCTCATTTCCTGTTTGCTTAAAAGAATAAAGTCTTCTTTTGTAGAATAAATATTCTCGCATTGTCCCATTGATGGACTTTGCATGTAAGCTTTAGCAATTCGACCCAATTTCTTTTTGTTGTTAATGGTTTCCGCGTGCACCCTGGCAGCGATAAATCATTGGCGTAACGGTCATTAGCATTGAAAGCTGGTTTGGAAGAGTGTTCGAGAGGGCTGTAATAGCTCTCACGTTTCCACAAGCCTGTGCGGCTGCGGCGGAGGCTGCAGTAGCCCGCAGACACGTTAACAAGGCGACACCACGAGACCTTAGCGCACGCCCGTAGAAGTGTGAAATAGGCGGCCTGCTGCTGATTCCACAGAGCAGTGAGGAGGTGGAATTTTAGATTCCAGGTTTAGCTTCTATTCTCTCTCTCTTTTGCTATTTCTTTCTCTTTTTCTCCCACCACCCACTTACTCTGCATCCTCTGCCTTTCTGGCTTTTGTGCGTATTCCAGGCTGAAACGGACACGGTGGAGAAATTGGCGAAGCTGGTCCCTTGCGATCATGAGGATCTGCTGAACGTCACTCTGCGTCTCCTCCTCAACCTCTCCTTTGACACCGGCCTCCGCAGCAAGATGGTGCAGGTGGGCCTGCTGCCCAAACTCACCGCCCTGCTAGGTATGCCCCTCACATGGACACATGATATGTATTCGGCTTTTATTGCAGTTTCATAGAGTAACCTGGACTAATGGCCTACATCATGCTGATAGATCACTGTGTCTAACAGCTATATACGAGGTGCTATCAAAAAAGTTTCGAGACGTGCTCTGTTTGCAAAAAAGTACTTTATTTATCTACTTCTGGAACGTGTCCTGGGAGTCTCGTTTTCGAAGCATGTCAAGCAGCCGGTTCTCCTCCTGTGTCAAAAAGACAAACTTCGAGCCGGATCTGCCGAGCAGGATGGGTGCGGAAGTGAGATTATTTGTCTTCGACGATCATCGCGCACAAGTTGGCGAATGGTTTTGCAATTTCCGTGGGTTGAGTCCAATGAAGGTCTCCCGGCGATGCTCTTCCGTCAAAACACCAGGAACGAATCGCTGCAGCGTCGCTGTGTGTCAAACTAATCATCAGCATGACATGAATATTCATACCCTTAATTGATTGTCCATATAGTCTATATACGTTTTAATTCTTTACATGCGATCAGTTAGAATTTGAATTGCGTAAAAATAGCAACGGTATATGGCCAAATGTATGTGGACACCCGATCATCACGCCCATACGTTCTTGTTGAGCATCGCATTCCAGATTTATCTACAATTAACACGCCCAGACAACAGAATAACGTGTACATGAATGAGTTGTCATTAATGCTTCTATGCGTTTCTCCCAACTCCAGGTGAGGGGCTATGAAACGTTTCAATGCCGTGTAACTTTTGACGCCCCTCCTACCCCCCAATTCCATCACACTGTGGTTGATTAGTCCTTGTATTACAGTACAATTTTTATGAGTCAGGTCAAGGAAGGGGCTCTGAAAGTACTGCGTGAGAAACGGCTGCAAGTACTACAGCACAGGACATTATAAATCTCTAATGACCTCGTATTGTTTTCTCAACCCTGCTATTTTAGCCCCGAACTGAATAATGTAATGGCGAGCAGAATAGCTAGCAAAAGTACTACATTAGCATACATCGAACACCTCCGTGAGTTGAGTGTTTAAGCTGACCGAACAGACTCGGGTCTGTGTCCGGCTTTTAATCTGACCACTTCCTGAGAAGGAATATAGCGTGCGATTGGTGCGTGAATCATGCGCCCAGGCGTGGTTGCCTTTGACACCACTGATGTGTCTTTTTACGGTCCTGGGGGGGGGTGTCATGGTTCCCACATAATTTATATAATCTCTTTTTTTGTAATAACAAGCTCGCTCCTAGAGTAAATATTGTTCTTCCAGGATGGGGGGGGGTTCCAGCGTTGGCTACCTATGGAGATCCGTGAGAACACGTGATCGCTCGCACTCAGAGGCACTTCCCGTAGTAAAGGGCTATTCATCCAACCAGGGCATGTACAGGGAAATGCACACGCGCCGTCCTGAACTCACATCTGGCGCTCAGGCTGATTAATAGAATGAACTTCTCATCTCTTATCTGGTCGAGCGAGAAGGCCACAAATCCCAGCAGCCCACAGCAGAGGTCACAACCTGCCGATAAGAAAAAGCAGCGATCGGCCTCCTCTCTTTATCGCCTCTCTTGGGTTATCTCCGAGCCGCGTGGAGGAGGTAACAGTGATCTGAGGATCCGAACATATTTTCTACTCCGCGGTGTTTATCAATGCAGCACCCTTCAGAAGCATTCAGTTAATTCAAGGGGAAACGGGATCACAATCAAGAAGGAACACATCGGGTTGAAATACCACAGACTAAGATTTTGTGCCCACTTGTTTCTGGACACTTTTGCATTTATGTCAACTGAACTCAGAGCATCCAGGTTCCTCCCAGCAAATGAGTCTGGGTTTTTACGAGGTGGCATCAAAAGGTTTAGAGACTAATGGACTAAATGTGAAATTCTGCTAAAACTGGGCAGTTGGACATTTGAAATACGGCGACTCTGCAACGAGTCGTTCGAGGCGTATTTAAAAGGCACTTCGAGAGCGGGAGAAGATCACCTAAAGACGACGAGAGATCACAAAAAGCGTCGGAGAACAATCCACATGATCTGACTTCTGCACCTCGTGTAATGAACGAGGTTGTGTTGGACAAATGAATGAAACAGAAAGGTTGAGCTCATATAGCAAACTGTGTTCAAATAGAAAACTGAAAAAGAACATGGCGAAAAGGCGTGTTAAAGTGGACCAGGGCCTCTATAGGAAATAAACGAAGGCACTGGCTGCTGTTATGGAGCGGGCTGTTGATCACCGTTGTGATCTTCATTCCTGAGTAAATACGCCGCTCTGTTTCGCTCCTTCGGACCTGCTGATGTAACTGATGTAAGGTTACAGCTTTCTTTGTCCCTCCACCAAACAGCATCATTTTATTTTTTTTGTCACGCCACCTTGTGAAAGAGTGCCCTCTTTAAAGTCGTGTTCTCTGCAGCTGGTTTACTGTCGAAAAGGCCAAGTCAATGGGACAAAAGGCTGACGCCTGCGAGCCTCCCCTCTGTACTGTCTTGGAGGCCTGGGTGGTTTGTAATTGAAGCGCAGCCTGCTGGCTCTCCCACTAACTGCCCCTGAACGGCGTAATTAGTTTCTAACAATGCTTTTTCCCCCCCTGCAGCCCTCTCCTTTTTCTAGGGCTCCAGTAGGGTTTTGAACATTTTTATAGGGGCCAATCTCCACAGCGCTCGTAAAGGATCCGCCGTTGTGTTCTCCCTACCTGCCGAGCGGAGCACTACTGTGCGTGCGTATGTGCGTGTCTCTTCGCTAATGAGAAGCACATGTTCAGGCCAATCGGCCTCACTGGCGTAGCGGAGCAGCATGGCTTGAAGTTATTAATGGCAGTAAAATTTATGCTTCCTTCTTTTTTTGCCAATTAAATGGAGGATTCCTTTTCTTTTTGGTTTTCGGAAAGAACATCTGGCTTCAATTGGCTGAGATAACCTAGCCTGAAGGGTCTGCGACCGGCTCCGACTGGTCCCCTCTTTCCACCCCAGACCCCCCCCCCCCCCCCTTTCTTTCTGTCTCTCGCGCACACTCACTTTCTCTGATTAAGCCGGAGACCTCACTTCTGACCTTCTGCACTTTGTCTCTCTCTCTCTCTGTGTGTGTGTGTGTGTGTGTGTGTGTGTGTGTGTGTGTGTGTGTGTGTGTGAGTGTGTGTGTGAGTGTGTGTGTGAGTGTGTGTGTGAGTGTGTGTGTGAGTGTGTGTGTGAGTGTGTGTGTGAGTGTGTGTGTGAGTGTGTGTGTGAGTGTGTGTGTGAGTGTGAGTGTGTGTGTGTGTGTGTGTGTGTGTGTGACCACTAGAAATATGCAAATCTGTTCCCTTTTTTTTATGGATATCGATTCAAGTGTGTACAAGAAACACTTGCAGGAGCAAGTTCCTAGTTTCCTTTCTTCTAACTCTTGTATTTCACTTCTCTTCCTTCCTTTTTTATTCCTCGACTAAAATATATGTAGTATGTGGTTCTGAAATGAATCAGTAGGCTCTAGTTTTAAATGGAATACCATAGTAAATAAATAAATGCCATCCATTTTGCTTGTTTCAGGAGATGAAGCGCAAAAGCATTTGGCCATGCGCATACTCTACCATCTTAGCGTGGACGACCGCTTCAAGTCCATGTTCGCCTACACGGACTGCATTCCTCAGGTAAGAGTATAAAATCAAAGAGAAAAATGTGAGACCACATGTGCGAATGTTACGGAATGGCGGACAACTGGGTTTTATTTCAGCTCATTCGGGGAAAGGCTACGCGGCGAGACGTCGAGGTCTGGGTATGGGAGCATGGGATTTGTAGTCAAATTATGCATGCTTTGCCTTTAGGATGTACAAAGGCACTTTGGGGTGGCGAGGAAGCGAGAGCAGGGCAGGTGCCAGTAAGTCTAGCCGCTGTGTGATTACGGCTCCGGGGCTGCTGCCATGTGATCCTCCGGAGCTGGGTGATTGCACAGCATGGCCTCCTCTCAGAGCTGACTAGCCTTGGTCAGGACTGCCTGCCGTCCTGCTTAATGTTAACGTCACGCATACACAAACTCACTTCACATCGCACACCCTGGGCTCCTGTTCAGTTCTGGGCATGTACTTTCCATCGGCACTAATAAGGACTGACACGCGGGATACGCTTCTAAAATCGGGAACTGTTTGGGGGGAAATCCTAAGCTCCTGCCCGTCTAGGGCGGGGCTAATTAGCGCCGCTTTCTGGATGTCTGCTCAGTTTGAGCTCGGGCCCAGATAGTCAACGATGAGTGCGTTTAATTTGTCCTGCCAGAGCTTTAAGGTATATCTCAGGCACTTCGATTTAACTCTTGAATATTGATACAATATTATATGGATATAACTGACAGGTCATGAAGATGCTGTTTGAGTGTGGTGAAGAGGGCGTCGACCCGGAGCTCATCTCCTTCTGCATCAATCTGGCAGCCAATAAGAGAAATGCACAGCTAATTTGTGAAGGTTAGGACGTGTACATTTGACATAAAGTGCATATTTCTCAATATATAGCTAGTCCCAGTGGCTGTATATACACATTGTCTTCCGAATGTCTCTAGGTAACGGATTGAAGATGCTGATGAAGAGGGCGTTCAAGCTGAAGGATCCGCTGACGATGAAAATGATTCGGAACATCTCCCAGCACGACGGACCTTCCAAGAACTTATTCATCGTGAGCGTCAACACGGACATGGATGTTTATTGTTTTATTGTTTACAGTACATGAGTGTTTTTTTTCTTTCGTTCAGGATTATGTAGGAGACCTTGCCGCTCAGATCGGTCAGAACGAGGACGAGGAATTTGTGATCGAGTGTTTGGGCACACTGGCGAACCTCACTATCCCCGACCTGGACTGGGAGCTGGTGCTGAAAGAATACAACCTAGTACCCTTCCTTAAAGACCACCTCAAACCCGGTGAGACGGGGAGGCAGTCCCAAGCAGGGATACGAACTTAAGAAATGATCCGTCAATTGGAAAATTATTAAAGTTCACACAACCGCTTTTTCCATTTTTTTTTGTGACCTCCAGGTTCGGCAGAAGATGACCTCATGCTGGAGGTGGTGATCATGTTCGGCACGGTCTCGATGGACGACGCCTGCGCCGCCATGTTAGCCAAGTCGGGCATCATCCCTGCGCTTATAGAGCTACTCAACGGTTGGTTGTGGTCATGATTCAGAACTTGTTTAATCCTTTTTAACAAGAATTTTACTCATCCATTTTGAGATGTTTAGAAGGTCATGAGTTAAACTCCCATCAACACTAAGCTGCCAGTAGTGGGCCCCTTGAACAAGGCCCTTAACACTCAACTGCTCAGTTGTATTAATGAGATAAATAATGGTGTCTGCCAAATGCTGTAAATGTAAATCTCTTTATCTTTTTTCTTTTTTTTTTTTGCAGCCCAACAGGAGGATGACGAATTTGTTTGCCAAATCGTATACGTCTTCTACCAGATGGTGTTCCACCAGGCCACTCGGGACGTCATTATAAAGGAAACCCGTATCCTTTCTTCCTCTTTTCCAAACCACACTACCGAGAGACTTAGTTACCTCCTTTACCTTAACTCCGTTTCCCCAGAAGCTCCGGCTTACCTCATCGACCTGATGCACGACAAGAACGCCGAAATCTGCAAAGTGTGCGACAACACGCTGGATATTATAGCCGTACGTGCTTATTGACTTAGCATCACTCGATTTTTGTTCCTATACAACTCGGACCTGTCCGGATCCCCAACCGTGTTAGTTTTACGTTGTTACTTATGGCAGCGTCGGCTCGTGGATTTGCCGTGGACATTACTCCGCCGAGTGATTATAGCCAGGCCTCAGATTAATGTAATTAGGTCTCCATTATACCAGGTTTCTTTCTGAGGCCAGGGGAAGTGTTCTATACAACTGATCAGGCCGAGCTATTAAAGCTGGGAGCCACATCAAAGAGGCCAGAGGTGTCTGGTTAGACTCAGATAGGTACAGAGGACAGAACTCAGGTCTGCTCAATACCACACACACTCGCCCCTGCTCTTGTTCAGTTTTCTAGGGTTTGCTTGGCAGTTTGAAAGTTTTTGCAAGACCTTATCTTCAAGTCCCATACTACGACCCCAAGATTGCAATTTGTTTGACAAAAATTGTCCTAAAACACTCCGAACCCTGGTTCGTATCCACTGTTATCGGGACGTCAGAAATCTCATGAGCCGTGCTGCAATAAAATTAATGATCCAAGCCATAAAACCTTTTCCCTGTCATAACTCAGACCTGCTGTGTCCCGCTTGATTTATTTGCACCCTGACCAAAAATGTTAGTTTGGCCTGTTTCGTGATAATACGTCTTTTTTAGCCCCGAGCCTCAGGTGGCCGTTCACATGCGCCCAACCTCGGCGTCCAGGCTGAGATGATTAATCGTCTGAGCTTGGTGCATGGAGCTCGGTGGATCTTGGCCATGTTTGGAGAACCTACACAAACATCTGCCATGTTAAACGCTTGGCACTGAGCATGCCGACGCAGATGTGGACACTAAAAGGAGCATTAATAGCCCTAAGCTTGTGTATTATGATCCACATTTAAAGCAGGATGGTTGTTTTCTCGTTTCCTACACAGGAGTACGATGAAGAATGGGGGAGGAAGATCCAAAACGAAAAGTTTCGCTGGCACAACTCTCAGTGGCTGGAGATGGTCGAGAATCGGCAGATGGACGAAGTGGAGCCTTTCTTGTACGGCGATGAGGGAGAGACCTTTTTGCAAGGAGCGGACATCCTGGAGCGGCCGGACCTCTTCTATGGCGCAGGTCATAACGCCGCCTTCCCCAAATCCTATTAGCACCATAACAAAATGGGTGTAATTCAAACTCGCTCAGATCCTTACGCTCACCCATTTTTCCTGCTTTTAACACGTCAACTTTGAGTACAAAATGTTCATTTGCCGCCTATTAAATATATCCACCCACTAACAGGTGCCATTATGAAGAGATAATCAGTGTAATTCACTTCACCGCTCATGTTATAATGTTATGACTGTTCGGTTCGGCACGATTGCCATAAGTTAATTCGCGGTTAATTGCAAATTAATCGCACATTTTAATCTTAATTGCCCACATGGGCATGGACAAATATATAGATGCTTTATTATTAGTGAAACCAGACTCAGCATAGGGCATGAAGACAAATTACACAAATCATCAGGACACCAAACGACATTTTTGCTGTATTTCCACACGGACAGATTTAATTGCCGGATGCGTGCATCATGGCGGATTTTGGTGCTTAATTCAAAACTGGTGAGTCAGAAAAACAAATGCTAATGTTTAAATAAATAAAAAAATTTGGTGTTTAAAGTCGGAAGTTTATTCTTTTTTTTTTTTTTTATCTGAGTAATTTTATCTATTTTAATATAAAATGGTCAAACAGAAATGCGCCCTGCATTCATTCAAATTAGTGTCGTTAAAATCTATTTGCGCTAACGTGTAATTATGGTCCGATTTATGATTGAAAACAGTGTTCTGCCTCCTATTTTTTTCTGTAGATGGATTAATCTCTGCAATTGCCGCCATCAGTCCGGACTTCTTTACAGACTTTCAAAATGGAGACTATGTCGCATCACAGGGTTTCCCTGGCAGGTACACACTAATATTTTAAGCGATACTTTCACGATCACTTGTTCGATTCATTTACAATGGACGTTGTCTCAAACAAGCTTCACAGAGATAAAAGAATGAATAAGTTTGTCCCTAACGGGTGACCCAGTGGTGACTGTGGCGAGAAGAAAATCCCGGAGATGGCTTGAGGAAGAAACATTAAGAGGAACCAGACTGAAAAGGGAACCTCGTCCTCAACACCAAACCATTCATAACTGAATTCAGGCACATTATTCACTTCTAAGCTCATACCAACCTCAGCGCACCCTGTTGTTTTTAGGAGCACGTCCCGAAAACGCTGTGTCAGGTCACACCCCCCCCCCCCCCTCTCTCTCTTTTCTTCACTGCCTGCCCCCCCACTCCCTCCAACAGCAATAGCTGTAGTGTTGAGGCAAAAATAAAGAAAACACACAACCATTCGCTGTTCCAACACTTTACAGATCAGCCCCCACGTGCCGGCTCCTGCCGTCATGACCCGCTTTGAAAAACACACGCTGACGATTTGATTTATGGGCTTTCTGTACGCCCCCATATGTATGATGGCACTCTAATAAGATCTTTCAATCCCCGAGAAACTGCGATCCAAACGACTTGATGGATAACGAAGAAGCCTGTTATTTTGATTAGCTGACGCTCCTGAAACGCGTCGAGGCGCTCACTATTTATCTGTTGTTGTTGGCTGAGGTGTAGAGAACAAGCTTTTGACTGAATCAGGAGGAGTTTAAAGACAAGCAGGGCATGTGTATGAGCGAGCGAGAGAGAGAGAGAGAGAGAGAGAGAGAGAGAGACTCACACAGATAGAAAAAAAGGAGGAGAGTGAATTAAGTGTGTTGTTTTTTTTTTCACACACACACACTGAAAGAGCACTGGGAATTAGGCAACCAGAGAGTTTGGTTTTCATTTGGTCGGAGCGGTCCGAGAGATCTAGGTTAACACAATAATGAAACCCAGCCTGCAGGGAGCGTACCGCCAGACCAGGAATGGCTTTAATCGGCTCGCTATTATTCGTTCACACGTATCGCAGTGCGGTTCTTCACTCGCTACGTTGCAGCTGATGAACTGGGCTAAAAAGGACCCAAGCGGGTAGTCCCGAGGCGAAAGGAAATCCGTAAGCACTTCTAGCTAGCGAAAGAAGTTTCACACCGGGCCCACGAACCGGCAGCAGAATGCAAAGAGGCCTGGTTTTTAATGTCATCTAGACAATATGTAATCCGAGTTGCACCCGGGCTGGCCATGACGCTGCCTTCGAATTCTTGCGAGGGCTGTAAACAAAAAAGGCCAGACCCGCGCAGCACGGGAGAGAGACTTTACAGTCACCCAATCAAGAGCGATTTTGAAACGACGCGGATAGCGTGCTGATTTAGAGGAGCAGTAAACCCCCGAGTAGCGACAGGCCTAAGATCAAAGCGGCGAAGCAGATAGGAACAGGAAACAGGCTCGTGTTAAGAGGGCTTCGTCTCAGGCCTGCCTGGAAACACTGGAGTCTTTTGTGTGCTTCCATCCGGCTCCGGATTCCAACCCTGTTGTCTGTCCGTGGGGGAAGGAGCCGAGTGATAAAATGCATAAGGTGGCGAGAATCTTCCCAAAGGCATAATTTGCACTCAAGACACATTTTTCACTTGGTTTGGAATTACACAAGGCGCATCGATGATTGACCCGTGATGCTTGTGGGTACGTCTTTAGCGGCACGATCCGTCATGACTATCTAGAGTAATGTCTTTCGGGTTGTGTCTCCTCACTTGACTTCTCCCGAAGCTTAAACCTGCCTTAGCAAATGAAATACCTGCTGCCCCACACTGTATATTGGATTTGTACTGTTCTTAATGTCAACAGTCTGCTACAATGTGCTCAGGACCACAAGTTGCATTTAATCGCCCTCAACAACAATAAACTGTAATCAGGAGGACATACCGGGATGAGGACGCGTTCCCCTTTTGTATCCGCGTCCTCTCAGAGCGAGATGGTGCAGGATGATGGATTGGGTAAAACATTGGCAGGTTTTTTTTGTCTTTTTTTTCCTAAACTCAGCTGTAAGATCTAAAGCAACAGTAAATCCTCTCGCTCGAGTAGTTTACTGCACGTATATGCCGAGGCGAGTTTTACAGTAGTCGGACGCCGTAAATCATAATGAAAAGGTACTGTGTCCAGACATCCTTGTGAAACCTGAGACGGCTGGAAAGGAGACTGAAGAAAGAAGGTGGCGGATTCCAAAAAATGAGGTGAAGTTTATTTACCTATACACTTCTCTGGGATTCTCACCACCTGCCTCTTAATCAAACTCTTCCCAAGATACCCAAGATTCTCACAGGGGGGAGAAGAATAACAGGAGGTGGTCACTACAAAGAAAAGCGCCTGATGTGTGTACGTGCTCTCACAGAAGTGATTTGTGCTAAGAACAACACAGCATTATGGGAGCTGGTAGGGGCAAAGCAAACAGCTCATATTTTTTAAGAGAAGTGCCGAGCTCCGAGGAAGTGGGGGTGAAGAGCGAGGACGCAGAGGTGAACGTTGAAGCTTTCGGGTACTTGGTCGATCATTTTGCCTTTCTAGATCTTCATTTATTATTATAATATTGTTATTAATCACTCGGATATGAAATAAAACAAGAGGGCACAGTGCACGCCGGTATTATGGATCTGCCTTTAATGCTTTATAATATTTGCTTTCTTTTGTTTAACGTGTGCTCTAATGTAAATCAAATCAAAGTGTTTCAGTGTCAAGGCCCAGAAACAGTACAGAGAGTTTTGGAGTAGCGCAGAGGTTTTCACAGTCTGATTTATGCGCACGTTGTTTTTTTTTTCCGGAAGTTTTCTTGGCATTACCGTTCATGGCCGTTTGGATTCTTTTTAAACCTGTACTTTAGTGGCATCTAGTGGTCGAGCACTTCAACGACACGCAGGGATCTACCAGTGGTGGGCGGTCTGGGCCAGCAAGGCCTTCTCTGCTGTTTTAAACACTATCAGAAGCGCTGACATACATTTACAACCTAAATTCAAATATTTGTTCCATGAAATTGTATGTTTATTCGCAACAGTTTATTCTTTTCATTTTGTAGCGTTTCTCTTGGCTGCACTGCTTCCAGTACGTGTATGTGGAGGTTAGATTTTTCAGATTTCAGCCTCTATGTGTTGACATGTCAATCTAATCTGCCCAGGGTCTGCAAAGTCTGTCCTGCAGGCCCATTTACCATCGTCTTCTAAAAAATTAGCTCTGTTCCTTTAACCAATCACATTTAAAATTCGCCTCACAGGGCAGCTAGCTGGCCCAGAATAGAGTCAGCATTTTCCCGTCCCCTGATTGGTTGGTCAGAGGGAAACTGTTACAGCCAAGTTGGACTGGCAAAACACGTGTGTAGCTCTGCACACATTAATACATCTGAGTTAGACTTTTTTTTATACCTGAAGGAGGAAGAGAAATTGATTTGGTCTCAGACATACCTCCACATGTGCGGCACCTATCAGTAATAAGACACACTTGCCACTTACTATGTGCAACACCGCCATGCTAGCATTCATTTTAAATCCTGTAAAATTCCCAGTTTGACTTCTCGTACTATTCAACAATAGTAGTAACTCCTATACTTTGTCAGTAAATAAGTAATTGATGGTGCCATCAGCTAATTCCACTCTCCGTACAATTTTTTTTTTTCCTCCAGTGCTGTTGCAGAGAGATATGGTCCAGGTCCAGGGGGACCAATGCGACCTGCTACGGCATATGGCTTCCGGCCCGACGAGCAGCACTACTACAGCTACTCCACATCACGCTAGAGCAGTACGAACACAGTAACCTAAATTAATCCTTTTATTCATACAGTCTTTAAAGCTGAGTCAGCACTACTAATGCTATTTATTCTATCCATTTTAAAGCCACTATTCCATTAGTCTCTAATACGATTCGGACTCACTATGCTTTCATGAACGATTTCACGCAGCCGTCAGTAAATAGTACAGGTTTAGTGTGTTTGTTATAAGTGATCTACTCTTGTGTATTGAGCAACTCAAAGGCACTACATGTACCCAGATTTACAGAGTTTTTTTTTTTTTTTTTTGCATGACGTATTAAACACACAGTTTGGTTATTTTGCAGCTATCGAAAAGGAGTTATTACTGAATTTCTTCGCATGAATGTACAGCATAGTTTAGTTGCACACGGTAAGAGCTCATCATGGAGCTCACACATTTACACTTGTGGCATTTACACACACTGAAACACTCAGGCATTTCAGACACTTTCCAAGGTAGGACCTTGGGAGAATATTTAACACTTGCTTGAATTGGTCTTGAATTTATTTATTAAATTGTAAAAAAATTTGTTTATGTTTTTAATGTTATGGTTTGTTTTGTTTTTTTTAATGTAACTTTTTGTACGTAGACTTTGTATGGCTTTCATTTTTTATGTATATATTGTCAATTTACATTCGATTGATGTGCTTTACCCGTAAATTGTCTCAAACTGCTGTTTTATACAAGATGCCTATTATTTATGTGGTGCAATATTAAATCCAACTAATATGATCAAGAATTGGCTTTTTGTCTGCTCTGTTTCCAATGAATAATAATTCACTTTTCAATCCAGTTTTAGTCGTATAGCAATTTTAACAAAGTACATTGGTCCCAAAGCAGCTTTACAGAGATGAGTAAATTACGAATATACATTTTAAATTCATAATTTAGTCCCTTTAGGTTTAAGTAAGTGGCGACAATAGCAAGAAACACCTCCATTAGATGGTATGAAGAAGAAACCTTGAGATGACTCAACACCCAAATGTTGATTCATTGCCGATTTATCATTGTTGAAGGTATCAACTGTTCACTGATGGACACCTGAATGCACAACTGTTCATTCAATTGCAGCCCAAGCCTATGCAGCATTCATATGGTTCCTCTGTGGAACCTCAGTTGTAATCGAATGGAGAGAAAGAAGAACAGGACAGGATCACTGGTACCTCAGGAGCATGTGTTGTTGGTCAGAGAGAGGAGGGATATACAGATGATAAGGTATTCTTATTGACAATGGTTAAGGACACTGTACAGTGACTCCAGCTAGACTACACGACAGTATAACTAAAAGAGAGCCAGAAGGTACCGCAAACATGAGCGTCAAGCCACGTTGTATCCACATTTATGCAGACAGTTCAGGGTTGACCGTTTTCATCTTTCAGAGATGTTCTCTGATTATTTCTTGATCCTGGGAATAAGGCATGAGGCTGGAAAACACTGGATGAAAGCAAAGTCTGTCAGAGAGCCAGATCCAATTACACCTGGCAATTACTCAGGCTTTTGAAAGCCAAGAACATTCAGTAGATCAACTCTATTACTCTGTCTATTTTAATGTTTTAATGTTTTAGTGTTATTTATTTATTGGGTTTAGACCTGAGTGGGTTTATACAGATTTAGTGATTTTAGTATTTTTTTTTTCTGGTCATAGGTAAAAATATTATTCAATATTATAATATTTTATTATAATATATATATATATATATATATATATATATATATAAGATGCTCAGCATTTCCTGTGCCTTGGTTCCAGGAAGCCTAATAGCTGAATAAAACATCTTAGATGACACTAACCAAGATCCTCCTAATGACAGGCTTTGGTAAAAACTTTAACTCGAAGAGATGCTATCTCATGGTGTACGTTCCTCGTACGCAAAGCGAAACAAAACTCAGAACTGTTTGTCGTAGGACTGCGATAAAAGAAAAAAAAATACTTTATTTCAGGAGAAATGTGGCCAAACTAGATTAACTGTGTCAAATTCCATCAAATCAAATAATTTCACAGATACAGGTAATGCTTTATGCAAGTTGCACAAACACAATATAGTTTTGTATTATAGTTGTTTTTGTTTTGTTTTTGTTTTTTATTAAAATGGTGCTATAACATCAAATGAACTGATCTGTAACGTTCATGTTTGTATTTTTCCCTCTTTGCATTCTGGGTTCATCTAACAGCAAATTCAGAACATATTTGGACAACCTGAACCTCCCCTTTCTTTTTTTATTTAAATTTTACAATTTGCCAGGTTTCAGGAGGCCAGTCTGGTCAGGACACATTGATTTGGTTGGACAGTAAGAATAAAACTGAACAGCAGGTCTACTATATTCTACGAAAGCCAGAATCACTTGCAGTTTTAATTTTGTACTAGAGGTCGACCAATTCATTGTATTTTGCAGAGTAATCGGCACTGGCGCTTCATTGCTGGAACTATCAGCTATAGGCAAAAATCTAGACCTAGTTTTTCCGGGTTATGTTATACAGTACGAGGGCGGCCTCTAGAGGTGAATCTCTCACGCCACGTACTGATTATTTGACTTGTTTTTATTATTTATTTTGGCTGTAAGTGTTTTGATTTACTTAGTGTAACTTTTTGTTTAATTTGGAATGCGTGTTTTATTTTTTTATCAATATTTAATAATATAATTCATATATTTATATTTATTTAGTATAGCACATTTTCATGATGCAGTAGAGATTTTTTTTTATTTTTGTTTAATATCCCATATCAGATGTTCTCCTTGCTTTCCTAGATTTTGTGTGTGTCTGTGGGAATTTGTGATAATTCCGCTACATAAGCATTAGTGTGATCAGATACTGATGGGTCTGGTGTTCCAGTTTATCCTGAGGGTGTTTAGAGGGGTTCTGGCAGTCAGTAGATCTTCCACTTCAACCTTATCTTCATAGAGCTAGCTACACTGGGGTATAGTGTTTTGCATCATGGAAATGTGGAAAATCATTGCTCTATTATTTATATAAGTAATGCAGTGGCACTTTTAAGGACCAGAGATTCCAGTCTGTGCAGCCAAATGCCATATTTAATCTAGCTCAGGGTTGATGCCTACTAGGTGTAACTCCACCCCCAGGCACATGGCTGCGGCAGAATGCGAACACTCTGTAACCTAGGCTGAGAAATGGGACTACCTACAGATAAGCTCACCTGTGCAGGTGTAGTAGATTGTGACAGAGCCTGTGATGAAGCTTGCTAAAGAGAAGCAAACCTGAGAAAACCTTGCGAAAGAATATCTTAATACGCCATTATGGGAACATCGTCCAGTCTTCTGGATGACAATAAATACACCTTTATTAAAGGTAAGGCTTCATTTGCCAACATTTGCACATTGTTTCATTCAAGGTCAAGTCAGCAGTGAAGTCCTTTTTTCGAAACAGGCCCATTGACTTCTAGATGAGTTATTAAAATTATAAAAATGCCTACAGAAAGAGGTAGATGTTTTTTTACCAGAATACTGAGAAAACAGACTGTAATATATAATTCCACAGATTATTAGACTTTGTCATATTAAGCCTCCACTTGTAAACATAATCTTATTTATATGACTGTAAACTAAGTATATAAATAGGTACATAAGCGCCATGATGCTTAAGAGTGTCTTAGTGGGGTTTGGTACCTTCACACAGATCCAAGAGATCTCTTCATTCTACAGGAAGTTACATCATTTCTTTAAGATGATTTTCACGTAGTCAGGCATGTTGAGAATATTAACACTTTGGTAAACAACATTTTCTTTTTTCAAACAATTCAGTAAACCTTTGTTCTGTGCTCTCTCATTGTTTGATCCACAATGAGAGAGCACTTCTATGAGAAGAAAAACATTTAATTACGAGGATGATCAGGATGTTCCTATTAAAGGAACATACACATGATATTTTATTGTTAAAAACATGGAGAGCTTTTTATCCAGTCTTACTTGACATACAATATAGGGACAAAATTATTGGGACACCTGACATTTGTTCTTTCCCAAATTGTTACCACAGAGTTGGATGAACACAAATATCTTTGGATGCAGTAGCAGTAACTTTTTTCTTTCACTTGAACTTGAACCCAAACTTGTTCCAGCATAACAATGCCAGCTTCATGAAGATTTGCTTTACATGGGATAGAAAGATCTCCTGCTATACAGCTAAAAACCCTAGTGAACACCTTTGTGATGAATGTGAACACTGACTGCACCCCAGACCTCCTCACCTCAGTGCCTGTCTTTACTAACACCCATGTGGTTGAATGAGCACAAATCTCTACAAAATCTAGTGGAACATCTTCCCAGAAGGGTGGAGGTTTTTGTAACAGCATATTGGGAATAATGTGGAATGGGATATAAAACAATTACACAGCAATCGTATGGTCATATTGTGTATTAGAGCAATTCTGTGTGGGTGTGTGTAGAGGTTCTAAAACACAGGTGAACCATGCGTGTAAGGTATGTAAACACAGAACTGGCCCTGCAAGTTAGGCGTGAATGCCTATTGTAGATTTTCTATCTGCATCTGGTTTCATTGCTCAAGAATGGCAGACATCTTGAACAAAAACTCAACACAACCAAATTTAACACAACCAAAACACCTCTGAAAGAGTGGCTGGATGTGAATTCATGACATTCAAATCCAAAATGCAATGCCTTAACCATTAAGCTACCACATCACACCAAAAAGCTGCATCTTTGATGGTATGGGAGTGCATTAGAACTTGCACATTTGGAAAGGATGCATCAGTGCTGAACGGTATATTCAGGTTTTAGTGCAACAAATGTTTCCATTTAGAAAAGGTCTTTTTTCAGGGAAGGTCTTGCATATTCAAGTAAGACAATGCATACTGCATCTATTACAATAGCATGACTTCATAGTAGAAGATTCCAGGTGCTGAACTGACCTGCCATCCTAATACCAGCAGTGCTCAAGCGGGCTGACAGTACCCCCCCGTCCAGGGCGGCCCCGGACGCCCCAACAGGCTGCCCCGGGTGGGCCAGATGAAAGCCAGCAATCAGGTCAGGGTCCAGGATAAAGTGGGGGGGGGACCCGGGAGCGTTCCTCACGACCATAGCCCTCCCAATCCACAAGGTACTGAAGGCCCCGACCACGACGACGGGAGCGAAGCAGGTGGCGCACGGTGTAGGCAGGACCCCCATCAATGACCCTCTGGCGGAGGGCACCAGGGAGCAGGCCTGAACGGGTCGAACCCTAGACACATGAAATGTAGGGTTGACCCGGAGCGCCCTGGGGAGCCTGAGTCGGAGGGCCACTGGTTTGACGACCTTGGAAATGGGGAAGGGGCCGATGAAGCGTGGGGCGAGCTTCCGACAGGTGGCCTTAAGGGGAAGGTCCCGAGTAGAGAGCGATACACGTAGTGGGGGCTAGGCGCCCCCTACGGCTGGCCCCCTGGCAAAGCCTTATGCCATTTTCGAACAGGGCTGCTCGGGCCGTCCTCCAGCCTCGACGGCAGCGTCGGAAGAAAAGGGCGGCAGAAGGAACGGCGGACTGGGGTTCCTGGTTGGAGAAAATTGGCGGCAGGAAACCGTGGACCACCTGGAAGGGCGCAAGTCCTGTGGCAGCAGTGGGAAGAGTGTTATGGGCATACTCAATCCACAAAAGTTTGTTTGACCAGAAGGAGGTTTTCCGACTGCAAAGGAGGCGGAGACCAGTTTCAAGATCCTGGTTGAGTCTCTCAGTCTGTCCGTTCGTCTGGGGGTGAAACCCAGATGAGAGGCTGGTCGAGATGCCCAGGAGGCGGCAGAACTCCCTCCAAAACTGCGCCGAGAATTGGGGTCCGTGGTCCGAGACGACATCTCTGGGGAAACCATGGAGGCGAAATATGTGCTGGAGGGCCAGCTTGGCGGTTTCCTTGGCAGATGGCAGCTTGGGTAGAGCGATGAAGTGGCCCATCTTAGAAAACCGATCAATTACCGTCATGACGACCGTGTTGCCATTGGAAACGGGCAGCCCGGTAACGAAGTCCATGGCGATGTGCGACCACGGGCGTTTCAGAATAGGAAGGGGCTGAAGAAGACCTTGGGGGCGGCCACGAGGGTTCTTGTGTTGGGCACAATCGGGGCTGCGACAAAGTCCCGGGTGTCCTTTACCATGGAAGGCCACCAGAAGCGTGCCTTGACCAGAGACAAGGTGCGAGGCTGACCGGGGTGACAGAAGAACAGGGAGTTGTGACACCGCTGAAGAACTCCAGAGCGGAGACCCTCGGGGACGAACAGGAGACCAGTGGGGCAACCCTCGGGGACGGGCCCCTGTCTTGGGCATTCTTGACCCGCTCCTCCAAGGCGAGACTAAGGGTGTGGACCGACACAGACTTGGCAAGGATGGTCTCTGGGCATGGCTCCTCCTCCTCCAGGGCATGAACTCTAGAGAGCGCATCAGGCTTGACATTCCTGCTTTCAGGCCGGTACGAAAGAGAGAACTGGAAGCGGCCAAAGAAAAGGCCCCATCTAGCCTGTCGGGGGTTGAGTCGCTTAGCCGATTGGAGGTACTCAAGGTTGCGATGATCCGTCCAGACCAGAAAGGGGACCTCCGCACCCTCCAACCAATGGCGCCATTCCTCCAAAGCCAGTTTGACAGCAAGGAGCTCCCTCTCACCCACCGGGTAGTTACGTTCCGAGGAGCTAAGGCGCCTGGAAAAAAAAAGGCGCAAGGATGCAGGCGGTTATCCTCAGGCCAGACCTGGGAGGCAACCGCCCCTACTCCTACACCGGAGGCGTCGACTTCAACAACGAACTGCCTAGCCGGGTCAGGAAAGATGAGGATGGGCGCCTCCGTGAATTGCCGCTTAAGCTCCAGAAATGCCTCCTCAGCCTCAGGGCCCCAAAAGTATGAGCGGAGGAAAGACGTCAGGAGGTGGAGGGGTGCCGCCACCTAACTATAGCCCTTTACGAAGCGGCGATAAAAATTGTGAAGCCCAGGAACCTTTGTAATTGGCGGCGGGAGGTGGGGGTCGGCCAGTCCCGGATTGCCTGGACCCGGCAGGGTCCATCCGGATATTACCGGCTGAAAGCAGGTATCCCAGGAACGAGGTATGTGAGGTGTGGAACTCACATTTCTCGGGTTTTACGTAGAGCCCGTTCTTGAGAAGTCTCTCCAAACCTGACGCACCTGCTGGACGTGTTCGTCCATGGAATGGGAGAAGATCAAGATATCATCTAGGTAGACAAACACGAACGTATTGAGCATGTCACGGAGGACCTCGTTGACTAGAGCCTGAAAGACGGCCGGTGCGTTGGTTAGGCCGAACGGCATGACGAGGTACTCGTAATGACTGGCTGGGGTATTGAAGGCGGTCTTCTATTCATCCCCCTCCCTGATACGCACCAGGTGGTACGCGTTGCGTAGATCCAGCTTAGTGAAGATCGTGGCAACATGCAGGAGCTCGAACGCCGAGGCCATAAGCAGCAAGGGGTAACGGTTCCGGACAGTGATCGCATCAAGACCCGGTAGTCAATACATGGGAGTAGGGACTTATCCTTTTTTTCGACAAAGAAGAAACCTGCCCCAGCTGGGGAGGAGGATGGTCGGATGATACCTGCTGCCAGGGACTCCCGGATATACTGGTTCATGGCAGTCCTCTCTGGGGCGGATAACTGATACAGCCGCCCCCTAGGGGGACTGGCTCCGGGAAGCAGTTCAATGGCACAGTCGAAGTGCCGCTGGGGAGTCAGGGAGGTAGCCAAGGCCTTACTGAACACGCGCGCAAGGCCATGATAGATCTCAGGAACCGATGCTAAATCGGAATGCTCGGGAGTGACAGCCGGCAATGGTTTGGGTGGAGGGAGAGCAAGGCAGTGGCCGAAGCAATGCACACCCCAATGCAGAATACGCCCTGTCATCCAATCAACACGTGGGTTGTGTTTCTGAAGCCAAGGGAACCCGAGCATAATGGGGGCTTGGGGAGAGGAGATGACCAGGAAGGAAAGCCACTCCTGATGTTGTTCCCCCACTGACATGAGTAGAGGCTTAGTGCGGTGCATGGCCCGGCCTAAAAGGCTGCCGTCCAGGGCTCTGATTAGCAGAGCTTCACGTAGGGGTTCCATGGGAACCAGCAGTTGCTGGGCAAGCTTGAGGTCGATGAATTCGGCATCAGCCCCAGAGTCGACGAAGGCAGCCAATTCCGTGCCTCCGGGGCCAACCTGAAGGTGGACCAAGATAGTGGGTTTGGAGGGAGCTGGGAAGGAGTGGCTCGTGGGTGCTCCCCCCTTTACCGACGAGCCTTGCCTATTACTGGGCAGGATGCGGCCATGTGCGCTTTACCTCCGCAGTAGAGGCATAGACCTAGAGACCGACGTTTTCTCCTTCTCAGCGGGGGTCAGGTGGTGGCGTCCTATCTCCATGGCTTGCGGCGGAGAGAAAGAACGGGTGCCAGAACCCGAAACACGAGGTGGGGAATCTGCAGTTGGCTGATTGACTTTCCCACTCCGCAGTGGCCCACCTTAGGGCTCGGCCTGACAGGAGGGTAATGACGTAGGCCACCTTGGAGCGATCTGTACCGAATTGGGAGGGCTGCATGCTAAAAATCAGGTCGCACTGAATAATAAACGATCGGCAGAAGTCAGGGTCGCCCGAAAACCGGCCTGGCTGCGCGAGCTGAGGCTCACGCATAGCTGAAGGGGCGGTAGGAGGAGCAGGGGCCTGCCGGGCCGGGGCAGCAGGTGACAACGGCGGCGGAGCACCTGTGGTGAGTCGGTCACCAAAACGTGTGCGCAAAAATCCCATGATTTCCTGCACACCAGTATAGAGGTTTTGGATTTGTTGCTCCTACGCCGCTTGTCGGTGCGACAAGGCTGTTAAAGTGGCGCTAGAGGCAGGTACATCCACGGGATCCATGTTGGCCAGATTGTTCTGTCAGAGAGTTCAGGTTATAGGATCCAAGGCAGATGCAAAAAAGCAGGGGAGAAAAGCTGTGCAGAGCTGAATCGGGAAGCCGATTCAGGGAGTCGATTCAGGGAGCCGATTGCGGGGAGGGTGAGGATGCCGTGCCGGAAATCGGGGCCCGCTCAGCGCAAGCCGGAAACCGAAACGCGAGTTCAGCGCAAGCCGGAAACCGAAACGCGTGTTCAGCGCAAGCCGGAAACCGAAACGCGTGTTCAGCGCGAGCAGAGCCGAGCCGAGCAGGAAACCGGAGCGCGTTCAGCGCGAGCAGAGCAGAGCCGAGCAGGAAACCGGAGCGCGTTCAGCGCGAGCAGAGCAGAGCCGAGCCGGAAACCGGATCGCGTTCAGCGCGAGCCGAGCCGGAAACCGGAGGACAGAATGGTCAGGTCAGAAACAAAAGAAGAAACAAAACAGAGAATATGCTGGAGAGTGATCAGGGCAAGCCTAAAGACAATCTGGCACTGTCTGGAGGATTCAGGCATCCTTATAAGTGCCAGAAAATTAGACGCCATTTCCGTGCAGCTGGTTGGGAGGGGGCGTTTCCTCTGTGATTGAAGCGGTAATGCCTGCAGTGCTCAAGCGGGCTGACAAACAGAGGTGATGAGGAGGTGATGGGTAGGTATGGCTTTAAGGTGAGGAATGTGGAAGGGCAGATGGTGGTCGATTTTGCTAAAAGGATGGAAATGGCAGTGGTAAATACGTATTTCAAGAAGAAGGACGATTATAGGGGTGCATATAAGAGTGGAGGAAGATGCACACAGGTGGACTATGTGCTATGTAGGAGATGCAACCTGAAGGAGATTGGAGACTGTAAGGTGTTGGCGGGGGACAGTGTAGCTCGACAGCATCGGATGGTGGTCTGTAGGATGGTTTTGGAGGCAATGAAGAAGAGGATGAGAAGGATGAGAAGAGTGATGACTGAAAGAAGAATAAGATGGTGGAAACTAAAGGAGGAAGACTGCAGTGTGAGGTTCAGGGAAGAGGTCAGACAGGGGCTCTGTGGTGGTGAGGAGATGCTGGATGATTGGGCAATGACTGCAGAAATGATAAGGGAGACAGCTAGAAGGAACTGAGCTGGGAAGGATGTGCTGCAAGTTAAAGCAATAAAGGATGGAGATGGAAATGTGTTGACTAGTGAGGAGAGTGTGTTGAAGATGGAGGGAGTATTTTGAGAAGCTGATGAATGAGGAAAATGAGAAAGAGGGAAGGTTGGATGGTGTGGAGATGGTGAAGCAGGAAGAGGATAGGATTAGTAAAGAGGAAGTGAGAGCAGCGATTAAGAGGATGAAGAGTGGAAAGTCGGTAGGACCAGATGACATACCGGTAGAAGCATGGAGATGTTTAGGAGAGATGGCAGTGGAGTTTTTAACCAGATTGTTTAACAACACTTCTGAAGGTGAGAGGATGCCTGAGGAATGGAGGGCTGGTATCAATCATTAACAATAAGGGAGATGTGCAGACCCACAGTAACTACATGGAAATTAAGTTGATCAGTCACACCATGAAGTTATGGGAAAGAGTAGTGCAATTCGGGCTGAGAGAAAAGGTGACGATCTGTAAGCAACAGTATGGTTTCATGCCGAGGAAGAGAACCACAGATGCCTTATTTGCTTTGAGAATGTTGATGGAGAAGTATAGAAAAGGTCAGAAGAAGTTGCATTGTGTGTTTGTGGATTTATAGAAAACAGACGGCAGGGTGCCGTGAAAGGAGTTGTTGTATTGTATGAGGAAGTCAGGTGTGTCAGAGAAGTATGTGAGGGTGGTGCAGGACATGTATGAGGACAGTGTGACAGCAGTGAAGTGTGCAGTAGGTACGACAGACTGGTTCAAGGTTAAGGTTGGACTGCATCAAGGATCGGCACTGAGCCCTTTCCTGTTTGCAGTTGTGATGGACAGGTTGACGAACGAGGTCATACAGGAGTCTCCCTGGACTATGATGTTTGCGGATGATATTGTGATTTGTGGTGAGAGTAGGGAGCAGGTTGAGAAGAGCCTGGAGAGGTGGAGGTACACACTGGAGAGAAGGGGAATGAAATTCTTCCAAATAATAATTCACCCAATTTCTTCTCCAGGATCCACCGCCAGAAACAGAGGTGCTCTACCAGGAGTCTGTGCTCTACTTTTGCGATAACAGGAAATGGAAGGAGAGGTTTGTGGTGGTTTCAGCCAATTACTCTCTGGAGTACCATGAGAGCTATGAGGCAAGTGCTTCCCCTCTAAAAAATAAAAAAAATCAAGGGATGAAAGAGTCCTTGTTACTGTAGATCGCATAAATATACTAATCTCTTTCGTGCAGACTTTTATGAAAGGCACTCCACCACTATTAAAGGTGCTGACTACCGGAGGAACTATTTTGACCACAGATGAGAAATACATGGAAGTGATTCACTGACACTGACAGTAAGTAAGACCAGGGTTGTATTTTATTATCCATATTTGATTATTTAGCTATTAGGACAGTGCAAAATATGCACACTTAAATATAGGTCCAAAGTCCACCATGCAGCATCTCAGATCACCTGGATACCTGGAAAAAAAGTATGTGAACAAATGACAATACCCAGTTCCCTAATCATATTAAGTCAGAGACTCGTATCAAGTCAGCGACATAGCAAAACCACTACAGAGTCAGGAATGATGCAAGAACTTTCCAGTAATTAATGGTCTTAAGACAGCAGTATTTATAACAAATATTGCCTTATACAAATACGTATATCACCTACAATAACACCTCCTCTGTTATTCATGGCTCATAGAATTACATTTTATATATATTATTAGTGTTCTATTTGTGTGTATTTAATGTGTTTCAGATCTAGGGTTAGGGTTAGGGTCTCAGTCTCAAAAATGTAAAAAAAAAAATATATATATATATATATATATATATATATATATATATATATATATATATATATATATACACACACACATTTTATATATATATTTTTTTATTATTATTTTTATTTTATTTTTTTTTATTATTATTATTATTATTATTTAATGTAGGGTTATGTCAGGGAACCATCCCCAGCCACTCTTAGTGCCGGTCCCAAGCCCGGATAAATTGGGGAGGGTTGCGTTAGGAAGGGCATCCAGCGTAAAACATGTGCCAAATCAAACGTGCGGAGGATCCGCTGTGGCGACCCCTAACGGGAGAAGCCGGAAAGAATGTAGGGTTATGTTTATTATCATTGATGCTGCCTCCAAACCATGCTCTTTATGCCAAATACACTGAATACTGGATACTATACTGGATATTTCATATACAGAAAGATAATTAAAGACTATATTTTACAATACTATAAAAGCCAGACTAATTCTGATTCTGTTCTGAGTACTGTGGTTTGTATTAAAGATGTGAAAGAGGGCTTTGCTCCTCCAGTGGTGGGAATGCCAGGCCAGTTTCCCGTGTACCTCCGACTGCCATACCAAAGAGACCACTACTTCTGCTTCTTCCAGGAGGCCAAACATGTCAAGTTTATGTCTTTATCTGACTGCATTCGCCACCAGAATCAAGGTAACATCATAGCTGCAATATGGAAGTATTAACCAGATAGGAAGAATCACATCACAAAACGTCTTACCTTAGAAAGACTACTTTCTAAAATGTATGACTAATATAAAGCCATTTTTGAGACTTCAGTAGCTATATACTTGTAAATTATTTAAAGAAATCTTTAATTTAATTTGTTTTCATAACAAGTAATTATGCAATGTCTTTCAAAAGTATTCAGACATCTGATCAATGATTCCATATTACTGAATTAGAAATGGTGCTTTGACATTTAATTCAGTTCAATGTTTTATTTTAAACACTGGAACTCAAAATTAGTTATTGCTAGGTGACATTGTTATTTTTATTGGGAACGTATCATTTTGTGAAAACTGAAATATTGTTCAGATTTACCACCTGACCACTGAATTTTCCACCAATGGGGTTTTACATTTTTATCCAGTAAATGTAAAAACTTTATAATGATGCACAAATAGATGCCAATGGAAAAGTATTTGTATCAACATTAAGGCAATTTCTTTTTACATAAAATATTTCCCAACAAAAACGTCCCCTCAACAGTAATTGACTGAGTTCCAGTGTTTTAAAATAAAATATTGAACAGAATAAATTTTCAATGTGTCCTTTGTAATTCAGTAATATGAGTTCATTGGTCAGGGGCCTGAATACAATATAATAAATATTATAATTATATTATTATTAAAAATGCATTTGTAATATGCAAATATTTTATTTATTTATTTATTTTTTTCCTAAATGTGCCCATATTGTGCCCTTTTTCTCACTCATCTCACTCGCCTCCTTACAGACTTCTTAAAAAGGAGACATTCGAAGTGCAGGCCTTCATCAAAGCTTTACAGGCAGGATAAGGGCTACTATGAATCATGGGATATGATGATAGGCAACGATGTGCAGGTACGAGCTATTAGAGGTATATAGTATGATTTAGAAAACCCATTTTTAATCCATGTTATAATTTTTGCCTATTATATGTGCACACACGACAAACGTACATTCCCAGACCAGTTTAAATGAGTACAATCATAATCAATAATATTTGAACTAAGCTTTTTTAATTTATGCGTTTTCTTTATACAAATTAAGTCAGTTTGCAAGAGAAATAAAAACATGTTGTGTTTCAGCTGCCTTACAGAAACCAACATCTTAAACACAGACAAAATCATCTCTATAATAATGAATAATGTAAAAACAATGTTGAATGTGACTGTTTAGAGACTAGGATATAGGGTTTATATACAGCTTATAAGGTTTCGACTAGAGATAGTCGGGATTACCTCTACGCACGGCCTGGGCTCTGGAACTACACTCCTCGAGAGAGGATGGACTCTTCACCACTCTGGAGTTGCCCATGGTGAAAGGCGTCGGGCTGGTGTGGATTTGCTTATAGCCCCCCAGCTCAGCCGCCATGTGTTGGAGTTTATCCCGGTGAATGAGAGGGTCGTTTCCCTGCGCCTACGGGTCGGGGATAGGTCTCTCACTGTCGTGTGTGCATACGGGCCAAACGGCAGTATAGAGTACCCGGCCTTCTTGGGGTCTCTGGGAGGGGTGCTGGACAGTGCTCCGACTGGGGACTCTGTCGTTCTACTAGGAGACTTCAATGCTCACGTGGGCAGCGACAGTGACACCTGGAGGGGCGTGATTGGGAGGAACGCCCCCCCCTGATCTGAACCCGAGCGGTGTTCAGTTATTGGACTTCTGTGCTAGTTACAATTTGTCCATAACGAACACCATGTTCAAGCATAAGGGTGTCCATCAGTGCACGTGGCACCAGGACACCCTAGGCCGTAGGTCGATGATCGACTTTGTGGTCGTTTCATCTGACCTGCGGCCGTATGTCTTGGACACTCGGGTAAAGAGAGGGGCGGAGCTGTCAACTGATCACCACCTGGTGGTGAGTTGGATCCGATGGCAGGGGAGGAAGCTGGACAGACTCGGCAGACCCAAGCGTACTGTGAGGGTCTGCTGGGAACGTTTGGCTGAGTCTCCTGTCAGAGAGATCTTCAACTCCCACCTCCGGCGGAGCTTTGACCTGATCCTGAGGGAGGCCGGAGATATTGAGTCCGAGTGGACCATGTTCTCCACCTCCATTGTCGAAGCGGCCGCTCGGAGCTGTGGCAGTAAGGTCTCCTGTGCCTGTCGAGGCGGCAATCTCCGAACCTGGTGGTGGAAACCGGAAGTAAGGGATGCCGTCAAGCTGAAGAAGGAGTCCTATCGGGCCTAGTTGGCTTGTGGGACTCCTGAGGCAGCTGACGGGTACCGGCAGGCCAAGCAAACTGCAGCCCGGGTGGTTGTCGAGGCAAAAACTCGGGCCTGGGAGGAGTTCGGTGAGGCCATGGAGAAGGACTATCGGCTGGCCTCGAAGAGATTCTGGCAAACCGTCCGGCGCCTCAGGAGAGGAAAGCAGTGCCCCACCAATGCTGTTTACAGTAGAGGTGGGGAGCTGTTGACTTCAACTGGGGATGTCGTTGGACGGTGGAAGGAATACTTCGAGGATCTCCTCAATCCCACCGTCACGTCTTCCATTGAGGAAGCAGAGGCTGAGGGCTCAGAGGCGGACTCGTCCATCACCCAAGCTGAAGTCACCGAGGTAGTAAAGAAACTCCTCGGTGGCAAGGCACCGGGGGTGGATGAGATCCGCCCTGAGTACCTCAAATCTCTGGATGTTGTGGGGCTGTCTTGGCTGACACGCCTCTGCAGCATCACGTGGCGGTCGGGGACAGTGCCTCTGGAATGGCAGACCGGGGTGGTGGTCCCTCTTTTTAAGAAGGGGGACCGGAGGGTGTGTTCCAACTATAGGGGGATCACACATCTCAGCCTACCTGGGAAAGTCTATGCCAGGGTACTGGAGAGGAGAATACGGCCGATAGTAGAACCTCGGATTCAGGAGGAACAGTGTGGTTTTCGTCCAGGCCGTGGAACACTGGACCAGCTCTATACCTGGAGTGCTGGAGGGTTCATGGGAGTTTGCCCAACCAGTCCACATGTGTTTTGTGGATTTGGAAAAGGCATTCAACTGTGTCCCTCGCGGCGGCCTGTGGAGGGTGCTCCGGGAGTATGGGGTCGGGGGCCCTTTACTAAGGCTGTCCGGTCCCTGTACGCCCGAAGCAGGAGCTTGGTTCGCATTGCCGGCAGTAAGTCAGACTTGTTCCCGGTGCATGTTGGACTCCGGCAGGGCTGCCCTTTGTCACCGGTTCTGTTCATAATTTTTATGGACAGAATTTCTAGGCGCAGCCAGGGGTCGGAGGGTGTCCGGTTTGGTGACGACACGATTTCGTCTTTGCTCTTTGCAGATGATGTTGTCATGTTGGCTTCATCAGACCAGGACCTTCAGCATGCACTGGGACGGTTTGCAGCCGAGTGTGAAGCTGCTGGGATGAGAATCAGCACCTCCAAATCCGAGGCCATGGTCCTCAGTCGGAAAAGGGTGGCTTGCCCACTTCAGGTTGGTGGGGAGTTCCTACCGCAAGTGGAGGAGTTTAAGTATCTTGGGGTTTTGTTCACGAGTGAGGGAAGGGTGGAACGGGAGATTGACAGACGGATCGGTGCAGCTTCTGCAGTAATGCGGTCGATGTACCGGTCTGTCGTGGTGAAGAAAGAGCTGAGCCGCAAGGCGAAACTCTCGATTTACCGGTCAATCTACGTTCCTACTCTCACCTATGGTCATGAGCTCTGGGTCATGACCGAAAGGACAAGATCCCGGATACAGGCGGCCGAAATGAGCTTTCTCCGCAGGGTGGCTGGGCGATCCCTTAGAGATATTAAATTATTAAATTCTGATAAAACAGAGATTTTGCTCATCGGACCAAAAAATAGTACACAGAAGCTCCAGCATCTCAGCCTGTATTTAGACGGTTGTTCTGTAACTACTAGTTCAACGGTAAAAGACCTGGGAGTTATTTTTGACAGCAACTTATCTTTTAAAAATCACATCAATCAAGTTACAAAAACAGCCTTCTTTCACCTTAGAAATATTTCTAAGCTAAGAAATATGTTATCTATATCTGATGCAGAGAAGCTCGTCCATGCGTTTATGACCTCTAGAATAGACTACTGTAATGCATTACTAGGTGGATGTCCTGCATCATTAATAAACAAGCTTCAGTTAGTTCAGAATGCGGCAGCAAGAGTTTTTACTAGGTCAAGAAAATACGATCATATAACCCAAATCTTATCGTACCTACATTGGCTTCCTGTTAAGTTTCGAATAGACTACAAACTACTGCTACTCACTTATAAAGCACTAAATGGTTTGGCTCCCATGTATCTCTTCAGTCTTTTAACACGCTACAATCCGTCACGCTCCCTGAGATCTCAAAACTCTGGGCTTCTAGTAGTTCCTAGAATAGCAAAGTCCACTAAAGGCGGTAGAGCATTTTCACATTTAGCTCCTAAAGTCTGGAATAGTCTTCCTGACAGTGTTCGGGGTTCAGATACACTCTCCCAGTTTAAGTGTAGATTAAAAACATATATTTTTTAGCAAAGCCTACACATAACACACATCACACACATCACATCACAACCTTGTGCTCCAGACTATATGATCACATGCACATTATCAACTTGTGCTGTTATTATCATGAACAGCAGCTACGCTAATTCCTCTCCACTGCTTCTCTTTCTCTCCCCATCCCGAGGCATCCTGAGGTTTGGCCAGCTCCAGTCACGTCCCACCTCGTGAAGATTATGGACCTATGGATGATCATGGAGAAGTAGATGCCGAGTGTTTAAAGGCCCCGGCATGGAGAAGCTGATGCTGGATCTATGATGATCACAAATGTTGAGCTTTTTACACCAAAGACTGTAGAAAGAACATTCACTTATAATCTTATACTCCAGTGCTCATGTTAGTTCTCTCTCTCCAGTGTTCTGTATTGTTAAAAGATTTATGATCAAACTCTTGATGTCACCCATATGAGGATGGGTTCCCCTTTGAGTCTGGTTCCTCTCAAGGTTTCTTCCTCATATCATCTAAGGGAGTTTTTCCTTGCCACGGCTTGCTCATCAGGGACAAATGCACACCATTCACCTTAACTGTTGTTTTCTGTAAAGCTGCTTTGAGACAATGTCTGTTGTGAAAAGCGCTATACAAAAACTTGACTTGACTTGAGATAGGGTAAGAAGCTCAGTCACTCGGGAGGAGCTCAGAGTAGATCCACTGCTCCTCCACATCGAGAGGGGTCAGCTGAGGTGGCTCGGGCATCTGTTCCGGATGCCTCCTGGACGCCTTCCTGGGAAGGTGTTCCGGGCGCGTCCCACTGGGAGGAGACCCCGGGGAAGACCTAGGACACGCTGGAGAGACTATGTCTCCCGGCTGGCCTGGGAACGCCTTGGTGTCCCCCCGGAAGAGCTGGAAGAAGTGGCTAGGGAGAGGGAAGTCTGGGCATCTTTGCTTAGACTGCTGCCCCCGCGACCCGGCCTCGGATAAGCGGGAGAAGATGGATACAGCTTATACCAAAGAACTTATGTCTTTGAAAATATATCTACAAGGATTCATATAACAGAAAAGCAAAGGTTATGTATAAATTTGTATTATAAACAACATTCCAGTCGTTTTGTATTCGGATGCTGTGTCTTGTATTACTCCGAATCCCTAAACCTACTCCTCTGCACTGCTAGGTGCTGACTAATCTAACCATGGCGGATTTATTGCCATCTCAAGAGAAAGACTTGCTTTCTTCCCTGAAGGCCAAAAAGATGGAGAAGAAGAGAATGTGGTTTGCTGTGAGTGCCAAGATTTTTTTCATCACCTCAAACAAGCCTAACTGTAATATTCAAACGTATTTGAAGACATTTGCTTCTCACTAAGTGATATTTTAGACTTAAAATTTATCGATATTGTGCTAGTAACCATCTGCAAAGCTGCAAACTGGGGAGGGGAAGGGACCAAAATTTTCAATGGCATGGCTCAATCAATTACTTTCTGCAACTGCAACAATTTTGTACATTGTTTTTTTTGTCCCTTAATCTTGTGTACATTCCTTAACTCTTTTTGCACATGATGTTGATGATTCGATAGGGTATAGAAGCAACCAAATCATCAGTATAAGCTGAAGACGACTATGCTATTAAATTGTAAATATTACAGTATCAGCACAGTAATAACTCACAGTAGTATTGGAGTAGTGTGATATTGGTGCAAAAGTTTTATTCACAGTAATGTTACTGGGATTAAAACAGAACAAGCTGAATGTTATTGCTGCATTGGGAAGTGACCTCCTGTAGTCAGGCCACAAAGATAGTTGTCAGCAGAGTGTTTGCTACAGATTACTTGCCAAGACTCACCAAATATTTTATTTGGTCCTTTGGCAGTCCTATTCCGTGATAGACAGCACAGAAAGAGCTTACAAATTATGCATAACAACAAATGCATCACAGTCAACAGTTGTATACCTTCAAAAGGTTCACCTGATGAATGTGATAAGAAATGCATGGTGATTCTAATACAACTGGCAACCTCTGCATCACTGTACTACATTGTGTCTGACTGTACAAGTTGCTGGAATGGCATTAAAACCTGACACGACTTGATTGTAATTGGGGAATTTCGCAGAAGCACGGTTAGGGTGTAGCATCAACATACCACAGATGCATTACATGCTTGTGAATCATCACCTCGTTTCTGATCCACAGACAGTTGAGGCAGTATATAATGTGGTGCAGGAGACTTTCATGGAGGGCATGGCTGCTCTGAACAACGAGTGCAGGGAGGCAACCATGCAGCAGAAAGCACTTATGTGCTCAAATATGGATCAGATCATTAGCTCCCGAGCCTTTCTGGAGAGTAAGCTCAGAGGTACCACCCCCCTTTTTAATGTACACTGCTTATGAAATATGAACTTTAATTGTAGAAACATTCTATCTGGGGATCCCACAATGTTAATATGCATTATTGCAGCACTATGCATTTTTGCAAAACTGTAATTGCAAGTGTCCAACCAATACTCTTAGTATGATCACACAATATACTCATAATATAGTACATATTGAACAACTGTAATTTATTACACCATTTATGGTAGCAAGGTGTCAGTGTATCTAATTTGTATGCTGTATTGTTTTAGACCTATCTTCTTCTTCTTTCGGCTTCTCCCATTAGGGGTCGCCACAGCGGATCATCCGTCTCCATCCCCCCTGTCCTCTACATCTGCTTAAATATAAATAAATGTAAATATAAATAAATAAATTATATATATATATATATATATATGAGATTTCACAGAAGGACTTTATATACAGTGTTAGATATCTACTCAGATAATTGCAAATAGCATCCTGTTCCCCCTTCAGCAGCCACCAATGACAGCACCAGCATGTTGCCATCAGAAAGACTAGGATGATCCGCATCAGAATTGAAAATGTCATCCGAATTGTGGTGTGCCTAAGAAATGGCAAACGTAACTGTTATTGTTTGTGTATATTATGCGTTGCTGAACCATATTATTGTTGTTGTATAATCGCACATCACAGCCGCAAGTGAACCAAATGATAATGCCGTGCATTGTTACTAACGAAATCTCAGCATACATCTGTCTTAATAACCGAACAAGATCAGCAAGAAATAAATCCTCTGGACTCCCATTATAACAGACATGGTAGCTGAGCTGGCTACCCAGTACTGCAAACAACACATAGAGCCTCGCCTCAGTGCTGTGCTGGAGGAGATAATGGGGCCCATCAGCCTGGGCTTTGGGGAAGCACGGCAGGTCAGCGAAAGCATGATGGAGCACCTGTGCCAGGTTTATCAAGAGGGCATGACCAGAGATCTCTAACAGGTGAGGTGATACTCCATTTATGCAAGGCAGGAATCAATAAAGATCTATATAAATTTTTTTTTATTATTTAAGTATGTCATATTTTATTGGGAGTGGAAGTTTTTTGTTTAGTTTTTTATGTTTACTTACCTAATATGATCAAATCCATATGCTTGCCCATTAATTGTTTATTTCAATAAGCCTATGCTGAATAGAATCTTCTTTAATAAACATTATTTTCGTAGAATTGGGTAGCGATGAGTAAACCAGACTTACAGAGCTGTTATGAGAAAGTTAGTGGACTGAAGGATAATATACAAGAGTTCAGCTATTCTAACTGCAGAGGCCTGGAGCACAGCACACAGATTGATATACAACAGGTATAAGTACAATACACCTTTAAATTTGTTTGTATGTCAATTCTAAAAAAATATACTGTATATATAAAAATCTAAAACCATAAAAATATATATATAGAAATGTGTACAGTACATACAGCATTTGTTGACCCCATTTCTTAGACATACAGTAACTACCTGTAGCCTTTTTTTAAACTGATATTTACAACTTTTGCTGAACTTTTGTGAATTCAGCTGGTAGACAATGTGGAATACACCTTTGGACTACTTCTGAACAAGTCTCCTCAAGACAACAACAACTTATTAGATCTCATGGTAAAAGCCAAAAATAGGGTGTTAAAGGTGAGCACACGGACATGTACACTCTCACTCACATTCGCCAATATCCAAGATCAATGCTCTGTATTTCATGTGGCTTACAGCAGTGGTCCCCGACCCACGGGCTGCGGACCGGCACCGATCCATTGGTCAATTGGACGCACAGAAAGAATACATAACTTACAATATTTCCGTTTTTATTTATTAGCTGATTCTGAACGATGTTTTATTTTGGAAAATTACCGGATTCTCTTCGCCACATCTGTCCATGACTCACTCTTGATGCGTGTCATGATGCCTCGGTCTTACCTACATCCCCTACCTTCTTAAAGGGGCTGCTCCAGCCGCTAAAACATAATACATTAGCGCTAAATTCAACCCCCCAAGCAAGCAAAATAAACAAAATACAACACAGTGGCTTCACGTTTATTATTATATTTAGAAAATACCAGTTTTTATGCCGGTCGTATCATTTTATTTTGTTGTATTTATCTGCCACACCTTAAAGGCCGGTCCGTGAAAATATTGTCTGACATTAAACCATTTCTCAGTTGCATTGGAGCATTTCTCGAATCATTCTTAATATTTGCAAATTAGTAAGTGCACATCTCAAAACAATTAGTACAAACAGAAGCACACAATGGATTACCTGCAAAAGTACCTACAAAAGTGTTTGTGTCAATTAACATCTCATTGCCATCAGGATAACAAGTCATTTTGTCATTGATAACAAACAAGATTGCCAAAATGTCAGTGTTTTCCAGATGTAAACTACGGTTTGGATCACAATGATTGAAAATGCACTGAAATCGTTCGTTTTCTGGTTGATCATCCATTTTTAGAAATTGTCATTCTGTGTATTGCTCGGCCTTTATACGCTTGCCAAGTAAAGGTTCATAACATCTGTATAATAATTGCTTAATCAGAATAAGAAATTTTTATCAGCATGACATAAACAACTGAAATAGTTGTAGGCAATTGTACACAATCAATTAAATGAATTTACCATTCGCAAATTGTTCAAAAAAACCAAAATTTGCTTTTATGTTGTACACAAGTGATGACATGATGTTGAGGTTGAACAAGTCGTTTCTGAGAAACGTTTCAATGCAACTGAAAAAAGAAAATGAAATCAGCGAATCATTGTGTATAACTATAATTGTGTATCCACCAGCAATATGACTATGACAGCAGTACACAGAGAAAGAGGATTTTCCAAGAAGCTCTGATCAGCATCACTTTGCCTAGGCTCAAAGCTTTTCTAGCGCCTACATTCAAAAAGGTACAGCTAAAAATTACAGTTTTATGGGAAACATTTAATAATGATGTATGTTTTAAATGCTGTATATCACTTTCAGTGTGGTTGGACGTGTGATGTAGCGGAGTTACAATATTTCCTATTCTCTGTAGGAACTACCGAACTTTGAACAGTACATATTTGCTGATTATGTCGATTTCATCAACGTGGAGAATGTCTACGAGGACATACTGGAGCAAATGCTAAAGAAGGACGTTAGCAAAGGCAAGCAAATGATGGCTGATGTTCTATTCAAATTAGGAAAATTTTAATCCTAAACTCTGACTAAATGATTAACCGTTATTCCTTTACAGTGGTGAAGGAAGCAGCAAGTATGCAAAAGTACAAATTATTCATGGAGTCCAGGTATCGTTTCAGTGTTTCCAGCATGTACTTCACTCCCCCTGGCAGCCCAGACTACACCAGCACATCCACAAAAGTGGGCAATGTTCTACCACCCTCCCCATTGCTGAAGGAACTCAGTGCACTAATGAAGACCTAGTGCTGATTCAGAAGAAGGTCGAGCCAAAAGAAATTGAGGCCCAAATAATAGAGCTTCAAGAACATGCACATCCAGAGCTCACTAGGGTATGTCCTGGTGAAGACACAATTGTGGCTGAGAAGATTATTGAGCAGAAGGTAACCATGGCCCATTAGGAAGAGGTTCCAGCACATGTACTAACAGAGCTGATTAAGATACCTTTTGATGAAAAAACAGTCCTGGCTGAGAAGAGGATGGAGCAGGAGATCATCAAGATCCAGGAGGAAGCGGTTGAGACGAATGCACAATCAGAGATTATTATGGTAACTACTAATGAAATCCCAGTCCTGGCTGAGAAGAAGGTGGAGCAAGAGGTAATTGTAGCCCAGCAGTTAGAAGATCATGTACAACCAGAGCTTACTAAGGTACCTATTGGTGAAAATACAATTATGGCTGAGGAGATGATTGAGCAGAAGGTATTCATGGCCCATCAGGAAGAGGTTCTGGAAGCTACTAAAGAGCTCAAAATGGAGGATAATGAAGGGTTAGATTTTCCTTCTAATGCAGCAACTGAGATACCAGCAAGATTTCCTGCACATGAGACAGCAGTTGTGGAGGTGGTGCCTGTTGCCACTTAGAGTTTGGAGAAGAAAATATACTCAGGGCCTTCTTATTTACTCAATATAAACCCAGAGACATTAGTTAACCCATCTATCTCATCAAATACAGAACCTGCACTTAAGCCTGCATCTCATACATTGTTTAAACTTGTACCAAACCCAATAAAAACTGTAGTCAATGAGACACCATGCCAAGCTTGTCCACCCGAGAGAGAGACAAGGCCTATGGACCAAGTCCTACAAAATGAAATTCTGTCAAGTCTCAATTTTATCTCTGCAAAAAGTAAAGCCGAAACCTCTCAGGTTCTGCCAAGCTGTTTAGATGTACAACCCCTTATTGTAGATGAGCAAACCAAAAACATTGTTCATTTATGCATAATTTAATAACCATGTTCAAAACAGTGGGAAATAAAATTATATATACCTTTTGCTTCAAAGTAACTTAAACTGTACAATAAATACACACAAACTGTACAGCTCGCATTGTTTGCTATGTGCATTTCGAATGCATTTTCTTTTCATTTTTCAAAATCAAATACGTCTTATTTGTATGTAATCATTCTGCCAAGTGCAAACAGTCTACGATTTGTTGCACATTCAATGCGATGCATTGTTTGAAATCTTAACAGATAACAGAGCAATTAGTTGCACTTTAACAAATTTTGGTACTTTTGGAACCTGAAAAACTCTGAGTCCTACAGAGGCTCAGTGGTTAAGGCTCTGGGTTTCTGACCGGAAGGTTGGGGGTTCAAGCTGCCACTATTAGACCCCTGAGCAAGGCTCTTAACCCTCTATGCTCCTCTGTGCTGTAACAACGCTGACCCTGTGTTCTTCCTAACATCGCTGGGATATGGGAAGAAAGAATTTCACTGTGCAGTAATGTATAATGTACAAATGATAAGTATAAACACACCATCATCACCACCCAGTCTGTTAGCTGTGAGGCAGAACTCATGGAGTCATACAGTAGCTCAGTGAAGATGTTGGACTTCAGATCAGGAGATTAAATTAGAGGGATCTAGGGGTGCTTTTCAAATATGAAATATACTTTAGATATCACACATCAACAAATACAAAAATACATAAACATAGTTCCACTGGCAGTCATACTTGCACTTTAGATGATGAGGTGTGTTCAGAGCAGTTCCTGTTCTTCTTTGTGCTCTTCTCTTCCGATCATTTTCCTATAAAATGGATTGTCTCATCTCTCCAAGGGATCTACTTATAGAACAATACAGTTTTATATTTTCAATAGTTTAAATGGTGTAGTAAAGACTACATATGATTCTCTTGATTGTTTCTTTATTTTCCAGCCTAACAGTGGTTTATTTTACAGGCAGCAGTTTGGACTTTATATTGAGTACGCGGAACACATTTCAAATGTAAATAAACCCTAGACAGTTGAACTTGTCAATAATGCAAACACACACACACACACACACACACACACACACACACACACACAAACAGACACATTTTCCTTACTAAACATTGGCACGCACACACACACTTTAATTACTAAACATTGGCACGCACACACACACACACTTTTCTTACCAAACGTTGGCCCACACACACACACTTTAGAACAATCGTTGGTGCACACGCACACTTTTGTTACCAAACATTGCCTTCCCAAAATTGCCGTGCACGCACACACAGCAACACACACTTTCCTTACCACACGCTGATGCTTGTACACATACACACACACACACACACACACACACACACACACACACACACACACACACACACACACACTTGCCCAATGATGCAAACACACATGGCACAAAAAACCTGGGAGTAAAGATTAAAAGTAACAACTGCACTTTAAACTAATTTTTTATTGTATTTAATTGCAACTTCAAATTATTTTAATGTATAATAACAAACAAACAAAACAATAAATAAATGTACTTTAACAATTTCGAATGCTATAATATCTGTTCCGTTTTCTTTTTTCCATATTCCATATTTTCTTTTTAGTTGTTGCACACGCGCGCTTTTGATTGCTGCACCGTTTGGTGCAACTCAAGGAATCGTCCCTGTAGTAGACGCTTCTGTGTGTAGAAGTATAGCGTTATTATTATTTTTCTTCCCCACCCGTACTTCTACAAACCCCTCCTTCTGCACTACGATTTGTTAAAATAATCTGCGATATGTATTGCCATTGGTTGATAATCCCTAAACCTTCTGTGATTGGCCAATGTTGCGCTGGACGGCTGGGGCGCTGCTCAGCTGACCGAATGCGGGTAGTGGAGAAAGAAACCGACGCGTAGGTGTGACTTTAATGTCGTTTTGATTGTCAGAAGTGCAGGCAGGTAGGAAACATTTACTGTAAATATTTATATATATATATATAATATATATTTTTACTGCTAGAACTGCAAGGATATAAGTGCCAAGGATTCGTTTAGGATTGTTATAGCTGTAAATATTGGTACATGTTCATTTAAATGTTCTTACTATTAATGTGTCCAACATGTCCATGTCCATGTTGATGTTTTATTAGATCAAATAAAACAGTGCTTGGTGTGTGTCTCATCAGAAACACCCCGGAATGGCATCAGCTCCTGCTCAGCAGCCCACACTGACTATAGAACAAGCCCGAGGTAAGGATGAAGTCCTGGGTGTGTGTGTGTGTGTGTGTGTGTGTGTGTGTGTGTGTTTATATAAATTAAATTCACAGAGATAAATAGGTTTTAAAATGTACATTTTTTTGTTTATACTTATAAGTTTATTTCTAATGAGTGAAGAAACCTTGAGAGGAACCAGACTTAGAACTCATCCTCATCTGTGTGGCACCGAATGTCCATTTATCCCAGTTCCATCATTTTGGAGGTGAACTGTTCAGTAAAGTGTTCACGCTTACATGCGAAACTCTTCATGCCAATTGTAGTCCAAAGCCTTTCTGTTCATTACAATTCAAATCCAATCACTTTTACTATTTGACTATGTTTCCTTTAAGGGAATTTCCAATTCTTTTTTAAAGAGAATCGGACGCCAATAAACAACAGCAAATGCCAAAACTGCACGTCAACGAATAGGAAGGCTACGAGTTACATTTCAGCGTTTTTAACAACGAATACAAACAAATGAGCACAAGTGTGGAAAAATCAGGGATTCTGAAACTAAACATGCACAGCAGGGAAGCTCAGATATGGCAACCGATTGCTGGGCTTTTGTAGGAATTCATGCCTTGTAATGAATTCAAAATACAATTAAATATCCCAGCAAACTTTCTAGGAATTTTCCCAAAAAATCAACACAATTAATTATTTAATTTCAGGGTTTTGGCGACACAACCAATCAGCAACAAGCAGACCTTTAAGCCCCACCCACCCCTATCAAAACCGTTCGTTCTCATTGATTTAAGGTTCCAGCAGGTACTAAACAGGTCCAAACTAAAACTTTTGGACTAACGTGGGAATAAAACCAGTTTGCAGATTTTATTTCCCTTCTGGAAAACAAACCCGAACTTGTGCTTACTCATATGATCGTGTTGCAGTGGTGCTGAGCGAGGTGATCCAGGCGTTCTCTGTGCCCGAGAACGCGTCTCGGATGGAGGAGGCAAGGGAAAGTGCCAGCAATGACATGGGTAAGATGCTCCAGCTGGTTCTCCCTGTGGCCACACAAATCCAGCAAGAGGTGATCAAGGCCTACGGCTTCAACAATGAAGGAGAGGGTGAGGAACTTTAAATGGGGAAAACTGTGCAATCAGAAATGTGGTGCAGAATTCCGGATCTGACATTGTGACCATTGATTAAATTGTCCTTTATGGATTGATCAGTTTTTCCATGCAGGATATAACGTGCATGTTCTATCACTATTCTACATATTATATGATTGAATGATTAATTGAATTATTGTATATAGAATGAAAACTCAACTCACCGTAATGCAGAATCAGTGCGAGCTGTTTCTGGTGGACAGTAAGAAAATAAATGTAATCCGTTACTGTACTTAAGTAGCTTTTCCGCGTATTTGTACTTCACTGAAGTGTTTCAATTCTGGGAGGCTTTTATTTTTTACTCCGTTACATTTTGTGTAATCAGTCTTTTTATTTATGAGGATAAAAACGTAACTGGTCAAACACGCAGCAAACAACCAATCAGGGTCGAGCGTGCTGTTTTGAACTTGTTTTGATTGGTGCTTGCTGGTTTCTACTCATCACCAACATACAGTTCAGCATCAGGTTTTGGACTCATGATCATTTGAATAGATATCAATCAGTGTTCCACTCATTAATATCATTCTATTAATAGATCGTTGTGTTGAGAGTCACATCAGAGTCTTTTCACATAAACTGAGTTGATTTAAGAGTCTTGTGATAAGAATTATAATAGGAACATTATAGCCGTAATAAATCATAATACTTTGGATGCTTAAGTACATTTGAAGGTAAATACTTTAGTATTTTTACTCAAGTAAAAGTTTAAAAGGAGCATTTTTACTTTTACTAGAGTAACATTTTACTTTATGTGCCTCTACTTTTACTCAAGAATGTGGTTTGTGTACTTCGTCCACCACTGATACCCAGAAGTGCAAATAGCTTTTATATACAGTGGGTTTTTAGCCATTTGCTAAAATCATTTAAGTTCATTCTTCTTCCTCATGAATGTACACACAGCTCCCCATATTGACAGAAAAACACAAAATTGTTGACATTGTTGCAGATTTATTAAAAAAGAAAAACTGAAATATCACATGGTCCTAAGTATTCAGACCCTTTGCTGTGACACTCATATATTTAACTCAGGTGCTTTCCATTTCTTCTGATCATCCTTGAGATGGTTCTACACCTTCATTTGAGTCCAGCTGTGTTTGATTATACTGATTGGACTTGATTAGGAAAGCCACACACCTGTTTATATAAGACCTTCCAGATCACAATGCATGTCAGAGCAAATGAGAATCATGAGGTCAAAGGAACTGCCTGAAGAGCTCAGAGACAGAATTGTGGCAAGGCACAGATCTGGCCAAGGTTACAAAAAGATTTCTGCTGCACTTAAGGTTCCTAAGAGCACAGTTCCTAAGAGCACAGCACTCCATAATCCTCAAATGGAAGACGTTTGGGACGACCAGAACCCTTCCTAGAGCTGGCCGTCCGGCCAAACTGAGCTATCGGGGGAGAAGAGCCTTGGTGAGAGAGGTGAAGAAGAACCCAAAGATCACTGTGGCTGAGCTCCAGAGATGCAGTCAGGAGATGGGAGAAAGTTGTAGAAAGTCAACCATCACTGCAGCCCTCCACCAGTCGGGGCTTTATGGCAGAGTGGCCCGACGGAAGCCTCTCCTCAGTGTAAGACACATGAAAGCCCGCATGGAGTTTGCTAAAAAACACCTGAAGGACTCCAAGATGGTGAGAAATAAGATTCTCTGGTCTGATGAGACCAAAATAGAACTTTTTGGCCTTAATTCTAAGCGGTATGTGTGGAGAAAACCAGGCACTGCTCATCACCTGTCCAATACAGTCCCAACAGTGAAGCATGGTGGTGGCAGCATCATGTTGTGGGGTGTTTTTCAGCTGCAGGGACAGGACGACTGGTTGCAATCGAGGGAAAGATGAATGCGGCCAAGTACAGGGATATCCTGGACAAAAACCTTCTCCAGAGTGCTCTGGACCTCAGACTGGGCCGAAGGTTTACCTTCCAACAAGACAATGACCCTAAGCACACAGCTAAAATAACGAAGGAGTGGTTTCACAACAACTCCGTGACTGTTCTTGAATGGCCCAGCCAGAGCCCTGACTTAAACCCAATTGAGCATCTCTGGAGAGACCTAAAAATAGCTGTCCACCAACGTTTACCATCCAACCTGACAGAACTGGAGAGGATCTGCAAGGAGGAATGGCAGAGGATCCCCAAATCCAGGTGTGAAAGACTTGTTGCATCTTTCCCAAAAAGACTCCTGGCTGTATTAGATCAAAAGGGGGCTTCTACTAAATACTGAGCAAAGGGTCTGAATACTTAGGACCATGTGATATTTTAGTTTTTCTTTTTTAATAAATCTGCAACAATGTCAACAATTCTGTGTTTTTCTGTCAGTATGGGGTGCTGTGTGTACATTCATGAGGAAGAAGAATGAACCTAAATGATTTTAGCAAATGGCTGCAAGATAAAAATGAGTGAAAAATTTAAGGGGGTCTGAATACTTTCCGTACCCACTGTGTGTGTGTGTGTGTATATATATATATATATATATATATATATATATATATATATATATATATATATATATATATATATACACACACATACACACACACACACACAATAAACATATAGAAATTTAAAGAATGAGGTACAGGTGCAGAGACCAGCTCAGTATGCATTCATTGATGTACAGAGAAAAAAGGTGAAAGCGCAAACCACAAAATAGAAATAAAAAAAAAAGTAATTGTTCATGTTATTTAATATTCTATTTACTGTGGGTTATTATATGATATATACCAGTGGAGGGGGATTTGTTATAAGTTATGAATCAATTGTAGCTCTGTTGTAAAGTTGTAGCTCAGTGGTTAAGGCTCCATGTTACTGATTAGATGGTCGTGGGTTCAAGCCCGCTCCTGGGGCCCTTGAGGAAGGCCCGTAACAATCAGTACTCCAGGGCCGCTGTATCATGTCTGACCCCAGCTTCCTACCATCACGTGTATATGTAGAAAGAATTTTCCCTGCATACTACAGTAGCATTATTTCATTGTTCAGGTGTAATTTGTTGGTCTTGGACTGAATAATAGAGAAATAGTCGTCTCGCATTGCAAGATAACTATGGAGACATATAAAAACTTGGTAGACTTTTCTCCTGGATTCTGTACGCTCATGATTTCAATGTCACTTGCAGTCAAGTCGTTTGACCTGATCTCATCCTTTTTTTTGGTTTTTGCTCATTGTCCAGGTGTCCTAAAGTTCGCCAGACTGATAAAGATGTACGAATCTCAGGACCCAGAGATCGCCGGCATGTCACTCAAGCTGAAGTCTCTTCTCCTTCCCCCTCTGTCGACTCCACCCATCGGTGGTGGAATCCCGGCCTCCTAAATTCAACTAAATCAACGTCTACGTCTCTGGGGTTCAATAATTTTACCCACAGTTACTGTCAAAAATATTGAAGTTTTCCAGACTATAAGACTGAAACAGCCATCCACTGATACATGTTTTACCGCAAGGGAATATTCCAGAACAGTGATGGAAATGCATCGTCTTCAACTTCGGAGCACAAGTACATAAATCCTATCAGTTATAGTCTGGAAAACCCACTCTTCAAATCTTGAACTCCTCACATTCGCATGACATTCCCACTCTTTGTATTACATCTAATACTCTCGAACATATTTATTTATATTTGTATGTCTCTGTGTATTGTCCAAAGTCTTTTGCAAATTCAATTCTACTGCTGCCATTTTTTTTGCCTATTCCTAATAAATAGAAAACACTAATCTAATGTATTTTGCAGAAATATTTTCTTCAATTAATATCCAGTTCTTTAGTGATATCACGCCACCATAGTGTGTGTTACTGTAATAAAGGCTTCAAAAGAGCGTATAGTAAGAAAGTGGTTGCATTAAACTCATAAGAGTCTCAAAGCACCAGGTCAAAATGAGTTGATTTCATTTGCTGATTGAATTTGAATGAGTTGTGCCAATAATTAGGTTTATATGTGCATATGGTCTAAATTGCAGCAGATTCAGGCTAAGGAAAAACATCTGCCAGAGCTGCCTGTTTCCTTGCATGAGACCATTGTTCAGTAACATTTTCTGTTTAAGAAAAATAGTATTCATAGGGTTTGTTTTGTGGGGGTTTTTTTCTTTTTTTTTTTTTTACATTTTGTGTTGTGTATAAATTTTCAGCATGCAATAAAACTTTGACCTGAATCAATTGTGTCTCACAATACTCTCACAATCTATTCCAATATGCTCACAGTATCAAAATACTTTTTTCTCCAAATTCACAAAACTCTCATAATAATCTCTCTCACAGCAATAACTTTCTCACAATACTCTGTCTCTCACAAAACTCTCCCTGTCTTAGAACTTTCACAATACTTTCATTGTCTCAAAACGCCTCTCACAATACTCTCACTGTCTCAAAACTTCCTCACAATTCTCTCACTGTCTCAAAACTCACAATACTCTCACTGCCTTACAAAACTCAGTCTCAATACTTTCACTGTCTCAAGACTCCTCTCACAATTCTCTCACTGTCTCAAAACTCTCACAATACTCTCACTGCCTTACAAAACTCAGTCTCACAATACTTTCACTGTCTCAAAACTCCTCTCAAAATACTTTCACTGTCTCAAAACTCTCTCACAATTCTCTCACTGTCTCAAAACTCTCACAATACTCTCACTGCCATACAAAACCCAGTCTCACAATACTTTCAGTCTCAAAACACCTCTTACAATACTCTCACTGTCTCAAAACTCTCTCACAATTCTCTCACGGTCTCAAAACTCTCTCAAAATTCTCTCACTGCCTTACAAAACCCAGTCTCACAATTCTTTCACTGTCTCAAAACTCCTCTCACAATAATCTCACTGTCTCAAAACTATCTCACAATACTCTCACTGTCTCAAAACTCTCACAATACTCTCACTGTCTCAAAACGCATCTCACAATACTCACTGTCTCAAAACTTTCTCACAATTCTCTCACTGTCTCCAAACTTGCACAATATTCTCACTGTCTCAAAACTCTCACAACACTCTCACTGTCTCAAAACACCTCTCACTGTCTCAAAACGCCTCTCACAATACTCTCACTGTCTCAAAACACCTCTCAAAATACTCTCACTGTCTCAAAATACTCTCACTGTTTTTAAACTCCTCTCACAATACTCTCACTGTCTCAAAACTCGCACAATACTCTCACAGCCTTACAAAACTCAGTCTCACAATACTTTCACTGGCTCAAAACTCCTCTCACAATAATCTCACTGTCTCAAAACTATCTCACAATACTCTCACTGTCTCAAAACTCTCACAATACTCTCACTGTCTTAAAACGCATCTCACAATACTCACTGTCTCAAAACTTTCTCACAATTCTCTCACTGTCGCAAAACTCTCACAACACTCTCACTGTCTCAAAACACCTCTCACAATACTCTCACTGTCATAAAACGCCTCTCACAATACTCTCACTGTCTCAAAACACCTCTCAAAATACTCTCACTGTCTCAAAATACTCTCACTGTTTTAAAACTCCTCTCACAATACTCTCACTGTCTTAAAACTCGCACAATACTCTCACAGTTTCTCAAAACTCTCACAATACTCTCACAATCTCTCAAAACTCACAATACTCTCACTGTCTCAAAACTCTCACAATACTTTCACTGTCTCTAAACTTCTCTCAGAATACTCTCACTGTCTCTCAGAACTCTCGCACAATACTCTAACTGTCTCACAGTACTCTCACAGTCTCAATTCTGTCTGACAATAGTCTCACAGTTTCACAATATTCTCACTGTCTCACAAAACTCAGTTTTACAATTCACTCACAGACTCACAATACTCTCACACAACTTTCACAATACTCTCATTGTCTCAAAACTTCTCTCACAATACTCTCTCACTGTCTCAAAACTCCTCTCACAATACTCTCACTGTCTTACAACTCTGTCTCACAATAATCTCAGTCTCTTAAAACTCTCTCACAATACTCTGTCTCAATACTCCCCCAGTCCCACAAAATCTCACTGTCTCACAATACCCACTGCCTCATAAAACTCAGTCTTACAATGATTACACAGTCTCACAAAATTCTCACAATACTCTCACAGTCTGACAATACTCAGTCTCACAATACTCTCAGTGTCTGGTCCAAAACATTATAACAATTATACTATAGCAGGTGTATACTGCAGTGCATTGTGAGATTGCAAATGTTCAGTTTAATAATTTTATTATTTGTAGAGAACAGAGTGGCTGTAATGTATTCCAGGTGGTTGCCCGGGCGTTACTTGGTGGCTGATTATGACATTCCATGTGCCATTTGTTTCTTAGTAATGAAGCCAAGCATTTTTATACACCAGAGTGAAGAAATGCAACGCTTTATGGTGTTTGCTCAATGACGAGAATGCAGAATTATTACAAACTGTAACGTATTCAGTCATGTATTATATTTAATCACATTCGTTCCAACATGCTTATTAAAGATAAAAAACCTGATTATCAGAGTAGAAATGGAATGATGGCTTTACGCTCAGGTGGATATGCTTTAAATGTCCTTCTGTAATATTCGTGACAGAGATAAGCCGCTAGTACTTGATTGCAGAGAACGTAAAGCACCACGAGCCACCATGTGAATGACCTGCACCCACAGCAGATGCTCAGGGCTGTGTAGATCAGCAGCTCAGCCAGGTAGTGAGGACAGGACACCCGCTCGAACCAGCCACCGCGTGGCATCCTGTGGGCGAACGTCTCCACCCGACCTAATGGTAATTGCAGGTTAATTATTAATACAGGCTTCTCTTAACGTCTTTATTGATGTGTGATGATCATTCATAGCACTGGAAAAGATTTATGGAAAAGTGAAAATACTCATTATATATTATATATAATACGCAATAATCTGCTGAGTAACTGCGAGTTGTTACCTGAGCTGCTAGTGCGCAGGCTGGCGAGCAGCGAGAGTGAGCGGTGCTGCAGCACTGAAGCCCAAAGGAACAGCAGGACTCCTGCTATGTGCCATATGGACTGTGAGAAGGTCAGAACAGAGATCCCTGAAAGAATGAATGAAAGACGAAGGACAGCTAATCAGCATATTTTATATCTACGGTTTCTTAACTCAACATATGATATATGGACAAAATACTGGTATATAACATATGTGGTTCTTTCCCAAAATGCTTCCACTAAGTTGTACACACAATTGTATCGGGGTGCAGTAAAATGAAAATTTTCCTTCCCGTCACGTGAACTTGGAGACCCAAACCTGTTCCAGGTGCACAAAGCAAGCTCCAAGAAGATATGCTTTCCATGGGAAAACCATTGGCCTGCTGTAGAGCTATAAACCCTACTGAACACCTTGGGGACGAATGTGAACTCCTCACCTGACCTACATCAGGACCAGGCATCACCTTTGTGGCTGAATGATTCTTTACACATTTCCACAAGCACACTTCAAAATCTAGTGGAACATCTACTCAGAAGTGTGAAGGTTATTATAACAGCAAATGGGGACTAAATATGGAATGGATTCTCTATGTGGATACCCCAGTGGGTCATAGGATTCCATCAAACACACTCATGCGAATCTCATCATTTGAAGGCAAAGTATTAAACTCTTGGTAGCACACGTACACTTTCTGTCTGTGTCATTCAGGATAAAAGCACAAATGGACTCTCAGGGCTGAACCTACTGTGATCCGGAAGGTTCCACTAAACCCTGAAGCAACTGTCGAAGGAGCTGAAGGCATCAAAACTATGAACATCCGACATTAAGAGTGTCCTAAATCATCATAGCATAAAATATATTGTAGGTTTGTCCTCCTAGAAAAAGAAGAGAGAGCTTCATAAGGAAGAAGGATTATCTAGAAATACAGAAGTTTCTATTCTTTCAGATACCAGTGATTCTGTCCCTTTCTTCTTTCTTGGATCTGCCTGATTCAACGTGACGCCCTACTTCTGGGTGGACTTCTCTTTGACTGAAAACCATTCTCTGCAGCTAAATCCACATGAACGGTCTAACAGGACTGTCGCAAAAGTGAGTGCACCCCTCACACTTCAGCAACCATTTTATTATATCTTTTCAAGGGACAATACTATAGAAATTAAGCTTGGTGTAGTCACTGTGCAGCTTGTATAGCAGTTCAGATACTGTCCTCTAAAAATGACAACATACAGCCACAAGGCTACGTGGCTAACAGAAGATCAGTAACACCCTGAAAATGAGTTACAGCACAGTGGTCAGGGTCATACAGAGGTTTTCCAAGACCAGGTTCCACTCGAAAGAGACCTCACAAGGGGTAAAAAGTACCAAGAACAGTGTGTATTGCCTACAGTCAAGCATGGTGGTGGTAGCATCATGGTCTGGGGCTGCATGAGTGCTGCTGGTACTGAGGAATATATGCATTAAAGGAAACATGGATTCCAACACATGTACTGTGACATTCCCGAGCAGAAACTGGGCAGAACGGCAGCCAACATAAAAACTACCCCAAGCACACCGCCAAGATGACAACTACATTGCTGAGAAAGCTTAAGGTGATGGAGTGGCCCAGTATGTCTCCAGACCTGAACCCTATTGAGCACCCTCAAGCGGAAGGTGGAGAAGCACCATGTGTCTAACATCCAGCAGCTCTGTGATGGCAGTGGTAGATAACAATAGTGTTCACACAAATTATTGACACTTATATAAATATTGACACTGCCATACTTTTAATCACATGACCTCCTTCTCACCTTCTGTAGTCAGTGAGGCGTTTACAGACAGGACAGTCAATCCTAGCAGGATGTAATAGCTCAAGCCAAATGCATATTGAACGATATTGATCAGTCCATCAGAGAAGACGCTGACCCAGAGGCACTCAAGCAAGCGCCTGAAGGAATGGATCCACACGAGAGCTTGTAGCACCAAGATGGTCAGCTTAATTTCTGCAGTGGAGACAGCACAAGAGATGGTTTTTAATACAAACACCTGTTTAAGTTAAATTTAACATTCATGCAGTTAAATGAGACAGTGCGTAACATCAGACAGATACAGGTTATAGAGCTTCAGTGTGCACAAAAAAGGGTGATCTTTGTGACTTTGGTTGTGGGCTGGTCAGAGTATTTCAGAAACAGGAGGTTTCCCACACAACACAGGAAAAAAAATGTCCTCTCTGCATTGGAAGAAACACTGTTTAATGAGAGGAGATTAGAAAAGAATGAGCACACTACACGTGGCATTAGTGATTCACCTCGAGAGGTCGCTCTCAAAATGACAGCAGACCTTTTTAGCCAATCTAGCAACGGGCGCAACCCGGAAAAACTATCGGTAGTAGTCAACTATTGTGCCGATTTTATCGGCAAAACCGATAAATCGGTCGAACTCTAGTCTAAAGTAATTCAGGTAATAACTCTGTACACCCAGGGGAAGTGGGCAAGCAGCTCAGAATGCATATAAAACATTGATAATAGAAGACCACATCAGGTTTCCACTCCTGCACAAAAAAAGAATAATCTGAGGCCATCATGAGGACGGACTCATTGAACCTAAACCTAAAGTAATGCACAGAGTGATTATTCTCTCAATCCTTTCTGGAGGACCAGTCAAAACATTTTCCTCTGAACATTTTCTTACAACAAGGAGTTTCCACACACAGAACCATCGTTTACTTCTGCGAAAATCCCATTTTCTGAAATACTCCGACCAGCCCAGCTGACACCTACAAGCAGGCCACCTCACAGAGATTCATGCTTCTTCCCTGGTCTTGATGTTTGATGTAAACATTAGAGATCGACCGATTAATCAGCACTGATCGTTGGTCGCTTGAACGATCGACTATAGACAAAAATCCATACCGATAGTTTTTCCAGCTTCACGTCCGCTCTCATTACGAGAGCGGCCTCTAGAGGCGAATCACTGACGCCAAGTGCTTTGTTTTTACACACGAGGCTGCACGGAGAGCATTAAGACAGCGAATATTATTTATTTGAAAATATAATTCTATTTATTAATTAATAAATTCATATTTATTTTCATTAGCACATTTTCATGCTGCTTTTTATTTTTGTAAAAGTTCAGTACTATTTTAGATATCGGTTGCTTAATCGGTTATCGGCAAGTACGATCTAAACTAAATATCGGTAAAAATCCACTATCGGTCGACCTCTAGTGAACAATATCTGAAACCTTTCTCCCTGTATCTGCATGACTGATCAACCAAAACATGCAACGTGCTTGTTGATGCTGATAACTAAATAAATAGCAGTATCTCTTTTTCATGGTATTATTCTTTTTTTATTAAAGTACCTCCCCATGCAGTTTTAGGTTCTCCAGTTAGAAAACCAAGCAGATCCCAAAGGAAGTCCGGGAGCTGCTCCTGGAGGAACACAGTGCGCAGGGAGAAGAAGAGAAGAAGTCCATTCCAGAAGACAGACACGGCATAGAAATGCCAGAACCATCTGCAGAGGATGCACAAGGGATAAGGTAATGTTGTGGTATAACAGAAAGGAAATATGTTCTAGATTTCAGATGATCATTAAAGCAACACTGCTTTAACATATCAGCACCTTTTCGGAACATAAAGTAAAGGAACGTTTCTGGGCTGCTGGGTCTGTGCTATAGTTTTCCCATAACGAATAAAAGCCTGGAAGATATACTCGAGCTCTCCCGGTAATGTGAGGGAGAATTTACAAATACCGAAAGCTATTAGAAAACACAACGCTAACAATAACCACACAATATCTACCGTGTGAAGTGCAACCAGCATCATAGCAACATGACGGAGTTCACTGGGGGAAGCATTCCGTCGGAAAACGAATTGTGATTTTGGGTTCCGACCTTCGAAATGTCCTGAGAATTACAATAATTAGGAATAAACTAAACACTATATAACTAGTACTTATATATATATATATATATATATATATATATATATATATATATATATATATATATATATATATATATATATATATAAATATATATATATATATATATATATATATATATATATATTATAATTGTTTAGTTATTCTCAAATATTTAAAATATAAATTAGGAATGGATGTATTATTACCAGAAAGAACAATGCTGGAAGCGGTGATAATGTAACATGTAACATGTAGAAATACTGTTTAGCACGTGAGCAAAAATTCCTGAGATTTATACTTTTTTAAGATTTGTAATTTAATTTCATTTATATCTTATCAATTATTATATGCCATAACAAAAAAAATCCTTTTAATAATGGACATTACCACAAAGTAGTTTTTGAATAGTATCTGTGTCTGTCTGAATTTATTAACAAGTGATTACAGTGGAAAGGAAAAACTCCCTGAGATGGTATGCAGATGAAACCTTGAGAGGAACCAGACTCAAAAGGGAACCAAATACTCAACACCGAATGTCCATTCATTACAGTTCCATCATTGTTGAGGTTATCAAATGTCCACTGATGGGGACTCGAGTGTAAAACTGTTCATGGTGAATGTTGTCCTTTCCGTCATCCGACACAAGAGGTGTCCCACATTATAATCATGTTCCTGATAATGTTAGGAAATAACAGTAATAGTTATGAGGGTAAATGACACAAACAGTGTGGGTAGTGGTAGCTGACACTGCTGGACCCCTAAACAAGGCCCTTAATCCCATAACTGTTGTTACAAAAACAAGATCATTGTAAGTTACTCTGGATAAGGGAACATCTTCCAAATACCATAAATCTGAAACCTGCACAGCATTTAAAGCTCCATTTCAGGTTTGACAGATGTGTCTGCACAGCAAAGTCTAGTTATTTTATTAATTTCTTTTTACAAGTATATGAACCCAAACACATGCCTATTAAAGATTCGAAATTGTTAAGTTTTTGCTGAAAAAGTATTTGTTTTAATTCTTAGATTAGGAATGAGTGATTTATAAATGCACCAAATAAAATCTACAAATACTGTACGATGTACAAATGATTGAATATATATGTGTATGTACATATTTTCCATCAATGATCCATTAATATGACTATTTTTAGTCACTAATGAAACAGAAGCACAAAAAACCCTGCAAACAAAATCCCTTCAACTAGAAATACAGTATATATTGATATATGAATCAAATATTATATGTAAATTTTTTCCTTCTATGGTCTATAGACAATTTTCTTTTTTTATCTACAAACCCATGAAATCAATTTCTCGAACAGAATACACAGAAGGTGGTTTTGAGTTTATTTATGTTATATAATCTAATGAACATTTGTTGTATAAATCTGAATAGGCAGCTCACATGCTGTACAGTATAATTATACAATTAAAAAAAAGCACACCAAGCGTAATAAAAAGGTCAAACAGCTCTTAAAATAATCACATTCCAAAACATGGCAAAAAATAAATAAATATAAGCTTAGATACCGAAAGCATACAGGCTCAGTTTGACAAACAGAGGAGAAAAAACCCAACAACAGTAAAACAAACATGGCACGAAGTCTCAGTGCAATACGGTCCCTGTGCATATAAATGTACTAAATAGTAACCACACATCAAGATTGAAACCTTTAATATAAACTTCCTAGCAAGCAGGAAGCACAAATACTGGTCCCCGGTGAAATGCAAAATATTCCTGTTCATGCTTTCCTACTTAATGGGACGAGTTTCCCAAAAAGCTCTGAAAGCAAGTGATCGGTACGAAACCCGGCTCAGGTTTGCAGATGAATCAGTACTGGTGTAATGGTTTGACGTTGTTTTTACTGTTAAGTACACTAGATCTAAGATGCCGTCGTGTGGCATCCTGTTGCCAGAGCATCAACATTTAACACAACAGCAGCATATTATTATTATTTTTGATTATTGCTGTTCGGTTTGTTCACGTTCATTCCTTTTTGGCCGTCACACCCTCTGTGCTGAGACTCCCAGGAGGCCCGGAGCTGTAGGTCGGCACGCTGTACTTAGTGAGCACCGACTTGAACTGATCCAGTGTGGCATCGGTGCGAACTCCTGTAGGGTCAAAGTGTGTGCGGCTCACCCTGAATCCGGCTTCAGTCAGGTACTGCAGGAACTTATTCAACCTGTAAAATAACACGAGTCCATAAATCCACTAGCAACGGTCATATACAGTATGTATTGCTATGTATATATGTTCATTATTTGAAATAATTCACCCCATTAGCCCCTCGATTTAAATGTCCTACACGCAAGCAGGTACTTCTTACAGAACTTACAGATCAGGGAGTGATGGGAAAAAAAAATCAGTATGCTGCTCAGTAGCAGAAGAAGTTTACTCTAATCTGCTTCTGGTGGATTTTATTTTAAATCACACGTACAGTAGATTAGGGTACATATTCAAAAAAGCCCAAATATACACATCAAATACCTAAACTATGCATTAGAAATAATCACACACTATAAAGGAACAGCAAAAGGTAAAACTTGGGGGGCACTGATCATTTTGCCAATGACAACAGTTTCTTGGCCAGCTGTTTTTGGTTTATTTGCTTATTTATTAATTATTCTTCCTAATGTCATGCTAGCGTCAGTGGCTATTTTCATGATGGGTAAAGCAAAACATTTCAGTAGTTTGTATAGTATTACAACAATAGAATCTTATACTATGAACAGCTATACGAGGTCCTTCACTCTAATACTCACTAAGAACTCCAGTATTTTCCCTGGTAAGCCATTTTTATTGTTATGAAAAAAAGAAAGAAAAAAAGGCACGTCGCAAAGCCAGATGAGATGCGTCAAGGGCTGTGCTACTGACAAGCTACTTTTAGGCAACTCCAGCATTTGATAATTAGTTATAATCATAAAAACGAACAGACTTCCCATAGCCCACCAAATAAATACATATATATTCCACTCAGCTGATGCTCACGATTAAATCTAAAGATCATCACTAGTCTTTGCTGGAGGAGTTAATATTACATTATTGCTCTTATCTTTATTGTTGTTGCTTCGTTAGAGAAAGTATTTTACTGCAGGCTGTAAACCCGCAGTGAAGAACAATGAAGACTCACTTGGGCATGTTCATGCCGCGGATGCTGTGGCGATGGATGCTGTAGTAGAACGCAGGGTGCTCCAGGGAAGCGTCCGACTTCAGCTTCTTCACCACGTTACTGGACTCCTCTCCAATTCTCCGCTTACCTGAGTGTTTTACAAAAAGTGTTTTTTTTTTTTGTTTTTTTGTTTGTTTGTTTATTTTTTTTAAAAGCTCAACTTTATTTGCTTTATGGGTTAGATAATAATCATGAAAAACCAACAAGCTAAATTGTATTAAAAATGACAGTATGGCCAGTTTGGCGGGAAAATGTGATGGTTTTTAATGGGGCTTTTTTCCCCATTGTAGTTTTCCTGAGGTTGTGCCATGCAACTGGCTTTATCTCTAAACAATAAAACAGCCAGAGAATGGAAAACAAATATGACTTATAATTGTGAATAAGTGAACCCAGAACCTGATTTCTCAATGGTGTCTGCTTCTGCCACCTTCTGTAAAGTTTTGATGACGACGCCACACTCCACTAGTGAAAGGTAAACACAAGCATGCTTTAACAGATTGTTAACACTCTGATGAATATTAGATATTAATGAATATATGGAAAAGTAGTAAGTACCAACATGGACCGACATGGTTAAGTAACTAATAAATCTCCTAAACGACACTTTATGGAGAAAAAGGAAAGTTTCACATTTAGCCCCGATTTACAGTTATAATAACCTCCAATCTTCTGGGAAGATGAAACAATAGATTTTGGAGTGTGCTGATGGAGATCTCATTCAGCCCCAATGGGGTTAGTAAACTGATGTAGGGTGAGCTGAGGGAACTGGGGTGAAGTCAGTATGGGTTAACAGGGTTGAGATCAGAGCTCTATAGCAGGCAACTCAAGATCTTCCACTTCTACCCATGTAAAGCATCTCTTTATGGAGCTGGTTTTGTGCACATGGGTAATATCATGCTGGAACACGTATGGGTTTCTTAATTCAGGTAAAGGAAAAACGTCATGCTATAAACATCCGGTACGATCGTGTGCCCTGAATTTTGTGGACGGTTTGGGGAAGACGCACACATGATGGGAAAAGTCACTCAATACTTTTGTTCATATGTAATGCATTTCATCACACTACATTATTTAAAGATATACAGATTTGACACTAGTGGGCAACAGGGTTAAAAATCAAGCCTTGGTCATGTCTTTGAAAACACATGCAGACTAGACTAACTGGTATGATTAGTGCCATTAGATTAGTGGTTAATGCATTGGATCTGAACGTTGTAAATTCCCAGCCACACCAAGCTGCTCCCCATTGGCCCCTGAGAATGGCTCTTAACCCCATAACTGTTTGGTTGTATTTCTCTTTCTTTCTTTCTTTCTTTCTTTCAGCTTCTCCCTTTAGGGGTCGCCACAGCGGATCCTCCGCACGATTGATTTGGCACGTTTTTACGCTGGATGCCCTTCCTAACGCAACCCTCCCCAATTTATCCGGGCTTGGGACCGGCACTGAGAGTGGCTGGGGTTGGTTCCCCTTGTATGAATGAGATAAGTCCAAGGCCTTGTATAGTACACAGCTGCCTCCTTGTACTCCTTACAGACCTAGGTTGAATCATGTACCTTGGTTGGCTAGCATCGGTTGGCCTGTGACAGAGAAGGTCTTGAGTGTGGTGCAGTCTGCCTCACAGATCAGAGTCTTCACCAGAGGCTGAATGTCCTCCATGCTGTGCTGCACCGCCGCCAAGAGCATACGCCTCAGGAAACCGGTGTTGAACAGAGAACCTGACCTGGGACACACACAAGCTCAGGTTCTTAGTGACTGACTGGTGAGTACATAAAAGATCCACTCAGTCCAGGTTACAATTTTTATTGTATATATTTATTTCGTGAATTATATTTCACATATGTATACGCTGCTAATATTCTAGACAGTCGTCTCATAAAAGTTGTATCCTGGACATAAGTGTTAATATCATGATATATAATTAAAAAGATTGAACATCCGTAAACGCAGCTAACCAGAGAGGTCCCAGCTCAACTGCGGTCTTCCCCGGCATGCTGCCATGGCAATGACACGGGAGCTGCCTGTACTGATTCTCTAAAGAAAGAAAGGAAAAAAAAAAGAAAACAGAACCATGACTTGTATTCGGAATATTTTGTGCAGCTCAATAGTGTCGATGATGGAACTGTTCAAAATTGATTAGACTTTTTTGGGTCTGTATTCTGTGCTTACCCTCCACCATACTTCCAGGCTTGAGGAAAACTCTCTCTTCGCACCACTGGCAGTGCAACAGCTGGCGCAGTTTCTTGGCGGACTCGTCAGCCTGCGTGGGGCCTCGAAGCACCCGAACCACCACCAGCACGAAATGTTCCAACGCCACAGCCAATAAAACCTCGATACCTTTATTACAGCGTGCAGCCGCCCTGAAAACACACACACACAAATCATCCAGGTCAGCGAATGTCCCATAAAAGCTTTTAAATCATTTACATTATAAATTAAAAATACATTTAATGAGCTCAAAGCTACAAAATCAGATCCAGAATTATTATTTTTTTTATCTGATAAATGAATTATGTTCAACCTCCTTGGGTTTCTACAGCAGACACGCGACACCCCACCTGGCTATAGATGCCACAACCATGCGAGCCGCCAGCTCCCTGTAGTATTCCGTCCTGACTATCTGGCAGCCGTAATGGCGCAGTGTCACGTTCAAGGATTTGGAGTAAAGCGAGCCGGTGTCGGTGGACGTCACAGAAACGATGCCCAGGTTGCGCACGTTCCGGAAGGCGGCGTCCAGGTAGTTCACGGACGTACCGAAAGGATCCAGGTGTCTGATAGCGAAACAAGAACAGTGTGTGAGAACTAAATGTGTTTAGGTGTTTTCATCATTCAAGTCGCTGAGCCTCCTGATCAGTTCAATTCTCATTCAGATTATTTACTGTAGGAACAGAACATTTCACACAATGTTCTCACTCGGGCACGACTCATCAATTTCATATAAACCCAGCACTAAAAATAAATAAAGAGCACTCAAATAAACGAGGATCCCATGTGTACATTTACGAGCAGAAATGTTATGTTTCACAGACAATTACATGAGATTAGTCATGGAGACCTGCAGATCATCAAGATTTACATTCATTTCCTTCCCTTCATTTTCCAGCCTTTTCCTTTTTTGTCCTGCCCTTTTCTTCTTGACCTGTCCTTTCCATCCCTGCCCTTCCCTCCCCATTCCTGCCCTTTCCTTTGTCCTGCCCATTGCTTTCCATCCCATTCCAGCCCTTTCCTGTCTTGTCCTGTCCAGATCAGCCCTTTCCTGTCTTGTCCTGTCCTGTCCCTGCATTATAATCCTGACTGTTTACTCACATGTAGTCAAAAGCTCTCAGGTGCATGAGGACATTGGCGTCCATCTGAGTCACTTCCACAGTCTTGATGTCGTCGCTGTCTTCCGTTTGTTCCCCCTCCAGCTGGATGTGGTTGAGGTGGCAGTTCTCCTCAATCATATTGACACAGGCCTCGTTGATGTCGTTGATCGTCACGTTAACGGCACTGCGCAGGTGCTTGGCCCACTGCAAGCCCATTATTCCTGCAGATTGATGATAGGATAGAGGAGAGTAAGTTTTAAAGATATTAAAAGAAACAGAATCTAAACTGCCCAAGGCAAACATTTTACAATAAAATCCTGACAGTGCTGCAGCTTTTGTGAGCTCATGCTAAGGAACTGGGCAGATAAATGCTTTCTGGCATCATTTGAGGGCATCACCCTCACCCTGTCTGCACTTGTTCTGAGATGCCAGATGCAATGTTTCGACCTCTAGAGATTACTAGTGGGCAAAAATTGGCAGGAACAGCGGTGGTGAGAAAACGAGGGAAGAAATTATGATTTCGACGTACAGATTATACATTATTACTCTATATTTCTATGTACAAATTATAATTTCCATGTACAGATTCTACAGTATTATATTTATTACGTTTATACTGTATTTCTGTTATTGCGTTTTAGTCTCATGGTGACCAATATGATCTCTGTTGTGGGGAAAAAAAATTGTGCGGGCAAATGTTGACCTTTTGTTTTCTTGAGTCTCAAACAGTTAGAAGAAGCTTCTAACAAAATCATGTGTCCAAAAGATAAACGAAGTAAGTGCTATTTTCTGGCTTTAGCATCTCATGGTTACACTCAATGTATCTTCTAATCTGACCCCAAGACCTTCTCATTATAGATCAGATGATAAAATCATGAGCTTCACCAGTGGCTCCAAATGCATCCAGACACTCTAGAGGATTCCTTTCTTCAGCAAGAACTGCAAGAGCACAAAACACCAACTGCCTGCCAGAGAGAGAGAGAGAGAGAGAGAGAGAGAGAGAGAGCGAGTAGTTCTTTATTTATAAAAAAAAAAAAAAAAAAAAAAAAAAAAAAAAAAAAAAAAAACACTAATTACATTAGATATAAACGCAAATTTGTAAGTTACTGACCTGTTGGTCTTCATCTTACGGTTGAAGTAAGTGTCGGTCTTCATGGGTGTGCTGTGGTTGGGCATGAGCTGCACGTTGGTGCCCAGTTCTTTCATGATCTCATACGCCTGACCTGGCACTGAAAGACAAAAAGGCAGCAGAGCAATGTACAATTTGCTTTTAATATAAATTCTGCAGAATCTTTGTGAAACAGAAGATCGGCAACTTGTCTCACCCGGTTCCTCAAACGATGCATCGGAGGTGCCCGAGTAGCTCGCTTCGGTCTCGCCTTTGTTGAAGTGCCGTTTGAGGTGGCTGATCATGTCCGTTTTCCGGGCGATGGTGACCGAGCACACCACACAGTGGTAGTGTGCCACGAGCCGAGCCTGACTCTGGAGGACATGCACACGTCAGAAAATTGGACATGTCCCAAAAGTATTGGGACACCTGACTTTTCCATTCATACGTGGTTTTTGAACACACGATTGTATAAGATGTTTCTGGATGACACCAATAACATCCTTGTGGAGTAAATGAATGAGCACATCCATCTCATGCTCACCTGATCCAAGCTATGGCTGGACTTCATCTGTCTGCATGGCAGGTGACAAATACACATCCTCTGACCTGCAAGAACCAAACACGCGCAGAAGAAGTCATGATCTCAGAATATGTCTTAACTCCACACAGTTCATGACCTAGTGAGGTTCAATACACGTCTGGTTACCTTCAAATTCCACATAGACTTTCCAGTGCAGGTTCTGAAGGTGGCGTCTCAGTTTGTGGCTGTAGCAGGCCTTGAACTTCTCCTCTGGGCATAACGGACACGACTTTCTACCAGCTGGTAAGTTCAGTGGACAAACACGGTCACTGACAGTTGGTTTTATATCTCTGCTATAGGCTTAGGTACATCCCAGATACTTCATATCAAGTTTTCACTTATTTACCTCCATTTAAGTCCACGAGCATCTCCAGACCTTCTAGAGAAGTCTGGATGGACACGTGTCTCTCTAAAAAAACAAATATACATACATATAAAGATTAGCTGCACATCCTATCAGCCATTTTTCTTTAGCTAAGAAACCAAATCAAAAAAAGGATTCACATCCACTAAACCAACACCTGACATCGAAGAGACGGGGGCTTGTCCGCGAATGTCCTCAGTTTTCACTGCATCACTGGATGTCACATCATTGACAGACATCTGTTTGCTATCATCCTCAGATGCTGCTGCTGCTACCGCCTTCACAGGGTCTTCTACAGAAATGTTATAGTTCATTAAAAATATTTTTTTAAGGAGAGTTTACTTTAAGTTTACTTTTCTGAGTTTATAACTCAAAGTTTTATGACGTCAAAATGTTCGTAAGTGCCATCTTTCTGACGTCATAACATTGTTAGTTGTAGTTAAAGCACTACATAGTCGAAACATAAATCAGCATTGCGCCCCCATGTGACACAAACAAATAACAACCGAACCGCGAAAACCACTAGAGGTGGACGGCCCTATTGCGGAGCTCCGCGGTCAGACAACTACATCCCAGTCATGCCAACCAGCAACTCCAATTCTCTGAAACCTCATTGATCTCTAAACAGTTTTATTCTGTGCACAGTAAGCGAATAAAGTGCATCTATAAATTTTATCAACCGGAACGAAAATACATTTCATTATTTTACGCTTATCTGCGTCTAGGTCCTGTGATGAAGCTCCATGAGGAGGCCCATATTTACTTTAGCAGTTTAGAAGTAGCGCTAACAGCACATTTAAGTGCAGCACAAAGCCATTTGCAGCTTGACCTATATTTTCCACAAAACTCATAATCCAGTTGTTGCTGCGTTATCGCGCAGAAACACGAGTTCGCATGCCTTTCATACTGGCGTCCTCCTGGTGAAGCTGCACCCCAACCTCTTCCTTGAGCTCCGCCATTTTGACTCAGCTGGCTGCGTAGCGAAGTGCCTAACGCGTTTATTTCCCACCTTTATTCTGAAAAGCCACGCCTCTTTTGCGTGGTTATCTCACGGGAGGCGGGGCTTGTTTTAAAACGGGTGGTGGGGGGAATAGATAAAAAAAAAAAAAATCACTGAAAGGCGTGAAGAAAGCGTCACGCGTTGTTGTTGGGCGTGGCCAAACGTCACATGCCAAACGTCACAGTTGATCCAAGATAACCTCGTGGATGGAATACAGCTTGTCATATGTAGTTATCGATAGTTTGAGAGCATAACCTGCAAAATCTGTCTCTTTGATTAAGCGTTATAACAAAGTCTGACTGTCAGTTTCAACCTTTAGGGACACTATATTTCCCTCTGGAACCATTAAAAAAATAATACAATAATCCAAAACGAACAAAGGTTTGTAAATTCATTTAAAGGGAATAACTAAATTTGGTGGTAGATTTTGCTAAAAGAATGGAAATGGCAGTGGTGAATACATATTTTAAGAAGAAGGAGGATCATAGGGTGACCTATAAGAGTGGAGGAAGGTGCACACAGGTGGACTATGTTCTATGTAGAAGATGCAACCTGAAGGAGATTGGAGACTGTAAGGTGTTGGCAGGGGACAGTGTAGTTAGACAGCATCGGATGGTGGTCTGTAGGATGGTTTTGGAGGTGAAGAAGAAGAGGAGGAGAGTGAGGACTGAGAGAAGAATAAGATGGTGGAAACTGAAGGAGGAAGACTGTAGTGTGAGGTTCAGGGAAGTGGTCAGACAGGAATGAGGAATGGAGAAGGAGTGTGCTGGTACCGATCTTTAAGCATAAGGGAGATGTGCAGACCTGCAGTAACTACAGGGGAATTAAGTTGATCAGTCACACCATGAAGTTATGGGAAAGAGTAGTGGAAGCCAGGCTGAGAGAAGAGGTGACCATCTGTGAGCAGCAGTATGGTTTCATGCCGAGGAAGAGCACCACAGATGCCTTATTTGCTTTGAGAATGTTGATGGAGAAGTATAGAGAAGGACAAAAGGAATTGCATTGCGTATTTGTGGATTTAGAGAAAGCGTACGACAGAGTGCCAAGAGAGGAGTTGTGGTATTGTATGAGGAAGTCAGGTGTGTCAGAGAAGTATGTGAGGGTGGTGCAGGACATGTATGAGGACAGTGTGACAGCAGTAAAGTGTGCAGTAGGAACGACAGACTGGTTCAAGGTGAAGGTCGGACTGCATCAAGGATTGGCCCTGAGCCCTTTCCTGTTTGCAGTGGTGATGGACAGGTTGACGGACGAGGTCAGACAGGAGTCTCCCTGGACTATGATGTTTGCGGATGATATTGTGATTTGTGGTGAAAGTAGGGAGCAGGTTGAGAAGAGCCTGGAGAGGTGAAGATATGCGCTGGAGAGAAGGGGAATGAAAGTCAGTAGGAGTAAGACAGAGTACATGTGTGTGAATGAGAGGGAGGGCAGTGGAGTGTTGCGGTTGCAGGGAGAAGAGGTGGAGAAGGTGGAGGAGTTCAGGTACCTGGGGTCAACAGTGCAAAGTAATGGAGAGTGTGTTAGGGAAGTGAAGAAAAGAGGTCAGGCAGGGTGAAGTGGGTGGAGAAGAGTGACAGGATTGATTTGTGATAGTAGAGTATCTGCAAGAATGAAAGGGAAAGTTTATAGGACTGTGGTGAGACCTGTGATGTTGTATGGACTAGAGACAGTGGCATTGAGTAAAAGACAGGAAGCGGAGCTGGAAGTAGCAGAGCTGAAGATGTTTGCGTTGGGAGTGATGAGGCTGGACAAGATTAGAAATGAGTTTATTAGAGGGACAGCGCATGTAGGATGTTTTGGTGACAAGGTGAGGAAGGCGAGATTGAGATGGTTTGGACATGTGCAGAGGAGGGAGATGAGTTATATTGGTAGAAGAATGCTGAGGATGGAGTCACCAGGAAGGAGGAAAAGAGGAAGGCCAAGGAGGAGGTTTATGGATGTGGAAAGGGAAGACATGCAGGTAGTTGGTGTGAACGGCAGATGTAGAGGACAGGGTGGTATGGAGACGAATAATCCGCTGTGGCGACCCCTAATGGGAGCAGCCAAAAGAAGAAGAAGAAGAACTAAATTTGGACACAAAATACTTGCTACTATAAAACTAATGTTTATATCGTAATGAGTTATGAAGCTTGAATGAGGTTTGTTGATTGTTTGATCAGGTTTTTAGTCCTGTTTTTATTAATTTTTTTATTTTTTGCCAAATAGGAGATGAAATTATGTACAAATAGCGTGCGGGACAAATTTATGGACATGAAACCTATTTGTTTTAAATGAACAGCCTTATGAAAAGAAATTTGGTAAAAAAAAAAAGGGAAAATGTCATGTTTCTGCGTCCAAAGACATTCTATACAAATGATTGTTCAACTTTGTAGTAACAATTTGGAAAGAACCATATATGGTTGGAAAAGTCAGGTGTCCCAATACTTTTCTCCAATATAGTGTGTATCTAATTGTAGTGTGTACTAGTGCTGCATGTTAATTTACTGTAAGGAAATACCATACACATGATCTTCACTGCTGCTGTAGATTCACTTGCCAGTATTCAACGTATTCTCAGCGCAGCCTAAGGCTACTTTAGCATTTAGCTGGTAATAAATCTGCAGTATCATTGGTAATAAAGTTGATCCTTATTGTGGTCTTTTGTTCCCTTCATATAGACTGATGTCTAGATTGGGTGTGGTGTTTGGTGGCTCATGTGGCATTGGGCTAGCGGTATCCCAACTGCTGGCACTAAAGGGGCATCGAGTTGCAGTGATCTCCAGGAACCAGGAAGCAGCACAGGCCACAGTAGACACGCTTTTCGGAGGTGGATCACTTTATCCCTGAGAAGTATTTCATGGTGTTTTTGTGCCGCTTTTCCAGCTTAAAAAAATAAAACTAACTTTTTTGCAGCAGCAGCAGATCATATGGGTCTGGCTTGTGATGTTACCCAAGAGCAGGAGGTTCAGAGAACATTCAAAACCATTATGAGACCTGCGGCCCTGTGGGATACCTGGTCAATGCAGCAGGCATCTACAGGTGTGTGTGGACACACAGAGGCGTTATTGTTAAAAGTGCACCGTATGCTTTACACACAGATGTGCAAAAGATCTAGAGCCAGATTTAGTGATACAGATAAGGATCTCACCTCATCTCTTGTCATTACTAACCTAATTCTGTCTCTGCGTTTCAGGAATGCGTTATCGATGAGTAAACCTAATGACACGGTTTCTGTTATTCACACCAACCTGCTTGGCTCCATGCTGACCTGTTGGGCAGGGTCACAGAGCATGCACACTAATGGAGGTGCTATTGTCAACATAGGTAGATATAACCTGATCTTTAAAATAATTCTCATGACACTGATCGCATCTATCTGTCCTTCTGACAGTAATATAATATGCAAGTATATGGAAGCACATGCAAAACTATAATTAAAAACAATGCAGAAATATCATCCTGACTTTATGAAAAAACAGCAACAGCAAAGCAAGAAAGAAAGAAAGAAAGAAAGAAAGAAAGAAAGAAAGAAAGAAAGAAAGAAAAAAAAAGAAAGAACGTGACTTCATTATAAGAGGGGGTTATTTGTCACCATCAGTGGGGGGAAAAAAAAAGAAATGTACATGTTTAAAATAAAGTGCATGTGCACCAATGACCCAAAAGCACTAAAAGGTTTTGATGCTCTGAAGTGATCTGACTGAACAGCATCAGTTCTGCACCGTAATCTGAACTCAATCATGACACATTTGGGAGAATTATGTGGCATTATGTTTATATTGCTAAAAATGATGTGCCTCACTCCTTTACTCTGATCCCCTTTAATGCATTTGGTAGCCCACTGTTTGTGGTCAAATAGATCATTTGGGTGTCTCATTAGGAATGAAAATTATTCATCGATTTCCTGTAGCATGATTCCGCTGTAGCAGGTGTTACAATATGTTATATAAGGTCTGCAAGATGTGACATACCATGTATTATAAAAATTAGAAGTTGTGTATGTGACGTCACTAGAAAGCACAGAAGAATATGCGTGTGTGAGACTCTTTTATTTAAGAGTGAATAGATAATTAATAGAGTGAACTGCGTGACAAATAAACATGTGGCAGCGGTAAACTAATGGAAGAAAGAGAGAGACTGAGTTAAGTTACCACAAAGAAAGCAATTGAGTGCCGATCATGGAGGGTGCATTCGGATTAAAGCCGCCAGCGAATTTTAACTGGAATACAACGTGCATACCCAAAGCTTGGAAAGTATGGGAAGAGGAGTTTTTCTTGTACATGGATTTGTCACTTAAAGATGCGGAGGACAAAACAAAGGTTAAAGTTTTTCAATATCTAATCAGAGAAACAGGGAGAGAACTGTGTAAGACACTATGCGCTACACTCCCAGCTGATAGAGAACTGGCGTTGGAATGGCTGTTAACCGCGTTCAGAAACCATTGCAATCCGGCACCGAATGAGATGATGGAAAGGTACAAATTTTTCTCCAGAAATCAGAACTCAAGCGAAATGATTGATAAATACGTTACAGATTTAAAAGTGCTGGCAGACACGTGTAATTTTGGGTTAGGGTTAGGGACTCTTTGATTAGAAACAGAATTGTATGTGGCATACTGAACTCACAAGTGAGAGAACAATAGGTTACTTTCGTAACCCCGGTTCTCCCCAGATCCACCTATCGGAAGGGCATCCGTACCTGACCTCCGCAGAAGCATCCAACTGCATACAATCTGGCTTGACTTGCGCTACCTTTCCTCAGAGAACCGGGGTTACGAAAGTAACCTATTGTTCTCTTTTATCATCTCGTGTTTGAGATTCACCTATGGGAGATATAGACAACTCCCCGGTTGCCCAATACACTCTCAGCAAGGCCCTGTAAGCCAGAGGACGGCCCAAAAGGTGGTGCTCAGCACGACACAAAGTAGCAGACCTCACACACTGCGAGGGAGAAAAAACCCAGCCATGGAAAAAACACGACATGTGCTTCATATGCTAAGGAGATAGCTTCTACAAGCCAGCGAGAGAGGGGTTGCCTAGAGATGGGATTCCCCGTGTTCGGCGGGTCCCAAGAGATGAAGAGATGGTCGCTCCTTCGAAAAGAGTTTGTCCTGTCCATGTAACCCCGCAGGGCATGCACAGGGCACAAAGCATTCAGCCTCTGGTCCTCCGCAGAGGAAAAAGGAGGAGGGTGAAAAGCGGAGAGCTCAATCACACCACCAGTGAAAGCTGGGAAGTATTTAGGCATGAAGGCCAGGTTAGGCCTAAGCAAAACCTTATCTCCATTGAGCGAGAATTTGGTGCACGAGAAATGAACCGAGAGCACATGCAAATCACTGACACATTTGGCCAAAGCCAGAAGCAGAGCCGTCTTGAAGGACAGCAGTTGTCCCACCGTAGTGTCGCCAAACCCGGTGTGACACGCAGCGATTCCCGCCAAATAGACCTTATTCGTCGAAAAAGTTCTGCCACGATCAGAAAAGGTACTGCAAGAAGCCCAGGGACTGAGCACAGATATGAAACGAGCTGGTGCTTCTTACACCACTCCTCAAACACACGCCACTTGCAATCATAGAGGGAACGTGTGGAAGAGGCCCTGGCATTCTGAATTGTAGCAATAACATGCAGGGGCAGCCTTAAAGTGTTTAAATTTGCCCTCTCACGGGCCAGGCCAAGAGAGCCACCCTGTCTGGGTGAGGATGATAGATCTCCCTATTCGCTTGGGTCAGTAGGTAGAGCGGGTTCCCCCTCGACCAAAGGTCTGCGCCCCTGTTTAAAAAGCCCGGGACGTGAGTCGCTCGTAACGACAGAAAATGCCGCATGCTCCATACCAACAGCTTGTGGGCTAGAGCGTAAAGCTTGGAGGAGCGCATGCCCCCTTGATGGTTGATATGTGCTACAGCCGTCGTATTGTCGCAGCGCACCAGCACATCATGCCCCTCCCTGCAGGCGGGGCAGGAAATGCTTTAGAGCTTTTAACACAGTGAGGAGCTCCAAATAATTTATATGGGCTGAGTGATATGGGTTTGGCCACACACCGTTTACTGATCTGCACTTCTTTGTGGCTCCCCACCCTGTTAAGGAGGCATCTGTCGTTACCACTTTCCGCAGCATGATCGCCCCGAGAGGGGTCCCATGCGCATAAAACTCCACGGCTCTCCAGTGGCGCAGTAGTCAGGAGTTCGGCCTGATACGCAGACAACAGCGAGGAGACATTGAGAGCTCGAATTGAAAGAGCCGAGGCTTTATACGAGGCCTGATGAAACGAGGCGGAAAAGCGATCCATCTTACACAGGCTTGGGAGGGGCGAGCAGCCCGCCCTGAGATGGGTTTAGGTGTCTGGCGATGGAAGGCTCGATAAAGGGGGGGGAGGTAGGATAGCAGAAGTCGCAAGAAGCGAATGTTAAATGAGGAAAGGTAGCGCGTGCAGGTGCCTTATGCACTCGGGCCTTCCCTTACCTGCCATTGGGCACGCGCTCCTGTCTGTCAAGCCAGATTTGATGCAATTGGATGCTTCTGCAGAGGCCAGGTACAAAGAGAACGTCTATTAAGAGAGTCGGACCTGACACTTGAGAAATGCGTAAGGATATGTAGAGCATCAGAACTGTCAGAATATGCTAACTATCGAGGGACAGAAAGCTGAAGAAATGCATGCAGTACAGAGAGTCAAACAAACTCCTAGGACTAAGTGTAAATTCTGTGGAAACAGCGTGAGTGGAAAAAGCTAAGGTGCCCAGCTTATGAAAAGCAGTGCAGAAAATGTGGCAAGATGAACCATTTTGTACAGGAAGTTGCATTGAACAAATTGAAACAAATGATTGCCTCAGCACCTGTTCTGAAGTACTACAACCCAGATGACAACCTTGTTCTTCAGTGTGACTTCTCGGAATCAGGACTGGGTGCGGCACTTTTGCAGGCAGGACAACCAGTTGCTTATAGCAGCAGGGCCCTTACACCCACAGAAAAAGGATATGCTCAAATAGAAAAAGAATGCCTGCCAATACTTTTTGGATGGAGTGATTTTTAGAAGAGAGAGAGCTCTATTACCAGCAAAGCTAAGGGCCGAGATTGTGGAGAGAATTCAAGCGTCACACCTAGACGTTGAAAGCTGCTTACGCAGAGCAAGGGACTGTGTATACTGGCCTGGGATGAGTGCTGCTATTAGAGCATACATCGGGAAATGTGCTGTTTGTGCACACAAGACATTCCTGTGAGGCCTTGGGCAAAAGTGGGAACAGATTTATTCTTATTCAACAACAGAGCATATCTCATCACAGTTGACTATTTCTCCAACTTCAGGGAAATTGACTGTCTCCCTGATACCAGCTCTGGTGCAGTGATACACAAGTTAAAGAAACATTTTGCATGACACGGCATCCCAGACACAGTAATCTCCGATAACGGGCCACAGTACAGCTCTCAGGAATTCAGACAGTTCAGCACTGCTTGGGAATTTAGACATGTGACGTCATTTTCGGCATATGCGCAAAGCAACGGCGAAGCCGAGTCTGCAGTAATGATGGCCAAACAGCTCATAGAAAAGGCAAAGAGAGCAAAGACTGATCCATACCTGGCTATTCTAGAGCACAGGAACACCCCATCTCAAGGAATGAATGCCAGTCCTCCCCAAAGACTCTTGAAGCAGGAGAACTAAAACATTACTGCCAACACATAACAGTCTTCTGAAACCAGATGTTATAAACACAGAGCAGGCTGTGAAAGACAACCAATGCAAACAGGCCTACAACTACAACAGAGGAGCGAAAGATCTTAGACCTCTGCATGAGAGTGAACAAGTAAGAGTTCAGTTGGACACAAAACACAGAGCACGTTGGTTGCCGGCTTGAACGGTTGAACGAATGGCCAACAACAGATCATACACGGTCAAGCTGGAAAATTGAACTTTTGTACGGAGAGATCGGAAACATTTCGGGACTGTGCCTGGAGGACCGCAGATAGCAGTCTCACCAAACACAAGTGTTAAATTTAATCAGACCCATCAGAAGATTCTTACGGATAAGGGATATTCAATGGCAGTACATTCAATGAGTCAAGCACAATACACACATACCTTTCAGATGCTAGCAACAGAGTAGTGACAACTAGAAGTGGCAGAATAGTCATGAAACCGTCACACTTGAAACAATTAGTTTAAATGTGTTTTATTGTTCTTAAGACACATACATGCTATTTTGAGCATACGGTGTACATAATTTTAAGTTTGCAGTGATTGAATTGTTAGGCTTGTGTTTATTAAAAAAAAATAATAATAAAAAAAAATAAATAAATAAATAAATAAATAAATAAATAAATAAATAAATAAATAAATAAAAGAGAAAAGAAATCAAATGTATGTAATGCATATACATGCCACTAGGCGGCACTAAGGCATCATTATTATCTACTTAACTTTAAAACCTTTTGTAATACATGCGCATTTTCATTACATGCTATTGTCTTTGAGAAATAGTTAATAAAATGTCCCTAGTGTTATTTCCCGTTTGTGTGTTCTCCTAGGTTCAGTGGTGGGTGTGAATTGAAACGCTGATCAGAGCTTGTACAGTGTTAGCAAAGCCAGCCTCGAGGGCTTCACACGTTCTCTAGCCACAGAGGTCGCGTCTCGAAATATTCGAGTCAACATGGTAGCTCCAGGTCTCCTTGATTCGTCTTCTTTCCTCAATACAAAGTGTTTTATTTATCAATATTATATTGTACTGTTTTGTAAACCAGTGCGTTTTTTTGTTTGTTTTGTTTTGCCTTGTAATTGTGGTCAGGTTTCATCCGGACAGACATGACAGCAGAGCTGAACGAAGACGAGCATAGAAAGCGGATCCCACTGGGTCGCTTTGGTGATCCAGAGGAAGCAGCGTTCTGTTCCTCCTGAAATCTCCGTACATCACCGGCCATGTCATGTCGGTGGATGGAGGACTTCACCTGACCATGTGATTCCTGATCCCCGCTCATTCCTACCCGCTTTTCTAGCAATTAAGGAATTAGCAAAAAGGAGGACTTGAAGAACTTTGTGTAGTCACAGATTGCGAATAAAAATTCTTTGTAAACAGGACTGCTATTGTCCATAGCATTTCATCGGCTCGGTCTGAAGCGGTTTATGCGCACCAGCTCCACTTTGTGGTCATACTTAAAATACATAAATTACATATGTTCACTCAACTGTAACACCACACATGATTTCGATTTATAGTAAAAAACATTAGCCAACCGCAGCGCTTTCAGTACCGACGTTCTGCCAGCAATTTATTTTTGAGAACGCAACCTCCAGGCGTCAACGATCGAGGAAGATCGGAAATTTCTTTCTGAAATGTTTCAGATTTTATTGACTCGACCTTTTGGACTTTGAGAGATCGCGCGTGCTCCGCCTCCCTCACAAAACAAGACAGCAAGTCATTCTGGCTGTGAGTTTGTAGACCATAAAGAGTTCTTGTCGAAATTCTAGAACCAATATGGATACTGGTAGGAAGAGCTTCGCTCTTGACAGAACAGACATTGTTTCCTCGTGATCAGTAATGAACTGCTCTGTTTATTCGTGTAAGAGCTTGTTCTAGAGGCAGCATCATGGATACAAACCATAAGCATTTGCGGTCCATTGTGCACCGGCACACGTCCACGCGTTTAGAGCATGTTCTTATCACGAGGAATGTTCTAGATGCAGCATCACTTCATCATGCTTTTGTCTACAGGGACATTGTGATGAAACAGTTTTTGGGTTCTTGGTTCCATTAAAGGGAAATTGTAATTAGGAAAAAGTACAGAAGGACCGTTTCTAGGCATAGGTGTTAGTGAGCGCCCCCTACAGCAGCCCCCCTGCCTTTAAACTATGTACCCGATTTTGGGATTTTGCATTGATTATTAAATGTGTTAAACCTTTTTTATGGATGGTTGTGAATGATTTGTATATAAAATATAAAGGTATTCTGTATACACCAAGGGTCTGCAACGTTTTTCAGGTCAAGGTTAGGCGATAGAGTCATGGGGCAGGAACCCCCTGATACAAAATGTGTCCAAAATAGGCACTGATATTAATAGAATAATATTAAGAACTATTTAAGTTGTTCACAGTTGTCTTTTATTTGAATAGATTTGCAGTTTCATCCATTTTCCTTTACTATCAGGTGGACTGTTATACATTTACATGAAAATAAAAAAAAGTGAAAATGGAAAAAAGTATTTTTTCTTTAATGCTTTTAACCTTTTTTTAAATATTTTTTTAATAATTTTTTTTTTATTTATTTTTTTTTTAGATTTAACAATTTAATCAATTAGCCGGACCCCCGGTTAAAGACCCATGGTATACATCATGGTTGTGATGCTGAGGTGGGCACATATTTTTAGTCGTATATAGTAGTAAAGCCATGTATACACAGTACTGATGTATGTACTGTAATATACTTAGAGCTATAAATCACTTTTATTTTTTATAACCATTCTAATAAAGTCTTTACAGTGAAGCTGCAGAGACAAAACACAGAGATGGCAAAGAAAACAGCACTGACACCAGAACATACTTTCTTGCGGTGTAATCGGAACTTTTATGTTTTATCCTCCTTTCCCACGGGAGGGATTCTGCTCAGACCCTCATCACAGGCACACAGCTGAGTTGGATTAAGAGTCAGGCTGCGGTTTATTTTTAGCTCATTGAGTGATTTTAGTGGTGTGTGTTTGGAGGGGGCTTTATGCTGTAGTGCAGAAGGTTGAGGTCAGAGGTCGGCGTGTGGAAGATCTGAGTCGCGGAATGATGTCATCTGCCTCTGACATGGTGATGTCATACATGCAAGCATATTCCTTTAAATGCATCTCATATAAAATACAATAAAAGAAAAACAATAGTCAGATCTTTATGGAGAGTGTGATGATTCATTTGGGTACATTTTAGAAATGTGAACAAAAATTTTTTTTTTTCATTCTTCATGCATAAGCTTTACATGCACTATGAACTAAAAACTGACCCGAAACTGAATTCAGAGCATCCTGTATGGAAATATACGCATGTAGAAGATAGTTTTTGTGTGTTTTTCAGTCTTTAAATGTCTAGTTTGAGTAAATCCGTGTTCATCATGGCCTATTTTTTTAGCTGACAGGAGTGGAACCTGATCAAGTTTTCTGTTGCAGCTCATCCACCTCAAGGTTTCACTTTTCATACATTCTAAGATGCTTTTCTGCTGACCACGGATACAAAAAGTGATTATTTCACTATTTTACTAGAGACTTCCGGTCAGCTCAGACCAGATTGATAATTTTTTTCCTAATGTTTCTCAATAAGGTGCTTCATGTTGTTTGGGGAAATTTTTCGCCTTGTCTTGCGAAAACTCTACAGACTGTTGTGCGTAAAAATTTAGGAGATCAGCAGTTTCTGGAATATATCAACCAGGTGCTATCACAGTTTTTCTCAGTTGCTTTGGAGCATTTTCAATATTTGCAAACCAGTAAGTGCATTCCTCAATACAATTTGGACAGACGGCAACACAACATATTTCTCGCAAATGCCTGCACTTTTTTCATCTCTCAAAAGTAAGTATTTGTGTCAATAAACATCTCATTGCCATCAGAGTGAAAACGAACCCTTTTGTCATTGTTTACAAACAAGATCGCCAAAATGTTCAGTCATGTCATCTGTATGACGGCGAACGGTTTCAGCATTTCCTGACGTAAACTACGTTCTCTTTCATCATCTCGTGGTCGAGATCCACCTATGGGAAGGGCATCCGTACCTGACCTCTGCAGAAGCATCCAATTGCACCAAGTCTGGCTTGAGAGACAGGAGCGCTACCTCTCCTCAGTTAACATTCGCTTCTCGCGACTTCTGCAATCCTTCCTCACAGCTTCCTGGTTTCCTGGAATGCACTTTTTTTGTCTTCAGGAGGACATATCCTCTGATCAGCCTCCGCCGGACGTGCCCGTCCTCAGCCAGGTTAGCTTCGCGAGCCGCCCAAGCTTGCATTCCTTTTTTCTTTTTTCTTCATGGCGCTTTCTAAAGCGGCACCGGCTACTCCGGTGGACAACCTATCGCGGGCCTGCCCGACCGCGTGCGGCGCACTCATCGCCGCGAGGGATTCCCATCCCTTCTGTGTTGTCTGCATGGGTCTCAAGCATGCGCAAGAAGCTATTGACCTCCCAGAGAACTGTAGCCATTGCCTGGCGCTTCCAAAAAAGCTCCTGCGTCGCAGACTCAAAACGGCCGCTTCGCGGTGTGTCGATTTTGAGCTCTCCGACTCGGAGGGGGAAAAAGGCCCTAGATTTCCTCTGACTGGCCCGACTTGTGTCCTTCCCCATCCGAGAATTTACTACCGGTCGACAACCATCTCCCCGAAGGACCGACAGGTTCCGGGGATGAGATCGAGGCGGACCTTCTCGACGGCTCGGATGATGAGGACGCGGCCTCTCAGGCTCCCCCCGCCCCATCTCAATCGGTTTTGCTGGAGCTTTGTGAACGCGCTGCCGCGTGGCTCAGCATCGAATGGCCAGCTCTCCTGAATGCTTCGGATCAGGAGAGAGACGTATATGACGGCAAGCTTCTGGGACCTCCTTCCGGCCCGAGAAAGCAGCTGCTTCCCGTCCTCCCTGCATGTGCTAAACACATGAGATATTGCTGGGGAGATCCGCTCGACCTGAAACACGGTCTTGCTGGGCTGTAAGTTAAAGATATGGCGAGTCTCGGCATGGGCGATCCCCCGGTTATCGAGCCTTCCATCGCCAGACACCTCAACCCATCTCAGGGCGGGCTGCTCGCCCCACCCAAGCCCGTCCTCCCGGGTAAAATGGATCGCTTCTCCGCATCGATTCATCAGGTATCGTATAAAGCCTCAGCTCTCGCTATACGAGCTCTTAATGTCTCCTCGCTGTTGGCCGCGTATCAGGCCGAACTCCTGCTCGATTTGGGTCAACAACTGGAGAAAGGGTCACCATCGCCCGATCTCTGGAAGGAGGTCGTCTCGGTCAATGACCTTGTTCTCCGTAATGACCGTCAGGCTGTCCAAGCGAGCGGGCGTTCTATGGCTTTATCGGTGGTCGGAGAACGTGCACTGTGGCTCAATCTATCCGTTCTCCCTGATAGTGAGAAACGTCGCATTGCAGGAGCGCCGATTGAACCCGGCCAAGCTCTTTTTGGCCCGGCTGTGGCCCTGATGCAGCAACGATGCGATGATAAAAAGAAGGAGGATGAGGCGTTCAAATTGTGTCTTCCTAGGAAGCAGGCGCAGCATCAGACATCATCTGTGCGGCCATCTAACACTTCTACTGCGGGACGCCATCCCCACTACACTGGCAGAAATTACAGACCCCGTGGGAAACCACCTCCCCCGCCTGCTAAGCCCTGGGGTAAGATGTCCTTCGCTGCAGCCGCGGCAAGGAAACCCCCCAACCCCGCCCCTTCGGGTCCTAAACGAAAGCGGCCGACCTGATGCTCGGCCACAGGGGGTTTTCGTTTCGCGTTCATGGGCGACCAGCCCTCCGGACACTTGTTCTTCCCTCCAAGTTCGCCCGTCCAAAAGACGAAGGTTCTCCTTCAGCGAGGTCAGCCCCCCCTCGCCGGCGAGGGTCACTCTCTGTTCCGCACAGGCTTCACTGTTCCCTGTGTCGTCCAGGGTGCGTTTCCCCGTTCCAGTGGGGAAAGATGTGAGATTAAGTGCAGAAGCAGTGTCACCAAACACTCCCCTTCACTCTCCTCTCACAAATTTAATAAAGGCTACGGCCCCAGTTTTTCACAAAAAAAAACAAAAAATACAAAAAATATCAATAAATCTGACAAATCCAATGAATTCATCTCTGGGAGAGAATTTTTCCCCAGATCCCCGCATGTCGTCTCTAGTTTGGCCACTAGATGGTGCCATTGCACCATTAATGAGCGATCCGGCTGGATCGGCTCTCGGCATTTTGCTGGGCTGTGTGGGGACGCTCGGAAGTCACGTGACAGGCTGGCTGTCTGTCTCAGCCCCCGATTGGGTGATTCACACAGTCACGAGGGGTTACAGACTTCAGTTTGCAAAAACACCCCCGCGGTTCAACGGAGTGGTATGGTCCCATACAGACGAGAGCTCCGCTCACATTCTGAAAGACGAAATCTCTTCTCGAGAAGAGAGCGATTCGAGTTGTATCCCCGCATCTAAGCAATCAGGGTTTTTACTCTCGCTATTTCCTGGTCCTGAAAAAAGACGGTTCTCTGTCCTATTCTGGATCTCAGAGTGTTGAACAAACATTTAAGGAAATACAATTTCAGAATGTTATCACACGGCCTGCTCATACGTTCAATAAAGCAGAACGATTGGTTTTGCTCGATCGATCTGAGCGATGCTTTTTTCTACATAAGCATCTATCCTAAGCACATGAAATTCCTTCGTTTCGCCTACCAAGGCGTGTGCTACGAATTCATGGTCCTTCCGTTGGGGCTCGCTCTGAGTCCGAGGACGTTCTGTCTGTGTGTGGAGGCGGGACTTGCGCCTTTGAGATCAGCGGGTATCAGAATCCTCACATACATAGACGATTGGCTTATTATAGCCGATTCGAGAGAGAAAGTGATTCAAAGCACTGCCCGTGTGCTCTCTTACATCGCTGCGCTCGGTTTCAGAGTCAATGTGAACAAGAGCAACTTCACTCCCGCTCACGAGGTCATATTCTTGGGGCTGGAGCTGAATTCCGTTACGATGCGCATGCGCCTGTCACAGAAGCGCATCTCTTCATTCATGAACTGTCTCGCGCGGTTCAAGAAAGGAGCGCGCATACAGTATCGCACATGCCTCAGATTACAGGGTCTTATGGCTTCGGCTGTCCATGCGTTGCCTCTAGGTCTTCTGAGAATGAGGGCTTTTATGAAGTGGGTTTTGTCCCTGCATCTCAGCCCGTTGCGCGATCTTTGCCGCTATGTCACGGCGACGCACGCGTGCATGGCCCGCGCTGCGCCGCTGGAGAGCTGCGGAGTTTTACGCGCATGAGACCCCTCTCGGGGCGATCATGCTGCGGAAAGTGGTAACAACAGATGCCTCCTTAACGGGGTGGGGAGCCACATAGAAGGGCAGATCAGTGAACGGTGTATGGCCGAACTCACTTCATTCAGCCCATATAAATAATTTGGAGCTCCTCACTGTGTTGAAAGCTCTAAAGCATTTTTTGCCTCGCCTGCAGGGACATCATGTGCTGGTGCCCTGCGACAATAAGACAGCTGTGGCACATATCAACCGTCAAGGCGGCATGCGCTCCTCCAAGCTTAATGCTCTAGCTCACAGGTTGCTGGTATGGAGTGCACGGCATTTCCTGTCGTTACGGGCGACTCATGTCCCGGGCATTTTAAACAGGGGCGCAGACCTTCTGTCGAGAGGAAACCCACTCTACGGAGAATGGCGGCTCCACCCTCAGATAGTGAGGCTGCTATGGGAGAGGTTCGGCCAGGCTACCGTCGATCTCTTCGCCTCGCGCAAAAACGCCCACTGTCCTATGTTCTTCTTGCTTCGGGACAAGGACGTGGCCCAGCGCGCTGGTCTATGCTTTCCCTCCTCTCTGCCTGATAACCCTGACCTTGGCCAGGGTCGCGGTGCAGGGTTTGTCTCTGATCCTCATAGCTCCCAGGTGGCCCAAGGCACCTTGGCTTGCGGAGATAATTCCTCTTTTATATGCAGAGCCTTGGCCCCTCCCCTTGCGCACAGACGTCCTGGCCCAAGCGAACAGGGAAATCTATCATCCTCACCCAGACAGGGTGGCTCTCTGGGCCTGGCCCGTGAGAGGGCGAATTTAAACACTTTGGGGCTTTCCCCACGTATTATCGCCAGGATTCAGAATGCCAGGGCCTCTTCCACACGTTCTCTCTATGATTGCAAGTGGCGTGTGTTTGAGGAGTGGTGCGGGAAACACCAGCTCGTCTCATATCTGTGCTCAGTTTCTGACATTCTGGGTTTTTTGCAGGACCTTATCGATCGTGGCAGAACTTTTTCGACGATTAAGGTCTATTTAGCGGCTATCGCTGCGTGTCACGTCGGGTTCGGCGACACTATGGTGGGTCACCTTCATGCCTAAATGCTTCCCAGCTTTCACTGGTGAGGTGATTGAGCTCTCTGCCTTTCATCCTCCCCCTTTTTCCTCTGCGGAGGAACAGAGGCTGAATGCTTTGTGCCCTGTGCGTGCCCTACGGGTTTACATGGACAGGACAAACTCTTTTTGAAAGAGCGACCAGCTCTTCATCTCTTGGGCCCCGCCAAACGCAGGGAATCCCATCTCTAAGCAACGTCTCTCTCGCTGGCTGGTAGAGGCCCTCTCCTTAGCGTATGAATCTAGGGGCATGCAGCCCCCAGGTGGCCTTAGAGCGCACTCCACTAGAGGCGTGGCTACTTCTTGGGCTCTGTTCGGGGGAGTTCCCTTGCAGGACATTTGTGCCGCTGCGAGCTGGTCCTCACCGCACACCTTTGTTAGGTACTACCGGCTTGATGTTACCCGAACCCCGGTAGCTCATGCAGTCTTAAGTGTGGGCTCTTCGTAGCCACGTGCTACTAGGCCTGCACTCCTTTCAACCCCGTCTGCCCGGCCTAGTGATGTATGTTTCAGGCGCATAAGCCCCTTTTTTCCTGACACCTAGGTTGGCCCATTCACATGTCTATGAACATGTTCTCCTTCCACATGTCGTGGTTTTTTATTCATGGCTGGTTTTTTAATCCCCAGCAGTATGTTAATTCTTATGCTTTGTGACGTGCCGTGCACCACCCGTTTGGCCATCCTCATGCTTACAGGGCCTCGCTATGAGTGTATTGGGCAACCGGGGAGTTGTCTATATCTCCCATAGGTGGATCTCGAACACGAGATGATGAAAGAGAACAATAGGTTACTTTCGTAACCCCGGTTCTCTGAAACATCGAGTGGAGAGATCCACCAAGTTTGCCCCGCTTGCTGCACGAGAAGCGAATATGCTCACTGAGGAGAGCCAGACTTGGTGCAATTGGATGCTTCTGCAGAGGTCAGGTACGGATGCCCTTCCCATAGGTGGATCTCTCCACTCGATGTTTTAGAGAACTGGGGTAAGGAAAGTAACCTATTGGTTTGGATCGCGATGATCGAAAATGCACAATTTTTTCTTTATGAATTTCAACATCGCAAATGTACACATTACTGTATGTGGGATACTGATTGCTAGAGGATTTACACTTTTACTGTTCTGTACTCGTGTTCGCTCGTTTCACCAATTAAAGGTTCACAAGTTTCACCTTTGACCTATTTAAGAGAACTAGTTGCTTATTAGTTTTTATTGATTATCGAAATTCAAGATTCATCTGCACAATTCATCAATTTAAGACACATTTACAAAAAAATTATAATAATAATAAAAGTTTAAAAATAACTGGTTTAACCATTTTGCAATTAATGACTTACACGTTGAATTAATGCCGAGATGTTTTGGGGGTTAAAACTAATTAAGTGAGAACCGATATCATATATTTTTGATCAACATGACAAATAATTATTAACGAAGATAAACAGCAGACAATTGAATGCGGTCAATTGAACGAATGTACCGAAGCCTTTGGCAATTCGATCAAAGCAACATGAAATTGCTTTTATGATGTGCGCAAGTAGTTTTGAGAATTTCGTTTCTTTTTTGAGAAACGCTCCCAAAGCAACCGAGAAAACGGTCACGATAGATGACGATCGGAATTCACTTCATTCTGGTATTTGTTGTGAATGTTTACAGGTTCGTATCTGCACAGATGTCCAGTTGTTCCTAATAAAGTGGACAGTGAGTGTATGCGATTCCAGAATTTGCCTCAGAATTTGGACCCGTCTATCTTCATTAAATGAGAAAATTGCATTTACATTTATTACATTTGGCCTCTTTGGTACTTCCATTACCTCATTTCAGTTTGGTGGTGCTGGGATTTAAACTCACAACCTTCTAATGTCCAACTGAGCTACCACTGGTTGTGGTCCCAAAGCAACAAAACATGACAATAATGTAATATATTATGCCTTACTTCAAGAAAAAGACATTTTCCACAGGTCTTGTATATCCAGAGAATTTTATTTATATTGTTCATAAACCAAAAACAGTCAGAAGAACATTTTATATAGTGGCATGTCAGCTTGGAACTAAAAGAACAAAATCTTTCATCGGTCCTTAAGTATGTTTTGTGTTGAGACAGAAGTAAGGGGCAAAAAATAAATAAAAATTATATATATATATATATATATATATATATATATATATATATATATATATATATATATATATATATATAGAAAGAAGTTGAGTGAGTACATATGAAGGTCATATTTCTGCAAGCTTTACATTTGTGCAATCCTGCTACCCTTGACTCTAGTCGACTAAGATATTGTTACATAATACAAGTACCAGAGTTGAATACGTGGATATATGTGTAATAGAGCTATATATTAATACGAAAGAAAAAAAAGATACGTGTAAATAATTCGAATGGTGGTAAATATATAGTTAAATAAAGACTGGGCTTAAAGCCATGAGGAAAAAAAAAATCACTAATATAATTTAATGTCTGCATCTGGCTATAAATACTCCCCTTTCCCCCTTTTTCCTCATATTATAAAGTACACAGTTGTGTGTGAGCGGGAAATACGCTTTCGGAAGCCGCTATAACTCGTGTACCATCTCGTATCCACTGTGTCCTCGGAGTCGCTAATTTGTGTTATGTAAATTCTTTCGAACCTTCTCACGTTCTGTTTAAAGTGACAGTGTAATCTCTTCCGCAGCCAATAACACTTCATGTTCTTCTTCTTAGTAATTCTTAGTATCTCCTGCATCGGATCGCCCTCGTTCCTAGTATTCCTACACCCACTCTCATTTATCATTCCGAAAATCATTCAACCTCATAAACCGGTTCAGCACCTGTATCAACTTCCCTATTCCCAAACACAAAATAGAGAAAGACAAAAAATATATAATAATAATAATAATAATAATAATAATAATAATAATAATAATAATAATAAGGCCCGGCCTTGTGCAATAATCTACGGCGTCCAGACATGGTGGATATCTGTGGTACTGTGATCAGTCTATCTACACCCAAGGCTGCTGTGGTTAAAAAAAAAAGAAAGTTCACTACAAATAGGGAACGCCACTATTAAAAAGCGATTTTTTTCAAACGTACCCGTTAGAAACTCCACCCCATTTCCCATGAATCTTTCTGCTACAAATCGAATAGCTCTCGAGTGACAAAGGCACTGAGTGTTGAGTGCTACACACTGGAATTGTAGTAACACATGCAGAACTAGAAGCTACGTCTTGGTTTTGAATCAGGCACTTATGGTAGAAAAGGTGATCATTGGTTTAGTACCTCCTTCCTCAACTCAGCTTGGTGTGTGTGTGCGTGTACTGTCTGAAAGAAAATAGATATGATCTCACTTCAGTGCTTCTCACACCTCCTCAATTCCCATCGTCTCACATGGACCGAAAATCTTCCAAATTTGTAGTGAACTGGAATCTGGTTTAGTTATTTATTTATTTTCCGGATTGATTTTATTTTTTTCAGTTAAGCTTCGAACAGCCGAGAAGATTCGGTGTTCCTCTGGTATGTCTGTTGGTGGTGTCTGTTTCTGGGACGGTGGCACTGGGGGTCACAGGTCATGATTAATCAAGCAAGCATCTACAGGTCATCGCTCTCCACCAGGGTGCCAGTGGGCTGGAGTCTGGGAAGAAAGCTGCCTTCACGTCCAGGCAGGTCAGTGCGGCGTAGCGGCTGGTCGAAGGACGCACCTTCTTGGGCTTCGGGGTGTGTGTCTGCTGATACTGGTCTATGAGACGAAAAAGATTCTCTTCAGTTTGCAACCGGGCATTAAAATCTTTTCCCTCTGAACTGGAATGATCTGTTTCCAGGGCTTCCTCAGCAGAGTCTTGAACTGCAGAGTTTTCAGAGTCTTTATTTATCCATCTCATAGTTCTTTCCTCTGGGTCTGTTAGATTGAAATCTTCCACAGAGCACTCACTGATGCTACTTGTCTCATTCTCTGACTCTTTTACAAAGGGTGTTGGGTTTCCCTCCTCGTCAGGTGACTCAACAGGTAGAAAACTAATATCCAACAACAGGTTTCTGTGCACATGACCTTTCTCATCTTTGAGCTTGTAAGTGTGCGTCCGCAAGTTCCTGTCTGCTACAGTGTACACTACAGGGTCCCACTTATCTGCTAACTTCCTCTTTCCCCTTTTTCCTTTATTTGCCACCAGCACACGGTCTCCGATATTCAGGCATGTCCCTCTGACCTTCTTGTTGTAACCGTTTGCCTGTTTCCTCTGCTCTCCTTCGGAATGTTGTCGTGCGATCTCAGCTGCCTCATGGAGGTATGACATCAATGATTTCAGGTAAGTACCATGATCAACAACTACAGAATCACGTAGCACCTGTCTGAACATAACATCTACCGGCAGTCTTTGTACACGCCCGAACATAAGCTGGAAGGGAGCGTAACCTGTTGTCTCGTGGACCGTAGCATTGAAGGCAAGGGTCAACGTCTGTATTTGCTCTGGCCATTTGTGCTTTTCTTTCAGGGGCAGAGTTCGGAGCATACTTCCTAAGGTCCGATTAAATCTCTCTACTCCTCCATTCCCCATGAGGTGGTACGCGGTGGTATGAGACTTTGCGACCCCTGATAACTTTAACAACTCCTTCAGAAGAGCGCTTTCGAAGTTGGCTCCCTTGTCTGTGTGAATGCGACTTGGAAATCCATATACACAGAACACACGGTCCCACAGCTTCCTAGCGACTTGTTTTGCCGATTGATTTGCACAAGGGAATGCATGAGCCAATTTCGTGAAATGGTCTGTCATAACAAGCACATCTACAGAATGCTTCTTCCCATCCTCCGCAGTCCAAAAGTCCAAACATACTAATTCCATAGGCATAGAGGTCTTAATACTTTCAAGCGGGGCCCGTGCAGATGGTTCGGGGGCCTTGGCCAAGATACACCTCTGACAGCACTTGATGTAATTGCAAATATCATTCCCCATTCCTGGCCAAAAGAAGCGTTGGCGGCCTAGATGGATGGTTCTTGCTTGCCCTTGATGACCCGCTAGGTCATGCACGCCCTTCAGAACTTGGTCCTTAAGGCTAGTTGGTAAAACCAGCTGATATCGCTTATGTTTACTGTGTGGATCTTGTATAACTCTGTACAATATTCCATCCATAATCTTTAATTTGTCCAATTGTCTGAAAAGAGACAGTGTCTTAGCATTCATATTGGCCCTTTCTCGCCTTGCAGGTTGACGCTTCGCATTCATAAAGAACATGACTCTGGAAATGACTAAATCAGCCTCTTGCATTTCATGGATTTCATCTACAGCAATGGTAGGAAGGGTGTCAGATCAAGTTGGTACAAAATCTTGGTTAGACTGAATTAGCTGCACTGCTCGGGCTCGAGATGTTTCTTCCCACTGATCATGGGAGCTTAAACAGGCCTTGACATTGGCACTATCAGATGGTAAGGCAAGACAGGATTGGAGACAGGTCTGTAAATTTTGAGCACCTTGGCGAAAGGCATCCCTAACTCCATCTCCATCAACCTCTTCAGCAAATCATGATAACGCTCCTTCATTAACCTGCTGCTAACGGTCCTGACAAAAGGGTCTCTACTCAAAGCATCAGCCACTACGTTTTTCGCCCCTGCTATGTGTTTCAGTTCAAAAGTGTATGCCGCCAGTTTGGACACCCACCGTTGCTCAAATGCATCGATTGGGCGAGCTCGTTCTTCGCCTACAGGTACTTGGGATAATACAGCTCCCAATCCATCCAGTGAAGCGTCATCTGCCAGTATTAGGGGTCAAGAAAAGTCAGGGTGGGCTAAAACCACGCTTTGTAATAGGCTCTCCTTTAATTTACTTAATGCGTAATCACATTACGCAGTCCAATCTGTGGGCTTAAGCTTCCTGTACGTTCCTGCTTTAACATCTCCCTTGGTTCCTCTCTTCCTTCTTTGCCCAGCTGTGAGAGCAAAAAGTGGCTTTGCCAAGGCAGAACATCCAGGAATAAAATGCTGGTAATAGAAGATCATACCAAGGACTGATTTAATCCTCTGCACTGATGGGGTGCATCTGTCGCCTTCCATCAGATCGAACTTGGACAACTTCGAGATGACTTCGACTTTATCAGGATCTACAGAAACTCCATTCCTGTCTATGATGTGACCCAGGAACTTTACAGAGGATCTCATCAGGTGGCATTTCTTAGGGCTTAACTTAAGATTGTACTGCCTCAGATGACTAAACACGACCTCCAGCCTCTCTAATGCTTCCGGCTCACTTGGAGCAAACACCAACAAGTCGTCAAGATAGCACAACAAACTGCTGAAGTTCAAGTCTCCGAAGATGCTGACCATCATTCCCATAAAGGAGGCGGGGCTATTACATAGACCTTGTGGCATCCTATTATATTCGTGTAGGCCTACTGGAGTTGTGAACGCTGTATATTTTTTTGTCCTCTTCAGCCATGGGGATATTAAAAAAATCCTGACGTCAGGTCCATGGTGCTGAAGAGTGTGTTGCCGCCTAGAGCAGCTAAACAGTCAGACTGGTGAGGAAGTGGGTGTGCATCTTTTATCGTTCTTGCATTTAACCATCTGAAGTCTGTGCATACTCTAAGACTGCCATCCTTCATTCAAGATAGAGCCGGTGAGGTCGGCTGCCGTCACGACTGCTCCGGCTACGTTTTCTCTTTTTTTGTTTATTTTATACTTTTATTTAAGTAGTTACACTTCCATCTACACAAGATGGACATCATTAGATATGACAGAGACACTCTTATATCTATTGGTGTACAATGCCCTCACCTTTCGCCGTTTTTAAACCCGGACCCATGCTGGCCGAGTGAGATCCTGAGGGTGAACAAAGGACGCGACCCGTACCGGCGTCCGCGAGGGAAACGAGCCGGCGTCAGGAACAGGCTGAGGGCACGCACACACCGCGCTCCCATACCTAGTATCCTGTTAACCAACGTCCAGTCACTGGAGAACAAGCTCGACGACCTCAGGGCAAGGGTCAAGTTCCAGAGAGACATTCGGGACTGCAACCTTCTCTGCTTCACCGAGACATGGCTGAACCCAGCGGTACCAGACCACGCCATCCAGCCGGCCGAGTCCTTCTCGGTTTACCGCAGGGACAGAACACTGGAGTCGGGGAAGTCAAGAGGAGGTGGAGTGTGTCTGATGGTGAACAACCACTGGTGCGACAGCGCGAGCATCGTTCCTCTTTCACGCTCCTGCACACCAAATCTGGAACTACTGACCATCAAATGTCGGCCCTTCTATCTACCTCGGGAATTCAGTTCGGTCATTGTCAGTGCCGTTTATATTCCACCTCAAGCGGACACAGACACTGCAGTATGGGATTTACACGAGACAATAACTCTTCACCAAACACAGCATCGGGACGCTGCGCTCATTGTGGTCGGAGATTTCAACAGTGCCAACCTCAAGCGCGCACTACCTTTCATCAGCACATCACCTGCCCTACCAGGGGCGAAAGAACACTGGACCACTGTTACACGCCATTCAAGAACAGCTACAAGGCACAATCACGTCCACCGTTTGGGAAATCGGACCATGCCGCCATCTTCCTCATGCCTGTTTACAAACAAAGGCTGAAACAGGAAGCTCCGGTTCAGAGGGAGGTCGCGCGCTGGACTGACCAATCGGTGGCCGCTCTGCAGGACGCTTTGGATGACGCAGACTGGGACATGTTCCGGCGCAGCTCTGATGACGTCAACATGTTTACGGAAGCGGTTGTGGGATTCATCGGGAAACTAGCTGATGATACAGTGCAGAAAACCACTATCAGAACGTTTCCCAACCAGAAGCCGTGGGTGGATAAAACCATCCGCGACGCTCTGAGATCTCGCTCCGCTGCCTACAACACGAGGCTCGCCACCGGGGACATGGACGGGTACAAGGCTGTGTCTTACAGTGTTCGCAGATCGGTGAAGGAAGCAAAGCGGCGCTACGGGAGGAAACTAGAGTCACAGTTTCAACATGGTGGCTCTAGGAACCTGTGGCAGGGACTAAGAACAATAACGGACTATAAAACACCATCTTCTAGAATGGTGAATGCGGACGCTTCTCTGGCAGACGAGCTAAACACCTTTTACGCTCGTTTCGAGGCTGCAGATAACCACACTAGCGGCACAACCAGCGTGCACGCCGAGAGAGCCGGATAGGTAAACACGTTCACCATCTCAGAGCATGACGTGAGGAGGGCTTTCAAGAGAGTGAATACCAGGAAGGCAGCAGGACCAGATGGCATCACAGGCCGGGTTCTGAAAGCCTGCGCTGACCAGCTAGCACCGGTGTTCACTTGCAATAAAATAAAATAAAATGTTCACGGAGATATTCAACCTCTCACTGGAACAGTCTGTTGTCCCCTCATGTTTCAAACAGTCCACCATTGTTCCTGTCCCGAAGAAACCCCAGCCCGCCTGCCTTAACGACTACCGCCCTGTAGCCTTGACCTCAGTAGTGATGAAGTGCTTCGAGAGACTGGTCAGAGACTTCACTACCAGACACACTGGACCCACTACAGTTTGCGTACCGTCAGAACCGCTCTACTGAGGACGCCATTGCTCATCTTCTCCACACCACGATGAGCCACCTGGACCAAAGAAATGGGAATTATGCAAAGATGTTGTTCGTGGGCTACAGTTCAGCGTTTAACACCAACAGGCCATTCGGTGTTTAAACCAGGAAACACCCAGGATCTAGAACTGGCCCACTCTCTCCATCATCACACTTCTCTATACATATTTCACCTTCGCACCACGTCACTTTAAACATATCTCACCGTTCGCACCACGACACTTTAAACTCTGGACTTGCACAGCACAGTGCACTTTTTATTTTATTCATACCACACCATACCGCACACGGACACTTTATGGACAACCCACCACAAATTGCCTATTGTTAACAATTTTTTACTACACATTGTTTACTGTTTATATGTATATTTGTTTCATACATTATCTTTTTGTATATCTTTATACCTTATATTATTTTATTTTATTTATTTTTTTATTTTATTTTATATAGTTTTCTTATACCTTATACTTATTTATCTGCCTCCTTTTCTTTTCCCCCATCCTATTCCCTCATGCCGGACCATCGTATAAAACATTTCACTACATGTCGTATGTATGTGTATGTGATGAATAAAATTTGATTTGATTGATTTGATTTGATTGAAAGGACGCTCATCCATCAGCCGAATGCGGTGAACGAACCCTTTTACTTCTCCACAGTCTAATGTGTGCTTGGAAAACACATCATGGTATTTCTCCAGTAACTGCACTAACTTCTCTTTTGTCTCATGGCTGATGGAGCAAGACTGGATGTTAAGATCGGAGAGGCCAACAGTTTCCATCCTCTGTTTGAAGTCAACTGATGAATCAGGTACATTCTGACTCTCCTCTATAACCATTTCAGCAGGACTCAGCCTTTGGAGAAGTTCAAAATCCTCTACTGCAACACATGGGAAAACATCCGCTAATTTGCGATTTCTCCTTAGAGTGACTGGCTTGTCAGAGATGTTGGTGACTTTTACAGGAACCCAGTGATCATCCCATAATGGCGTGACAACTCATCCAACCATGATGTCTCGGGACATGGACCTTGAAGTCGTTGGTTCAACTACAACTGTGCTCCCTGGTGACATTGGTACATTTTTGGGCAATCTTCCCCAGACGAGGTGCTCCTGCCTTGCTAGTAAAGTGACACATTGCTGTAGCTTAATGGTTCCCACTTTGTTTGGTGGCTCTGAACCTTTCCAGCGACATGTGTTGGCCATGACATCCAGGAAATGCTCACATTTTGCCATTGGCTCCACTGTATGATTAGAAACAAGTAGTCACTGACGCCTTTCATGCGATGTGCAAGGAATTTGATCACATTTGTGCCAATGATCAGATCATCCCGCTGGCCGGGCACAACAAGAATGGGTACTAGGCAGCTTTCTCCATAAATTTTTAATTCAACTTCGTACATACATTTTGGTCTTGTGACCTTACCACCACATCCTACTAAGACGACTTCCTCCTGAAGCGGTTTGGGTGTTGACAGCACATTTTCACATAACATCCTCTTCTCTGCTACCTCATTGAACGCGCAGGCCATGGAACCTGTATCAAGCATTCCTTTCAACGAAAACAAGTTATTTACACTGACTGGTGCATAAAACAACTCGTCGAATGCCTCAACTGACTGGACATTTTGCGCTATCACCTTGGTCCCATTAGGAGCTTGTGTGCATGCATTTTCATAGAAATGAGAAAGATTAACACTCTCTAGGGGTTCTTCGCTTGCGCTCACGCATCCCCCTCCCAAACGTGAGCCATCTAGTTTAAAGTTGGTGAACCACGGAATGCTGCCGGACCAGGCCTGGACCTGTCACTTGTACAGTCTCGCTTACTATGGCCAGGTTGAAAGCATGCAAAACACAGATGCTCTCGTCGACAATGTGACACAGTAGAGTGATCTTGAGATCTGCACACCCTACAGAACTTGCTCTGTGGCTGACGAGTAGGCATTTGGACATTTTGAGACAAAGCACGGTCAAGAAGGCTAATCAAAGCTCTCATGCAATTGTCATCATTTTGTGCAGTACTGACTTTGCTACACTCACCTGGCTCAATAGGAGAGCCAATATCCACTTCGGCACTCTCGTAGGACATCTGGATGTGAGCAGTGGCATGTCTGGGAGCATTATGACGTTTCGGTTTGGTTGACATCTGCTCTTTTAAATGTCTGGTACCGGTCAAGCTGCTTCTGGATCTCCTGCGCGGTCCATTTTTCTGGGGATTTAAAACGGAATACCGCAGCAAGAGTGGAATCAGGGCAGTACTTCACAAACATCATAGCCACTTCTTGACATGGGTCCTCCATCTGTCGTTCAAGTCTCTTTAAAGCTTCCTCTGCCAGATCCACTGCTTTATTCAGCCGCACCCAGTTCTCGAAAGGATCTTCTCCTGCTAATGGAACAGTGCCATAGAAGTCAGCCAAAGGCATGCATGAATAGCATCACTAAAATGTTGTTTCAGGATATCCATGATAACCTTTGGGTTCTTAACTGGGTTTAAAGCTAAATTACAACGAAGGGTAACTTTGATGAGATCTTTAGCTTTGCCCATCAATCTGCTCAAAATCTCTTGATGATGTTCTTCCAATGGTATGCCTCTCTTTCGCAAATACGTATCCATCAGCTCCTCCCACTCACGAACTCTCAGCTTGTCTGATAAATCACCACGGTAAACTGGGGGCTCTTTGGCATCAGATTGCATGACCAACCTCACTCCAGTCAAGTTAAGCAAAGGTATGTCTGAAGATGTATTACTGGTACTCAACCCTTGTGTTTGCGCACCTCTACTCTCATCTGCCCCGTTACTAGCCTCTTTTTGAGAGACTAACATTGTCTGTCCTACTTGTTTAGCGATGTGAGCTATCAAACCTTGCCAATTTGGATCATTTATATCTGGGACAGCTAAAGGCAAAGTATCAGTTGCTGAATTGGAACCATGTTCAGTTACACGTGTGGAGCATAATACAGGAGATGCTCCTTTAACTCTATTCTCCCTGACAATTGGAGTAACTGGAACTTCACCGAAAAGCCTACCTCTTCCAAAACCCAAACCAGTCATGGTGTCATTTACATCAAATTCATCACCTTTTAAACTAAATGCCATGCTCGGAGTCACACACACACAAAAAAAATTATAACTTAATTATTGCATTTAAAAACTTATCATGTTAGAAATTTCTATAACTCTAAAAAAAAAAGAATCACTAATCTGAGAAAATACGTCAATCAATACTATCCAAAATCAAGAAGCTCAAATGTCCATTAATATTGTCACAGATCTCCACTAAAGAATAGGTGAACCTTAATTCAGCATCCCTCGGTGACCCAGCTGACGTAGATCCTGAAGCAAATCTTCATCCGGGTCACGGCACCAATGTAGCCGGTCTACTGCTAACCGCTGCTACTCTCGTCTGCGTTGTGTTCACGAAAGGCTCAGGACACTTTCATTCAGTTCACCAAAGAAAGGTTTATTAGCAGTTTCGCCCACCAATCAACACTCCTCGTCTCTCTGTGGATTAATGTCAATAAGGAGAAATCACTCATGGGCACCATGTGACAATGCATTCCTCTCTCCAGCATATGCAATGCAAACTGACCATTATATGCAACAATTGACAAAATACATAAACATTTAAACACTTAAATATTCATACAAAAGACAATAGAAAAATAATAAAAGAGATCAAGAATAAAATACCTGTGGATTAATGTCAATAAGGAGAAATCACTCATGGGCACCATGTGACAATGCATTCCTGTATAGTACAACAACTGTTAGCTTGCTAACAACTCAGAAGCTCATTAACACTGAATACATACGGCCCACATGATAAATTCTCACATTCTAAATCCACTTGCACATAAAACATACAATAGAACATATCAGTCTGCAATGCAAACTGACGAGGCACGTGCGCTCAATTGAAAATGCCGTCCGCATAACGCCAAGAGTAAATCTCAAAATAAAAGTCTTTTACAGCAAACAGCAAAATGACACTTAATACCCAAAAAAAGAAAACAAATATAGCAATACAGGATTTTTGTGAAAAAGCAAATGATCCCATTTATATTACACTTTTTTTTGCCTTTTTTTTTTACTTTTTTATTGTTATTTTTTTATTTTTTTATTTTGTGGTCTCAAGCGTTTTGTAAAACTATAATCTACCAGCCATCTTTGTTTTTTGTTTTTTTTACCAGCAAGATGTCGTTTTTATGCAAAAGTTATTTGCATAAGTTCTGTGACGTAAACAAATGAATAACAATCTAAATTACAACACTGTTGTTTGTTTGGAGCAAAAATGCTTTGTGGCATGTTGTTCTTCCTAATAATCTTTCCTAACAAACTGGGATTAGCAGCATTGGATGTTTTTGTGACTCGTTATTACAATAATAATGTAAGTGGTGCATTTTTGTATATGTTGTTTGTGTGTACTGCTTACACATTCATACATTTATTATACGTTTTCCATTGAAAAACAGTGAAATCGCTGCTTGAGGGTTGCACTGGGACACACAGAAAACTGCCTGCAGTTCCAACATGGCGCAGACTCCCTGCCTGCAGATGGCGATAAAACGTTGAGACAAACCAGCGCGGGGTGCATGATGGGAAATGATAGGGTTACACACCCTAGCAACACACACAGATAAACAAGTGTTACTGTAAAGACCTATACAACCCCTGTTTTATAGATAAATTCATATATAGATATATAAAACACACACGCACAATGCAGGCGGATGATGTCCGATATTTAAAAAGGTGAGTTTGCTTGTGAGTCTTTATTTTATTTAATTTCGGTTAGCTCGATTAGCATGGCAAGCTAATGGATGGGTTTTGATTTGGAGGTTCATCTGCTTGATATCTATAACATATATATAAAGATGTCAAATTTACAAGAATAAAACAAAAAAAATACATTGATGTGGTGGTGTGTTGTCTTCTCGGATCCTAATTATATATTTCGATTTGGACCCAAAGAGCCAATTTTGTAAAAATAAATAAATAAATACAAATAAATAGAGCAAGGGGTTCATTAGATTATTATGTTTCTTTATTATTTTATATGATATGGTGCATGTGCAGCAGCTCTACATATTTTGGACATTAATTGAACGGGGTTTTTTTTGTGTTTGTATACATGAAACATTATAAATAATTGATACTATATGTAGGATTTTAGTGTCTGAAATCGAACCCAAACTACACCAGATGCCTGTTTATCCTCTGAATTTGACATTTAGCGAAATTTGCTTCGGGTGTTTGTCCTGATACACTACAGATTAAATCCTCCTCCTTTTATGAACAGTTGCATCACCAGAAATGGTTGTGCAGAGATCATGAGCAGTTCCTTTCCATCTCCATACTTTTCTTTTTGCATCATTCTGCTGCAAGAGCTTTGCCTCGTATGTCCATTTTTCAAGAACTGATCTAATCTGGTTTTTGTCATTTTGAAGCTTACCTGGTAAATTTTTTGTGATGGAATGAACTTCCTCTAGATGTTTGATTTTTAAACAATGGGGAAAGACCCACCTCTTCCTAAAACACTCAATCAAGCGCTTATTTTTTCCTGTTTCTTTCTTTAAAAAAAAAACCTTCCAACAGCGTTTTAGGCTGATGATATCCTTAGTTTGAGACTTAAGAAAGAGACTTTCTATCTATTCTACTTTTATACGTCCCTCTGGTAGGCGTCTGATAAAAACAGTAAATGTTTACATCTTTTAATACATTTTTTGTACTTACTCTTGCGATTTTTTTTCTCTTAATTGTTGACACGGATACACCTCTACCTGCCGAAGATGTTCTTGATCTGTTATAAAGGCGATATTTTTCACTAGGCACAGATTTTTTCTGCTATCTACAGTACCACATGTTTTAGGATCTTCTACAGGCATTGCCTTGAAGGATTTCAAATTAAAAGCTCACATATATTCCGAATGCAAATAAATGCTAGACATTTTATCTGCTTCCTTCTAAGTGCAATAATGAGGCCACGACACATATACACACAGCCAGGGAACAGCTGAGCAGATACCTGTACAGTGACGGATGCATTGAAGCAGAACGTTTGTGGGAAAACCAGGCTTTAAATTATGATACTTCTCCATGGCTGTAGTATGTAAGGATGGAGCATTACAGTGGTTATGTGCAATATTTAGGTGAGATTATTCAAAAACATGAGCATCTTTAGTGTGACCGTGGTTGTGGACATTCAGGACAGCAAGAAATGAGCTGTATTACTGTCTAAATGAACTAATAGACACACACGCACTCCAAAATGTGATAACTCACAGACTTACTCATTAAGTCTGTCACAGTCAGTGAATGTTTGAACGTTATGAAGTAATAATGAATGTAGGTACTGTTGAAAAATCATATAAATAAATAATAAATAAAAAATAAATAAATAAAAAATTAAATTTGGCATTGATATTCTGTTATTCAGCTTTCTAATAATGCTTAATGTGTGTAACTGGCCTGATCCATTAAATGAACGAGTTTCCATGTAAAAAAAAAATGTCCTAAAACGTTTAGTTTTTCAGTATTTTCTTTAACACTGTGTTCATGGTTCTCAGGAAAGTCAAAGGAGGCAGTCTGGATGTCCATCCTACAGAGAAAGCCCTTATTGTCCAGTATGAAGTGGAAGCGACTATCGTGGGGGAAATGGGAGGCCCGATGCTCGGAGAACGCAAGGCGTGTCAGAAAATGTAAGACACGTCTATGGATGAGTTTTGTGTCAATTCAGTAGGGTGATTTCATGTCAAATGGACCAGACCATCACAAAAAAAACTTTTTTAAACATGTTAGAATTAAGACATAAGAACAAAAACCCATAGTCTTGGAGTCTACTGTCAGCCATTTAGAAATTTAACCCAGACACACATTGAGACAGTTGCCTCTACAGCGCATCCGGAAAGTATTCAAAGCTCTTCGTTTTTTCCACATTTTATGTTGCCGATTAATAACAAAATATATTCAATTCATTATTTCCCTCAAAATTCTACAAACAAAACCCCATAATGACAACGTGAAAGAAGTTTGTTTGAAATCTTTGCAAATGTATTACAAATAAAAAAATCACATGTACATAAGTATTCACAGCCTTTGCCATGACACTCAAAATTGAACTCGGGCGCATCCTGATTCCACTGATCATCCTTGAGATGTTTCGACAATTCGAATAGAGTCCAATTAGAGTAAATTCAGTTGATTGGACATAATTTGGAAATTCACACACCTGTCTGTACAAGGTCCCACAATTAACAGTGCATGTCAGAGCACAAACCAAGAAGTCCAAGCAATTGTATGTAGACCGCCGAGGCAGGATTGTATCGAGGCACAGATCTGGGGAAGGGTACAGAAGAATTTCTGTTGCATTGAAGGTCCCAATCAGCACAGTGGCCTCCATTATCTGTAAATGGAAGAAGTTTCGAAACACCAGGACTCTTCCTACAGCGAAGTCGCCCAGCCAAACTGAGCGATCGGGAAAGATTAGCCTTAGTCAGGTAGGTGACCAAGAACCCAATGGTTCACTCTGAAAGCGCACCAGCATTAATCTGTGGAGAGAGAAGAACCTTCCAGAAGAACAACCATCTCTGCAGCGCTCCACCAATCAGGTCTGTATGGTAGAGTGGTCAGAAGGAAGCCACTCCTCAGTAAAAGGCACGACAGCCTGTGTGGAGTTTGCCAGAAGGCACCTGAAGGACTCTCAGACCATTAGAAGAAACATTTTTCAATGCCAATCGTCATGTCTGGAGGAAACCAGGCATCGCTCATCACCTGGCCAATACCATCCCTTCAGTGAAGCATGGTGGTGGAAGCGTCATGCTGTGGGGATGTCTTTCAGCAGCAGGAACTGGGGGACTAGTCATGATCAATAGAAAGATCAATGCAGCAATGTACAGAGACCTCCTTGATGAAAACCTGCTCCACAGCGCTCTGGACCTCAGACTGGGGTGACGGTTCGTTTTCCAACAGTTCAACGACCCTAAGCACACAGCCAAGACAACAAAGGAGTGGCTACGGGACGACTCTGTGAATGTCCTCGAGTGACCCAGGCAAAGCCCAGACTTGAACCCGATTAAACATCTCTGGAGAGATCTGAAAAGTGCTGTGCACCGACGTCCCCATCCAACCTGATGGAGCTTGAGATGTTCTGCAAAGAGGAATGGGGGAAACTGCCCAAAAATAGGTGTCATGCTTGTAGCATCAAACTCAAAAAGACTTGAGGCTGTAATTAGTGCCGAAGGTGCTTTAACAAAGTATTGATCAAAGACTGTGAATATTTATGTACATGTGATCTTTTTATTAAACATTTTTTTTTTTAGCAATTCGCAATTGATAAAACACACCATCTTCATGTTGTCATTATGGGGTTTTGTTTGTAGATTTTGAGAAAAATTATTATTTGAATCCATTTTGGAATAAGACTGTAACATAACAAAATGAGGAAACTTTTTTTTTCTTTTCTTTTTTTGATAACCCAGAAAATATTAATGTTATGAACATGACATTTGGTAGAGTTTTGAACTTTTTTATGTAGAGTCTGACTAGTTCTTAAACTTGGCACGTCTGTAATAATTTCAATTCTACATGGCAACACCGACAGAGGTGAAGTTATCAGGGGGCCATAAATGCATGTACACTTTCGATAGATAGTGATTTCGATTTCTCCATAAAACCTTCATATTCTATCTTCGTCTTCCGTTCCCTCTTCATTACGTAAAAGTTGTTTGAGGGCAAATTGGTTTACAAATGGGGACAAAATCTGGGACACCGTGTTGGAAAAGTGTTTTGGTTGATTCGACACGACTTCATTCCTGCAGTCTGTGTTTTTTGCTTCACCGTATTGAATAAACGCAAACGTTCCTCTTCTCAGTGTTCGTCTGAAAAGCCTTAATGCCAGCACGGATATTGGGTTGTTAGCACGAAAGGTGGTGGAGGAATGCAGGCTCATTTCACCATCCAAGCTCCCAGAAGTGGAGCGTCTGCTCTTCTACCTTCAAAACCGCAAGTCACCTACAGGTAGGAAGGAACGCGTGCGGTTACAGTATATTCCCGTTAGACCAGAAGACTAGCTAATGTGAGCGTCGGCGTTTGGTTTGATTACAATAAACTGAATGTTTGTGGTTTCTAATCTCTAGGAAAAACCGAGAAAAAGCAGATAAAGCCAAGAGATCCTGCTCCGTTCGAAGGCATGGAGGTATAGCAGTTATGTTTAAATGCGTATGGAATTTCCTATAGTTGCTTTTATTATATTTTCGTACACTTTTTTTGTACAGTTTGTCCAGAAGGGCATTTTCTTTTAATTTGAGACAAAGATTTCAGTAATTGTATGATTTTAGAAGCCTCTCATTGGCCATTCATTCAGAATTGCTCAGATATTGTTAGAATCACCTGTGGCTATAAAAGGACCTTCATTTTGACAGTTTATTTTTGCCTTTAATACCCCAGCTAAGACTGACCTTAACTCAGACAAAGAATTTGTGATTTTTCAGAAGAATGTACATTGAAAATCTTTCTTCGCGTATCCTAACGGTAATAGGGGGTCAGAGTGCAGAATTAGCCATGATGTACAGAGGGTTAAGGGAAGTGCTCAAGGACCATTAGTGGAAGCTTGGCGATACTAAGGTTTGAACCTCTGACCTTCTGATGAGTAACCCAGAGCCACTTCCCTGACTTTGTTTAAAAAAAAAAAAAAAAAAAAAAAAAAAAGTGTTTATAAGTAACTATAAAAATTCTTAAAACCACACAGACATAAATTCAATTCCAGGGATGAACAAATGAGTTGATAAAATCTAAATACATAGGCCTCGTACGTACTAAATGAGCCATAGTCTGGTACCCGTCTGCAGCCTGGTGGTTGGGGACCCTTGTTTTAAATGAACTCCCAAAGAAGCACAATGGACCTGGTAAAAGCATTGAAAGCATCTGTGTAGAAAGTTCTTCTTCACCATGGCTGAATGCATAATTAAATGCCGGGCTGAAGTTTACATGTCCTCGCCAGTCTTTCGGAGGAACGTTCTCCGTTCAGATGAAACGAAAATGTGATTGTCTGACTGTAATGGACGGAAAAAGACAAGCTTTTGACCAGAACGACATCCCGACTGTGAAGCATAGGGGCGGCGGCGGCATAGTGTCACATTGTGCAGGGTTTTTTCGGCACACTTTGAATAGAAAATAGATTATAAATAACATCGTAATTGTATATGACTTAAAAATTTGATTGAGAATGAAAGCTTTATTTTGCTCATGAAGTTCACTAAATGGACGTATTGAACGAATGACCAAAACCTCTGAACTGTCAAGAGCATCACAGTTTCTCATTTCTAACCTCTGACAGTGAATTTCTAGTTCCAGTATTTCTTGTGGATTTTCTGACCCGCTCTCTCTTGTGATCTCGCAGCTGGATGAGGAGGCCAATATTAACAGCATCGACTATTACGTGGAGCTGCTGTACGAGGACGTTCCAGAGAAGATCAGAGGAGCCACGCTTATTCTGCAGCTGGCCCGTAATCCCGACAACCTGGAGGAGCTGCTTCAGAACGGTACGCCGTGACATCAGATTGCAGACGCATGAAATGGTGCAATTGACAGTTATATTTTTCTGGAAATAGTTACATTAGGGTTACATTCTCAGAGCTAAGCATTAAATACAGGACAATTTGAGCAGGAAATTACAGCACTTTTCATGCTGTATGAAATGCACTACACACAATACTAAAACGCAAAGCATTAGCAGGTGGTTTCCTGTTTTTTTTTTTTTTTTCTTTTTTTTTTTCTGGTGGAATTTACAATCGAACAATTCTCCATCGATTAACCTTCTCAGAGGCAAATCACTGACGCCACATGCTTTTTGTTTTTACACGTGAGACTAAATATAATTAATATATATTATATATATTAATTAGCACGTTCGTATTTATTTCTTTTAGTACTGTTTTTTCATGTTTTATTTTTGTAAAAAAGTACAGAACTATTTTACATGGTGTTGTTTACATTTGTTTTTTTTTATAGTTTTTTTTTTTTTTTTAATCCATTGGATGATTAATCGGTTATCGGCAGGTACGATCCAACCGATCTATAGGTATCTATAAAATCCACTATCGGTCGACCTCTAGTTTAAATGTTGGCAGTTAAAAAACGTTTTGAGAGAGCTCAGGAATAAACCATTATATTAAAACCCAATAATGTAAATAGTTGTATTGAGGTTAAGAATTAAATGATGAGTCTTGCAAAGAGTTATATACGGAGCTGTGATTATGTTATTATCCAACAAACAATTTAATTAATAGAAATGTGTGTTAGATGAAACACGGCTCTTGTTTTCTCTTGTAAGTGTCCCTTGTTTTAAAACATTTCCGGCGCGTTTTTATAGCGCGCTCTACTAAAACCATAATTCACCAATTAGAAAGCGACGCGCCATTTACGAGACGTCGCACTTTCACATACGTGTACGCAGACTATCCCTTTTCGCCGAATATTTCCCAGCTGTGTTTCCCGGTCGGCCGACGTCCAGTGTCCATCTCTTCTGTCAGTACGCATTAGATCCTGCACAAACCTGTCAGCATTCGTTAGCATCACAGTGTCTGGAGATGGCGTCTGAGCACTAACAAAGTCGCACCGGGGTCATACGGAAACGAGAGGGGCCCGGGGGGGGAGCACGACGCACATGTCCGCCCGCAGAGGAAGTCTCATTTCTCATGCCACGTGAGACCTGACCTCTCCTTCTCTCCCGTCCCGTAGCCCTCGGGTCCTCTGACCCTTCTTCTCTTCTCTGTAACTCACACCCACTCTTTCTCTCTGTTGCTTTAACCCCTCATCCATCGTTTCCCTTGTGTTTAGGGAATCTCCAATTCAGCTCAGCTCAGCGTATTTATGTTCCATATGCATGTTCAGCATTGACACATATTTGTGTGTCCTTCTTAGAAAACCCTCCTGATCACTTCTGCAGCCTACAGATTTCATATACATCTGCACAAAGTTTTCCAGTCTGCAATTCCCTAGAAGTGAAAAACCGATTCCAATTCTACTGCCCAGCATTTATCTGCATGTGAGGTGGTATCAAAAGTTTGAGACTCGCTCTGTTTATTAGAAAGTACTTTATTTATCTACGTTTTCATCACCTTCAAAATAGTCCTTGCACAGCAATACAAAGCTACCAGTGTTCCTGCTACTTATGGAACGTGTCCTGGACGTGTTCTTTTCTAAGCGTGTCAAGCACCATCGGCGGTTCGCGCCAGATCTCCGCAATCTCGGTGTCAAAACACGGACCTTTGTGCCGGATCTTTATCTTCGGGAAGAGGGCGAAGTCCGCACGAGCCAAATCTTGGCGAGTAGGGTGGGTGCGGAGGGAAGATCATGTGGATTGTTCTCCGACGATCATCGTTGAAGGTCTTCATCCACTGTTGAAGCGCGCGTGCCTCTCAAAACACCTCAAACATCTCGTTGCAGCAACGTCGTATGCCAAACATACGTCCTGTCAAACGTCTCTGTGTCAGATTGTGATAAAAAAGTCAAAAGGTAACGCACGCATGCAGTCAGATCAGCATCAGTTACATTGTTTTCTCACAATTCCGACTTCGTTTCTCGCCAATTTCGACTTCATTTTGCGCCAATTACGACTTTATTTCCCACAATTCTGACTTTATTTCAAATTTGGCAGATGCCCAAACTTGTTGGTGCTGGTATTTGAACCCAACCTTCTGATATCCTCAGATTTCCAAATTGGTTGAATGGAGATGGAGTTATTTTTTTAGGTAGCTTTTTGGTGGACCTTTTGTTGCGTGGACCTTTTGTTACCACGCTGCTTCCCTACCTGACATGATCTTTGCAGGCACGTATCTAAGGCTGGGTTAGAAAGAAGCTCTTTCCATGTTGTTTAAATTCCACATGAACTACGTTGATGTTATCATAAGGTCGAGATGCTCACAGTTGTCAGATTATTGGCACGGGAGTTCAATTCTGGTCGGAAATTTATTTCCGTTTTCCAGAATTGAGCTACATCGCCATACTGTATTGTTACAATTAGCAGTCTATTAGATTTAATTCTAGATTACTTTGAAACATCGAACCCACATTTCTTGCACTTTGAACTTGTCATGCATTTCTGCTCCAGCTTCGTACCTTTACATAATCAATTTTAATATGCAGTTATTTTTTTTAAGGCTCTTTATGTTCTATATTATTCAACAAAGACAAACAATAAATCATTGTGTATTATGTCCATGAATTGATATGAAAGAGGTTTTTATTAACTAGTCACAGCAATATATTGAATGATTTGTTTAAACTGTGAGTCTGGTAAGCATGTAATAATTATTATGACCATATAATCTAAATTGCAGAAATACCACAAATCAGAGTGTTTACCACATTCGGTATTTAGATCATTTAAACTCGTTGTAAAAAACATATGATACGTAAACATGTGGATTGGACTTTAACACTTCAAATGAATAAAACGATGATGTGTGTGTGTGTGTGTGTGTGTGTGTGTGTGTGTGTATGTATGTGTATATATATGTGTATATATACAGTGGGTACGGAAAGTATTCAGACCCCCTTAAATTTTTCACTCTTTGTTATATTGCAGCCATTTGCTAAAATCATTTATGTTAATTTCTTTTCCTCATGAATGTACACATAGCACCCCATACTGACAGAAAAACACAGAATTGTTGACCTTTTTGCAGATTTATTAAAAAAGAAAAACTGAAATATCACATGGTCCTAAGTATTCAGACCCTTTGCTGTGACACTCATATATTTAACTCAGGTGCTCTCCATTTCTTCTGATCATCCTTGAGATGGTTCTACACCTTCATTTGAGTCCAGAAATTTTTTATTATACTGATTGGACTTGATTAGGAAAGCCACACACCTGTTTATATAAGACCTTACAGATCACAATGCATGTCAGAGCAAATGAGAATCATTAAGGTCAAAGGAACTGCCTGAAGAGCTCAGAGACAGAATTGTGGCAAGGCACAGATCTGGCCAAGGTTCCAAAAAAATTTTTGCTGCACTTAAGGTTCCTAAGAGCACAGTGGCCTCCATAATCCTCAAATGGAAGACGTTTGGGACGACCAGAACAATTCCTAGAGCTGGCCGACCGGCCAAACTGAGCTATCGGGGGAGAAGAGCCTTGGTGAGAGAGGTAAAGAAGAACCCAAAGATCACTGTGGCTGAGCTCCAGAGATGCAGTCAGGAGATGGGAGAAAGTTGTAGAAAGTCAACCATTACTGCAGCCCTTCACCAGTGGGGCTTTATAGCAGAGTGGCCCGACGGAAGCCTCTCCTCAGTGCAGGACACATGAAAACCCGCATGGAGTTCTCCAAGATGGTGAGAAATAAGATTCTCTGGTCTGATGAGACTAAAATAGAACTTTTTGGCCTTAATTCTAAGCGGTATGTGTGGAGAAAACCAGGCACTGCTCATCACCTGTCCAGTACAGTCTCAACAGTGAAGCATGGTGGTGGCAGCATCATGCTGTGGGGGTGTTTTTCAGCTGCAGGGACAGGACGACTGGTTGCAATCAAGGGAAAGATGAATGCGGCCAAGCACAGGGATATCCTGGACGAAAACCTTCTACACAGTGCTTTGGACCTCAGACTGGGCTGAAGGTTTACCTTTCAACAAGACAATGACCCTAAGCACACAGCTAAAATAACGATGGAGTGGCTTCACAACAACTCTGTGACTGTTCTTGAATGGCCCAGCCAGAGCAATGACTTAAACCCAATTGAGCATCTCTGGAGAGACCTAAAAATAGCTGTCCACCAACGTTTACCGTCCAACCTGACAGAACTGGAGAGGATCTGCAAGGAGGAATGGCAGAGGATCCCTGAATCCAGGTGTGAAAGACTTGTTGCATCCTTCCCAAAAAGACTCCTGGCTGTATTAGATCAAAAGGGGGCTTCTACTAAATACTGAGCAAAGGGTCTGAATACTTAGGACCATGTGATATTTTAGTTTTTCTTTTTTAATAAATCTGCAACAGTGTCAACAATTCTGTGTTTTTCTGTCAATATAGGGTGCTATGTGTACATTAATGAGGAAAAGAAATGAACCTAAATGATTTTAGCAAATGGCTGCAAGATAAAAAAGAGTGAAAAATGTAAGGGGGTCTGAATACTTTCCGTACCCACTGTATATATATATATATATATATATATATATATATATATATATATATATATATATATATATATATATATATATATATATACACAAATATAAATAATCTTACTGATCTCCAGTCAGTAAAGTAACACACAAAGTGCAGAAAAATAAAGGAGAACAAATAGCTGCGAAAAACCCTGCTGTTTTCAGCACGACTCTCCTTTAGCATTTCCTGTGTAGCTCCGGTATGGCAACCGGTATAAAATATCTGCGTGATTGAATGTTATACCGCTTATCCAGTGTATTAATCAAAACCCAGGCTTGGTCGCCGTACTGAGCGGGGACCTTTTGCGTTACTGCTTATGTAATTTCCATATTTAAAGTACATTCACATGACGTGCTTTCAAACGTGTCGGTCATGGTTCGGTTCGGGTTTTAAGCTGTGCAACTTTCCTTTATGTCTTTGTGGTGTTTTAAGTGCTGAATCGGGTTAGTTGTAGAAGGCGGGTTTTTGCCAATACCCGACGCTGCGCTGTTTGTATGTTTTTTTTAAGCCAAAACAGTCCTACACAACGTAGTGTCTGTGACACTATAGTTTCTGCAGTATCAGGTCAAGTCAAGCCTGAGGTCATTGTACAATAGATCAAGGTGCAGTATAGCGTGCCTACTGCTTTACTCTGACGTAATCGGTTGAAAAATCTTTTTTTTTTTTTTTTATATTGCGTTATCGCAAATACAATTAATTGTTTCGCCTTAGTTTTAACTCAATTCAATTCAACTCACTCCTGTCTTTCGATATCTGTGATTCTGATTCTTTTTGTTATTCCTACAAACGATATAGTACTCGGAAGTGTATTGAGCGGTTTAATTAAGCACTGAGTGTTGGATCACGTGTGTGTGTGTGTGTGTGTGTGTGTGTGTGTGTGTGTGTTGCTCTACAGAGACAGCTCTGGGAGCCCTGGCCCGAGTTCTGAGGGAGGACTGGAAGCAGAGTGTAGACTTGGCAACCACCATCATCTACGTCTTCTTTTGTTTCTCCAGGTATCAAGCGGGGTATAAAAATCTCCGCTAGCACTTTTTAGTCTAAATGTTTGAGCCATTATCATGATCCATCATTACAGGGGCTCGTTTTCATTATTTTTTAATAACCGTGCTAAATTGCTTAATAATAATAATAATAATAATAATAATAATAATAATAGTGCCTACTGTCAAAAGCAATTAGATGATTGGGGATTTTCTAAGGATTGAATAGATGAGTGCACAAACTCCGGAGTTGTTCTTGGCTCCAGAGCACTTCGTTGTTTCTCAACTGCGCTGCAAAAATGGATCTGGTTCACATACATAATTGACCGGGGACCGTTTTGGGCGCTAGCTGCAACTTTATTTTGGCATGCCCGAACACCGTCCAGTACTCGGAGTCAAAACAATGCGAATGTTCCTTTTTCCCAGTTTTATCCAGTTCCATGCTTTGATCACTCACTACAAGATCGGTGCCCTGTGCATGAACATCATGGAGCACGAGTTGAAGAGGTACGACCTGTGGCAGGAGGAGCTGCAGAAGAAGAAGAGAGCTGATATCCTTAACTGTTTAGGAGTCATACAGGGGGTCAAGTGGTTAAGTCGGCTCATCGGTCAGAGGTGCTTTAATGTTTCATTTTGAACCGATGTGACGTAAATCCTTAAAACCAAAGGTCTTAGTGATGCTTCATGGATAGTACTTCATTAATCCCTAAAGGGAAATTTGGTGTCATAAGTTCCCAAAGAACTCGCAATATGTGGCAGAAGAATAAAGATTGTTTGAATAATAGATGTGCACATAACAGATTAAATATACAAAAAATATGTTGTAGGTATAAGACTATAAGTATAAGACAGCAGGCGTATAAAGCGTATAGGAGTCAGAATTCATGAATAAATGGGGACAGTGCGTAAGATTTTGCAGTGTTTTACAATGTGAAAGTTAGTTTTGCAATATGCAGTGTAGCAGATTAGAAAAAATTGGGATGCGGTGTACAATGTAAATAAAAACAGAACGCAATGATTTGCAAATCTAATTAATCCGTATTTTATTCACAGTAGAAGATAAAAAAATACATATCTATGGAAGCCCATTTCCGCCCCTAAAAAATGGTTTGCCTAATTCCAACTTTATTTCTTGCAATTCCGACTTTATTCTTGCAATTCAGACTTTACCACAGTTCTGACCTTATTTTTGCCAATGCTGACGTTACCTCTCAAAATGTCAACTTTATTTTTGCCAATTCTGACTTTTTTTTTTTTTTTTTTGCCAATCAGCAGCGTCACCCCCTCTGTAGTGCCAGAAAGCTTTTTACATTGAAAATTAAATCTACAATCAAGAGAGCGCATAACTGCATAATGCATCTATTATAATAGCGTGACTGCAGTCTAGTGCATCATAAAACAAAAAACACAACAAAGGACACCAGGAACTGTTGAGCAGTTAGAATCCTGTATCATACACACACAGGGCAACAGTCCTCTCCCAAAACTTCAGCATCTGGTCTCCTCAGTTCTCAGATGTATTACAGATAGAACATGTAATGCTACACAGTCGGAAACGTGACCCTGTGGTAGTCAGCAAATTCAAAATGACCTTTTTTGTTAAAATGGTGTATAGTCTCAGTTTAAACATTTTAATGTATTATTTTGAATAGAACATGAATTTATGAGATTTGCACTTCATCGCATTCTGTTTTTATTAACAGTTTACACCACAGCGTCCCAACTTTTTCTGAAATTGTGGCTGTATTTTATTTATTTTTTTTGGATATTTTAGATCTGACAGTAAATATCAGCTGAAAGTGATTGTACTAATACATTAGTACCTGTACATGTAAAAGCCCTGTATACATCACTATCAGCAGGGCAGTATATACAGTATGTTCACATGTTGTTCAAAAAAAGGCCTCTGTATACCTGGAATATATAAACTACGGTTTTGCCCCGAACCTCCTCCAAATTTTCAATAAACCAAATGAAATTTTGTCTGAAATGTTGAGATCCTTGACTGCTTGAACAGGAGGAAGACCCTGAGAACCAGAACCTGAAGAAAGAGTATGAGAAAGCACTGAAGAAGTACCACGGTCTGCTGGTCAAACAGGAACAGCTGTTAAGAGGTAATCGATCACATCAATATGGACTGAATGTACAGATGTGTTTAATAAAAAAAGACGGATTTATATATACATTTGAACATTTTCTCCAAAAGTGGCGCTGTATCTACTGCTGAACCTGTCTGAGGACAGGCGCATAGAGCTGAAGATGAGGAACAAAAATATAGTGCACCTGCTAGTGAAAACCCTGGACCGAGAAAGCGAGGAGCTCCTTGTTCTGGTTGTGTCCTTTCTCAAGAAACTCAGCATCTTTCTGGAGAACAAGAACGATATGGTGAGACACACACACTTTTGTTTCGAGGTTTTAAATCATCCCGTCCCATATGAGCTGTATCACTTTTTTTTTTTTCTTTTGTTCGTTATATACGTTTTTTGTTTTTTCGAATTGTTCTCATAAAGATCAGTTATGGATTTAATAAATAGACAATGGAATTGATTCATGCTCTTTTATTCTGTAAGAACATCAAAAGTTTGAACCCAAATCTGTTTTTTAACATTTCTCCCCCCCCCCCCTTTTTTTTATCATAAAAAAAAAAAAAGAAAATCTCATTTCCTGTTTGCTTAAAAGAATAAAGTCTTCTTTTGTAGAATAAATATTCTCGCATTGTCCCATTGATGGACTTTGCATGTAAGCTTTAGCAATTCGACCCAATTTCTTTTTGTTGTTAATGGTTTCCGCGTGCACCCTGGCAGCGATAAATCATTGGCGTAACGGTCATTAGCATTGAAAGCTGGTTTGGAAGAGTGTTCGAGAGGGCTGTAATAGCTCTCACGTTTCCACAAGCCTGTGCGGCTGCGGCGGAGGCTGCAGTAGCCCGCAGACACGTTAACAAGGCGACACCACAAGACCTTAGCGCACGCGCGTAGAAGTGTGAAATAGGCGGCCTGCTGCTGATTCCACAGAGCAGTGAGGAGGTGGAGTTTTAGATTCCAGGTTTAGCTTCTATTCTCTCTCTTTTGCTATTTCTTTCTCTTTTTCTCCCACCACCCACTTACTCTGCATCCTCTGCCTTTCTGGCTTTTGTGCGTATTCCAGGCTGAAACGGACACGGTGGAGAAATTGGCGAAGCTGGTCCCTTGCGATCACGAGGATCTGCTGAACGTCACTCTGCGTCTCCTCCTCAACCTCTCCTTTGACACCGGCCTCCGCAGCAAGATGGTGCAGGTGGGCCTGCTGCCCAAACTCACCGCCCTGCTAGGTATGCCCCTCACATGGACACATGATATGTATTCGGCTTTTATTGCATTTTCATAGAGTAACCTGGACTAATGGCCTACATCATGCTGATAGATCACTGTGTCTAACAGCTATATACGAGGTGCTATCAAAAAAGTTTCGAGACGCGCTCTGTTTGCAAAAAAGTACTTTATTTATCTACTTCTGGAACGTGTCCTGGGAGTCTCGTTTTCGAAGCGTGTCAAGCAGCCGGTTCTCCTCAACTGTGTCAAAAAACGACGACCTTCGAGCCGGATCTGCCGAGCAGGATGGGTGCGGAAGTGAGATTATTTCTCTCCGACGATCATCGCACACATGTTGGCAAATGGTTTTGCCATTTCCGGGGGTTGAGTCCGCTAAAGGTCTCCCGGCGATGCTCTTCCTCTCTTGAAGCACGCGTGCCACTCGAAACACCTCGAACGTGTGTCAAACTAATCATCAGCATAACATGAATATTCATATCCTTAATTGATTGTCCATATAGTGTCCATATAAGTAACGTTTGCGGACACCTGATCGGTCAGATTCAGCATTTACATTCATCCCAAAGGGGTTCAGTAGGGTTGATCGCTGTGTAGGAGGCTCACTCAAGAACTTCGACGCATATCTTCATGAAGCTGGATTTGTGCTGGACTGGAAAAGGCAGGTGTCCCAAAACCTTTGGTCATATACTGTATGATTATATGTTTTAATTCTTTACATGCAATCAGTTAGAATTTGAATTGCGTGAAAATAGCAACGGTATATGGCCAAATGTATGTGGACACCCGATCATCACGCCCATACGTTCTTGTTGAGCATCGCATTCCAGATTTATCTACAATTAACACGCCCAGACAACAGAATAACGTGTACATGAATGAGTTGTCATTAATGCTTCTATGCGTTTCTCCCAACTCCAGGTGAGGGGCTATGAAACGTTTCAATTCCGTGTAACTTTTGACGCCCCTCCTACCCCCCAATTCCATCACACTGTGGTTGATTAGTCCTTGTATTACAGTACAATTTTTATGAGTCAGGTCAAGGAAGGGGCTCTGAAAGTACTGCGTGAGAAACGGCTGCAAGTACTACAGCACAGGACATTATAAATCTCTAATGACCTCGTATTGTTTTCTCAACCCTGCTATTTTAGCCCCGAACTGAATAATGTAATGGCGAGCAGAATAGCTAGCAAAAGTACTACATTAGCATACATCGAACACCTCCGTGAGTTGAGTGTTTAAGCTGACCGAACAGACTCGGGTCTGTGTCCGGCTTTTAATCTGACCACTTCCTGAGAAGGAATATAGCGTGCGATTGGTGCGTGAATCATGCGCCCAGGCGTGGTTGCCTTTGACACCACTGATGTGTCTTTTTACGGTCCTGGGGGGGGGTGTCATGGTTCCCACATAATTTATATAATCTCTTTTTTTTGTAATAACAAGCTCGCTCCTAGAGTAAATATTGTTCTTCCAGGATGGGGGGGGTTCCAGCGTTGGCTACCTATGGAGATCCGTGAGAACACGTGATCGCTCGCACTCAGAGGCACTTCCCGTAGTAAAGGGCTATTCATCCAACCAGGGCATGTACAGGGAAATGCACACGCGCCGTCCTGAACTCACATCTGGCGCTTAGGCTGATTAATAGAATGAACTTCTCATCTCTTATCTGGTTGAGCGAGAAGGCCACAAATCCCAGCAGCCCACAGCAGAGGTCACAACCTGCCGATAAGATAAAAAGCAGCGATCGGCCTCCTCTCATCATCACCTCTCTTGGGTTATCTCCGAGCCGCGTGGAGGAGGTAACAGTGATCCGAGGATCCAAACATATTTTCTACTCCGCGGTGTTTATCAATGCAGCACCTTTCAGAAGCATTCAGTTAATTCAAGGGAAAACGGAATCACAATCAAGAAGGAACACATCGGGTTGAAATACCACAGACCTAAGATTTTGTGACCCCTTGTTTCTGGACGCTTTTGCATTTATGTCAACTGAACTCATAGCGTCCAGGTTCCTCCCAGCAAATGAGTCTGGGTTTTTACGAGGTGGCATCAAAAGGTTTAGAGACTAATGGACTAAATGTGAAATTCTGCTGAAACTGGGCAGTTGGACATTTGACGTACGGCGACTCTGCAACGAGTCGTTCGAGATGTATTTAAGAGGCCCTTCGAGAGCAGGAGAAGATCACGTGAAGACGACGAGAGATCATGAAGAGCGTCGGAGAACAATCCACACGATATGACTTCCGTACCCACCCTACTCGCCAGATTCGCCCTCTGCCCAAAAATTACGATCTGGCTCAAAGTGCGCATTTTGACACCGTTGCCATGATCAAAAGAAGACTCCCAGGACACGTTCCAGAAGTGGGAGCGCTGTATTGCTGCGCAAAAGGGACTATTTTGAAGGCGATAGTGTGTTTATAGTGTGTAGATAAATGAAGTACTTTCTTGTAAACAGAGCGAGTCTCGAAACTTACTGATACCACCTCGTGTAATGACCGAGCTTGTGTTGGACAAACGAATGAAGCAGAAAAGGGGCTCGTACAGCAAACTGTGTTTAAATAGAAAACTGAAAAAAACATGGCGAAAAGGGGTCATTTCGCTTTGTGTTAAAGTGGACCAGGGCCTCTATAGGAAATAAACGAAGGCACTGGCTGCTGTTATGGAGCGGGCTGTTGATCACCGTTGTGATCTTCATTCCTGAGTAAATACGCCGCTCTGTTTCGCTCCTTCGGACCTGCTGATGTAACTGATGTAAGGTTACAGCTTTCTTTGTCCCTCCACCAGACAGCATCATTTTGTTTTTGTCACGCCACCTTGTGAAAGAGTGCCCTCTTTAAAGTCGTGTTCTCTGCAGCTGGTTTACTGTCGAAAAGGCCAAGTCGACGGGACAAAATGCTGACACCTGCGAGCCTCCCCTCTGTACTGTCTTGGAGGCCTGGGTGGTTTGTATTTAAAGCGCAGCCTGCTGGCTCTCCCACTAACTGCCCCTGAACGGCGTAATTAGTTTCTAACAATGCTTTTTCCCCCCCTGCAGCCCTCTCCTTTTTCTAGGGCTCCAGTAGGGTTTTGAACATTTTTATAGGGGCCAATCTCCACAGCGCTCGTAAAGGATCCGCCGTTGTGTTCTCCCTACCTGCCGAGCGGAGCACTACTGTGCGTACTGTGTGTAATTTTTTGCCAATTAAATGAAGGAGTCCTTTTCTTTCTGGGTTTTGGAAAGAACATCTGGCATCAATTGGCTGAGATAACCTAGCCTGAAGGGTCTGCGACCGGCTCCGACTGGAGACCTTCTGCACTTTGTCTCTGTGTGTGTGTTTGTGTGTTTGTGTGTTTGTGTGTTTGTGTGTTTGTGTGTGTGTGTGTGTGTGTGTGTGTGACCACTAGAAATATATGCAAATCAGTTACCTTTTTTATGGATATCGATTCAAGTGTGTACAAGAAACACTTGCAGGAGCAAGTTCCTAGTTTTCTTTCTTCTACTCTTGTAATTCACTTCTCTTCCTTCCTTTTTTATTCCTCTGCTAAAATATATGTAGTATGTGGTTCTGAAATGAATCAGTAGGCTCTAGTTTTAAATGGAATACCATAGTAAATAAATAAATGCCATCCATTTTGCTTGTTTCAGGAGATGAAGCGCAAAAGCATTTGGCCATGCGCATACTCTACCATCTTAGCGTGGACGACCGCTTCAAGTCCATGTTCGCCTACACGGACTGCATTCCTCAGGTAAGAGTATAAAATCAAAGAGAAAAATGTGAGACCACATGTGCGAATGTTACGGAATGGCGGACAACTGGGTTTTATTTCAGCTCATTCAGGGAAAGGCTACGCGGCGAGACGTCGAGGTCCGGGTATGGGAGCATGGGATTTGTAGTCAAATTATGCATGCTTTGCCTTTAGGATGTACAAAGGCACTTTGGGGTGGCGAGGAAGCGAGAGCAGGGCAGGTGCCGGTAAGTCTAGCCGCTGTGTGATTACGGCTCCGGGGCTGCTGCCATGTGATCCTCCGGAGCTGGGTGATTGCACAGCATGGCCTCCTCTCAGAGCTGACTAGCCTTGGTCAGGACTGCCTGCCGTCCTGCTTAATGTTAACGTCACGCATACACAAACTCACTTCACATCGCACACCCTGGGCTCCTGTTCAGTTCTGGGCATGTACTTTCCATCGGCACTAATAAGGACTGACACGCGGGATACGCTTCTAAAATCGGGAACTGTTTGGGGGGAAATCCTAAGCTCCTGCCCGTCTAGGCCGGGGCTAATTAGCGCCACCCTCTGGATGTCTGCTCAGTTTGAGCTCGGGCCCAGATAGTCAACGATGAGTGCGTTCAATTTGTCCTGCCAGAGCTTTAAGGTATATCTCAGGCACTTCGATTTAACTCTTGAATATTGATATGATATTATATGGATATAACTGACAGGTCATGAAGATGCTGTTTGAGTGTGGTGAAGAGGGCGTCGACCCGGAGCTCATCTCCTTCTGCATCAATCTGGCAGCCAATAAGAGAAATGCACAGCTAATTTGTGAAGGTTAGGACGTGTACATTTGACATAAAGTGCATATTTCTCAATATATAGCTAGTCCCAGTGGCTGTATATACACATTGTCTTCCGAATGTCTCTAGGTAACGGATTGAAGATGCTGATGAAGAGGGCGTTCAAGCTGAAGGATCCGCTGACGATGAAAATGATTCGGAACATCTCCCAGCACGACGGACCTTCCAAGAACTTATTCATCGTGAGCGTCAACACGGACATGGATGTTCATTGTTTTATTATTTACAGTACATGAGTGTTTTTTTTCTTTCGTTCAGGATTATGTAGGAGACCTTGCCGCTCAGATCGGTCAGAACGAGGACGAGGAATTTGTGATCGAGTGTTTGGGCACACTGGCGAACCTCACTATCCCCGACCTGGACTGGGAGCTGGTGCTGAAAGAATACAACCTAGTACCCTTCCTTAAAGACCACCTCAAACCCGGTGAGACGGGGAGGCAGTCCCAAGCAGGGATACGAACTTAAGAAATGATCCGTCAATGGAAAAATTATTAAAGTTCACACAACCGCTTTCTCCATTTTTTTTTTGTGACCTCCAGGTTCGGCAGAAGATGACCTCATGCTGGAGGTGGTGATCATGATCGGCACGGTCTCGATGGACGACTCTTGCGCCGCCATGTTAGCCAAGTCGGGCATCATCCCTGCGCTTATAGAGCTACTCAACGGTTGGTTGTGGTCATGATTCAGAACTTGTTTAAAGCTGCCAGTAGTGGGCCCCTTGAGCAAGGCCCTTAACACTCAACTGCTCAGTTGTATTAATGAGATAAATAATGGTGTCTGACAAATGCTGTAAATGTAAATCTCTTTATCTTTTTTCTTTTTTTTTTTTGCAGCCCAACAGGAGGATGACGAATTTGTTTGCCAAATCGTATACGTCTTCTACCAGATGGTGTTCCACCAGGCCACTCGGGACGTCATTATAAAGGAAACCCGTATCCTTTCTTCCTCTTTTCCAAACCACACTACCGAGAGACTTAGTTACCTCCTTTACCTTAACTCCGTTTCCCCAGAAGCTCCGGCTTACCTCATCGACCTGATGCACGACAAGAACGCCGAAATCTGCAAAGTGTGCGACAACACGCTGGATATTATAGCCGTACGTGCTTATTGACTTAGCATCACTCGATTTTTGTTCCTATACAACTCGGACCTGTCCGGATCCCCAACCGTGTTAGTTTTACGTTGTTACTTATGGCAGCGTCGGCTCGTGGATTTGCCGTGGACATTACTCCGCCGAGTGATTATAGCCAGGCCTCAGATTAATGTAATTAGGTCTCCATTATACCAGGTTTCTTTCTGAGGCCAGGGGAAGTGTTCTATACAACTGATCAGGCCGAGCTATTAAAGCTGGGAGCCACATCAAAGAGGCCAGAGGTGTCTGGTTAGACTCAGATAGGTACAGAGGACAGAACTCAGGTCTGCTCAATACCACACACACTCGCCCCTGCTCTTGTTCAGTTTTCTAGGGTTTGCTTGGCAGTGTGAAAGTTTTTGCAAGACCTTATCTTCAAGTCCCATACTACGACCCCAAGATTGCAATTTGTTTGACAAAAATTGTCCTAAAACACTCCGAACCCTGGTTCGTATCCACTGTTATCGGGACGTCAGAAATCTCATGAGCCGTGCTGCAATAAAATTAATGATCCAAGCCATAAAACCTTTTTTCGGTCATAACTCGGACCTGCTGTGTCCCGCTTGATTTATTTGCACCCTGACCAAAAATGTTAGTTTGGCCTGTTTCGTGATAATACGTCTTTTTTAGCCCCGAGCCTCAGGTGGCCGTTCACATGCGCCCAACCTCGGCGTCCAGGCTGAGATGATTAATCGTCTGAGCTTGGTGCATGGAGCTCGGTGGATCTTGGCCATGTTTGGAGAACCTACACAAACATTTGCCATGTTAAACGCTTGGCACGGAGCATGCCGACGCAGATGTGGACACTAAAAGGAGCATTAATAGCCCTAAGCTTGTGTATTATGATCCACATTTAAAGCAGGATGGTTGTTTTCTCGTTTCCTGCACAGGAGTACGATGAAGAATGGGGTAGGAAGATCCAAAACGAAAAGTTTCGCTGGCACAACTCTCAGTGGCTGGAGATGGTCGAGAATCGGCAGATGGACGAAGTGGAGCCTTTCTTGTACGGCGATGAGGGAGAGACCTTTTTGCAAGGAGCGGACATCCTGGAGCGGCCGGACCTCTTCTATGGCGCAGGTCATAACGCCGCCTTCCCCAAATCCTATTAGCACCATAACAAAATTGGTGTAATTCAAACTCGCTCAAATCCTTACGCTCACCCATTTTTCCTGCTTTTAACACGTCAACTTTGAGTACAAAATGTTCATTTGCCGCCTATTAAATATATCCACCCACTAACAGGTGCCATTATGAAGAGATAATCAGTGTAATTTACTTCACCGCTCATGTTATAATGTTATGACTGTTCGGTTCAATTAATCGCACATTTTTATCTTAATTGTCCACATGGGCATGGACAAATATATAGATTCTTTATTATTAGTGAAACCAGACTCAGCATAGGGCATGAAGACAAATTACACAAATCATCAGGACACCAAACTAAATTTTTGCTGTATTTCCACACGGACAGATTTAATTGCCGGATGCGTGCATCATGGCGGATATTGGTGCTTAATTTGAGACTGGTGCGTCAGAAAAACAAATGCTAATGTTTAAATAAAAAAAAAATTCGGTAAAGTTTATTCTTTTTTTTTTTTAAAGAAAGGACTGTTTCATTAGTGAATGAATGTATGTTGCATAGAAGGTTTTAATTTCAACTTTTTAATATTTATTTATTTCTATTTTAATATAAAATGGTCAAACAGAAATGCGCCCTGCATTCATTCAAATTAGTGTCGTTAAAATCTATTTGCGCTAACGTGTAATTATGGTCCGATTTATGATTGAAAACAGTGTTCTGCCTCCTATTTTTTTTCTGTAGATGGATTAATCTCTGCAAATGCCGCCATCAGTCCGGACTTCTTTACAGACTTTCAAAATGGAGACTATGTCGCATCACAGGGTTTCCCTGGCAGGTACACACTAATATTTTAAGCGATACTTTCACGATCACTTGTCGATTCATTTACAATGGACGTAAATGTTTGAGACAATTGTAGTCTCAAACAAGCTTCACAGAGATAAAAGAATGAATAAGTTTGTCCCTAACGGGTGACCCAGTGGTGACTGTGGCGAGAAGAAAACACACACACACACACACACACACACACGCGCGCACCCCCCCCCCCACTCTCTCTTTTCTTCACTGCCTGCCCCCCCACTCCCTCCAACAGCAATAGCTGTAGTGTTGAGGCAAAAATAAAGAAAACACACAACTATTCGCTGTTCCAACACTTTACAGATCAGCCCCCACGTGCCGGCTCCTGCCGTCATGACACGCTTTGAAAAACACACGCTGACGATTTGATTTATGGGCTTTCTGTACGCCCCCATATGTATGATGGCACTCTAATAAGATCTTTCAATTCCCGAGAAACTGCGATCCAAACGACTTGATGGATAACGAAGAAGCCTGTTATTTTGATTAGCTGACGCTCCTGAAACGCGTCGAGGCGCTCGCTATTTATCTGTTGTTGTTGGCTGAGGTGTAGAGAACAAGCTCTTGACTGAATCAGGAGGAGTTTAAAGACAAGCAGGGCATGTGTATGAGCGAGAGAGAGAGAGAGAGAGAGAGAGAGAGAGAGACTCACACAGATAGAAAAAAAGGAGGAGAGTGACTTAAGTGTGTTGTTTTTTTTTTTGTTCAAAAAAAGGAGAAAGGAAATCCGTAAGCACTTCTAGCTAGCGAGAGAAATTTCACACCGGGCCCACGAACCGGCAGCAGAATGCAAAGAGGCCTGGTTTTTAATGTCATCTAGACAATATGTAATCCGAGTTGCACCCGGGCTGGCCATGACGCTGCCTTCGAATTCTTGCGAGGGCTGTAAACAAAAAAGGCCAGACCCGCGCAGCACGGGAGAGAGACTTTACAGTCACCCAATCAAGAGCGATTTTGAAACGACGCGGATAGCGTGCTGATTTAGAGGAGCAGTAAACCCCCGAGTAGCGACAGGCCCAAGATCAAAGCGGCGAAGCAGATAGGAACAGGAAACAGGCTCGTGTTAAGAGGGCTTCGTCTCAGGCCTGCCTGGAAACACTGGAGTCTTTTGTGTGCTTCCATCCGGCTCCGGATTCCAACCCTGTTGTCTGTCCGTGGGGGAAGGAGCCGAGTGATAAAATGCATAAGGTGGCGAGAATCTTCCCAAAGGCATAATTTGCACTCGACACATTTTTCATTTGGTTTGGAATTACACAAGGCGCATCGATGATTGACCCGTGATGCTCGTGGGTACGTCTTTAGCGGCACGATCCGTCATGACTATCTAGAGTAATGTCTTTCGGGTTGTGTCTCCTCACTTGACTTCTCCCGAAGCTTAAACCTGCCTTAGCAAATGACATACCTGCTGCCCCACACTGTATATTGGATTTGTACTGTTCTTAATGTCAACAGTCTGCTACAATGCGCTCAGGACCACAAGTTGCATTTAATCGCCCTCAACAACAATAAACTGTAATCAGGAGGACATACCGGGATGAGGACGCGGATACAAAAGGGGAACGCGTCCTCATCCCTGTATGTCCTCCTCTCCTAAACTCAGCTGTAAGATCTAAAGCAACAGTAAATCCTCTCGCTCGAGTAGTTTACTGCACGTATATGCCGAGGCGAGTTTTACAGTAGTCGGACGCCGTAAATCATAATGAACAGGTACTATGTCCAGACATCCTTGTGAAACCTGAGACGGCTGGAAAGGAGACTGAAGAAAGAAGGTGGCGGATTCCAAAAATGAGGTGAAGTTTATTTACCTATACACTTCTCTGGGATTCTCACCACCTGCCTCTTAATCAAACTCTTCCCAAGATACCCAAGATTCTCACAGGGGGGAGAAGAATAACAGGAGGTGGTCACTACAAAGAAAAGCGCCTGATGCGTGTACGTGCTCTCACAGAAGTGATTTGTGCTAAGAACAACACAGCATTATGGGAGCTGGTAGGGGCAAAGCAAACAGCTCATATTTTTTTAAGAGAAGTGCCGAGCTCCGAGGAAGTGGGGGTGAAGAGCGAGGACGCAGAGGTGAACGTTGAAGCTTTCGGGTACTTGGTCGATCATTTTGCCTTTCTAGATTTTCATTTATTATTATAATATTGTTATTAATCACTCGGATATGAAATAAAACAAGAGGGCACAGTGCACGCCGGTATTATGGATCTGCCTTTAATGCTTTATAATATTTGCTTTCTTTTGTTTAACGTGTGCTCTAATGTAAATCAAATCAAAGTGTTTCAGTGTCAAGGCCCAGAAACAGTACAGAGAGTTTTGGAGTAGCGCAGAGGTTTTCACAGTCTGATTTATGCGCACGTTGTTTTTTTTTCCGGAAGAAACACTATCAGAAGCGCTGACATACATTTACAACCTAAATTCAAATATTTGTTCCATGAAATTGTATGTTTATTCGCAACAGTTTATTCTTTTCATTTTGTAGCGTTTCTCTTGGCTGCACTGCTTCCAGTACGTGTATGTGGAGGTTAGATTTTTCAGATTTCAGCCTCTAATGTGTTGACATGTCAATCTAATCTGCCCAGGGTCTGCAAAGTCTGTCCTGCAGGCCCATTTACCATCGTCTTCTAAAAAAAAAGCTCTGTTCCTTTAACCAATCACATTTAAAATTCGCCTCACAGGGCAGCTAGCTGGCCCAGAATAGAGTCAGCATTTTCCCGTCCCCTGATTGGTTGGTCAGAGGGAAACTGTTACAGCCAAGTTGGACTGGCAAAACACGTGTGTAGCTCTGCACACATTAATACATCTGAGTTAGACTTTTTTTTATACCTGAAGGAGGAAGAGAAATTGATTTGGTCTCAGACATACCTCCACATGTGCGGCACCTATCAGTAATAAGACACACTTGCCACTTACTATGTGCAACACCGCCATGCTAGCATTCATTTTAAATCCTGTAAAATTCCCAGTTTGACTTCTCGTACTATTCAACAATAGTAGTAACTCCTATACTTTGTCAGTAAATAATTAATTGATGGTGCCATCAGCTAATTCCACTCTCCGTACAATTTTTTTTTTTTCCTCCAGTGCTGTTGCAGAGAGATATGGTCCAGGTCCAGGGGGACCAATGCGACCTGCTACGGCATATGGCTTCCGGCCCGACGAGCAGCACTACTACAGCTACTCCACATCACGCTAGAGCAGTACGAACACAGTAACCTAAATGAATCCTTTTATTCATACAGTCTTTAAAGCTGAGTCAGCACTACTAATGCTATTTATTCTATCCATTTTAAAGCCACTATTCCATTAGTCTCTAATACGATTCGGACTCACTATGCTTTCATGAACGATTTCACACAGTCGTCAGTAAATAGTACAGGTTTAGTGTGTTTGTTATAAGTGATCTACTCTTGTGTATTGAGCAACTCAAAGGCACTACATGTACCCAGATTTACAGAGTTTTTTTTTTTTTTTTTTTGCATGACGTATTAAACACACAGTTTGGTTATTTTGCAGCTATCGAAAAGGAGTTATTACTGAATTTCTTCGCATGAATGTACAGCATAGTTTAGTTGCACACGGTAAGAGCTCATCATGGAGCTCACACATTTACACTTGTGGCATTTACACACACTGAAACACTCAGGCATTTCAGACACTTTCCAAGGTAGGACCTTGGGAGAATATTTAACACTTGCTTGAATTGGTTTTGAATTTATTTATTGAATTGTAAAAAAAATTTGTTTGTTTTTAATGTTATGGTTTGTTTTTTATTTTTTTTTTTTATGTAACTTTTTGTACGTAGACTTTGTATGGCTTTCATTTTTTATGTATATATTGTCAATTTACATTCGATTGATGTGCTTTACCCGTGGATTGTCTCAAACTGCTGTTTTATACAAGATGCCTATTATTTCTGTGGTGCAATATTAAATCCAACTAATATGATCAAGAATTGGCTTTTTGTCTGCTCTGTTTCCAATGAATAATAATTCACTTTTCAATCCAGTTTTAGTCGTATAGCAATTTTAACAAAGTACATTGGTCCCAAAGCAGCTTTACAGAGATGAGTAAATTACGAATATACATTTTAAATTCATAATTTAGTCCCTTTAGGTTTAAGTAAGTGGCGACAATAGCAAGAAACACCTCCATTAGATGGTATGAAGAAGAAACCTTGAGATGACTCAACACCCAAATGTTGATTCATTGCCCATTTATCATTGTTGAAGGTATCAACTGTTCACTGATGGACACCTGAATGCACAACTGTTCATTCAATTGCAGCCCAAGCCTATGCAGCATTCATATGGTTCCTCTGTGGAACCTCAGTTGTAATCGAATGGAGAGAAAGAAGAACAGGACAGGATCACTGGTACCTCAGGAGCATGTGTTGTTGGTCAGAGAGAGGAGGGATATACAGATGATAAGGTATTCTTATTGACAATGGTTAAGGACACTGTACAGTGACTCCAGCTAGACTACACGACAGTATAACTGAAAGAGAGCCAGAAGGTACCGCAAACATGAGCGTCAAGCCACGTTGTATCCACATTTATGCAGACAGTTCAGGGTTGACCGTTTTCATCTTTCAGAGATGTTCTCTGATTATTTCTTGATCCTGGGAATAAGGCATGAGGCTGGAAAACACTGGATGAAAGCAAAGTCTGTCAGAGAGCCAGATCCAATTACACCTGGCAATTACTCAGGCTTCTGAAAGCCAAGAACATTCAGTAGATCAACTCTATTACTCTGTCTATTTTAATGTTTTAATGTTTTAGTGTTATTTATTTATTGGGTTTAGACCTGAGTGGGTTTATACAGATTTATTGATTTTAGTATTTTTTTTTTCTGGTCATAGGTAAAAATATTATTAAATATTATAATATTTTATTATAATATAAAAAAAAAAAAATATATATATATATATATATATATATATATATATATATATATATACATACATACATATATATACAGTGAGGAAAATAAGTATTTGAACACCCTGCTATTTTGCAAGTTCTCCCACTTAGAAATCATGGAGGGGTCTGAAATCTCATCGTAGGTGCATGTGCACTGTGAGAGACATAATCTAAAAAAAAAAATCCAGAAATCACAATGTATGATTTTTTTAACAATTTATTTGTATGATACAGCTGCAAATAAGTATTTGAACACCTGAGAAAGTCAATGTTAATATTTGGTACAGTAACCTTTGTTTGCAATTACAGAGGTCAAACGTTTCCTGTAGTTTTTCACCAGGTTTGCACACACTGCAGAAGGGATTTTGGCCCACTCCTCCACACAGATCTTCTCTAGATCAGTCAGGTTTCTGGCCTGTCGCTGAGAAACACGGAGTTTAAGCTCCCTCCAAAGATTCTCTATTTGGTTTAGGTCTGGAGACTGGCTAGGCCACGCCAGAACCTTGATATGCTTCTTACAGAGCCACTCCTTGGTTATCCTGGCTGTGTGCTTCGGGTCATTGTCATGTTGGAAGACCCAGCCTCGACCCATCTTCAATGCTCTAACTGCGGGAACGAGGTTGTTCCCCAAAATCTCACAATACATGGCCCCGGTCATCCTCTCCTTAATACAGTGCAGTCGCCCTGTCCCATGTGCAGAAAAACACCCCCAAAACATGATGCTACCACCCCCATGCTTCACAGTAGGGATGGTGTTCTTGGGATGGTACTCATCATTCTTCTTCCTCCAAACACGTTTAGTAGAATTATGACCCAAAAGTTCTATTTTGGTCTCATCTGACCACATGACTTTCTCCCATGACTCCTCTGGATCATCCAAATGGTCATTGGCAAACTTAAGATGTGCCTGGACATGTGCTGGTTTAAGCAGGGGAACCTTCCGTGCCATGCATGATTTTAAACCATGACGTCTTAGTGTATTACCAACATTAACCTTGTAAACGGTGGTCCCAGCTCTTTTCAGGTCATTGACCAGCTCCTCCCGTGTAGTCCTGGGCTGATTTCTCACCTTCCTTAGGATTATTGAAACCCCACGAGGTGAGATCTTGCATGGAGCCCCAGTCCGAGGGAGATTGACAGTCATGTTTAGCTCCTTCCATTTTCTAATGATTGCTCCAACAGTGGACCTTTTTTCACCAAGCTGCTTGGCAATTTCCCCATAGCCCTTTCCAGCCTTGTGGAGGTGTACAATTTTGTCTCTAGTGTCTTTGGACAGCTCTTTGGTCTTGGCCATGTTAGTAGTTGGATTCTTACTGATTGTATGGGGTGGACAGGTGTCTTTATGCAGCTAACGACCTCAAACAGGTGCATCTAATTTAGGATAATAAATGTAGTGGAGGTGGACATTTTAAAGGCAGACTAACAGGTCTTTGAGGGTCAGAATTCTAGCTGATAGACAGGTGTTCAAATACTTATTTGCAGCTGTATCATACAAATAAATAGTTTAAAAATCATATATTGTGATTTCTGGATTTTTTTTTTTTAGATTATGTCTCTCACAGTGGACATGCACCTACGATGACAATTTCAGACCCCTCCATGATTTCTATGTGGGAGAACTTGCAAAATAGCAGGGTGTACAAATACTTATTTTCCTCACTGTATGTATATATATATATATATATATATATATATATATATATATATATATATATATATATATATATATAAAGATGCTCAGTATTTCCTGTGCCTTGGTTCCAGGAAGCCTAATAGCTGAATAAAACATCTTAGATGACACTAACCAAGATCCTCCTAATGACAGGCTTTGGTGAAAACTTTAACTCGAAGAGATGCTATCTCGTGGTGTACGTTCCTCGTACGCAAAGCGAAACAAAACTCAGAACTGTTTGTCGTAGGACTGCGATAAAAAAAAACAAAAAACTTTATTTCAGGAGAAATGTGGCCAAACTAGATTAACTGTGTCAAATTCCATCAAATCATTTCACAGATGCAGGTAATGCTTTGTGCAAGTTGCACAAACACAATATAGTTTTGTATTATAGTTGTTGTTTTGTTTTTGTTTCTTTAAATTAAAATGGTGCTATAACATCAAATGAACTGATTTGTAACGTTCATGTTTGTATTTTTCCCTCTTTGCATTCTGGGTTTATCTAACAGCAAATTCAGAACATATTTGGACAACCTGAACCTCCCCTTTCTTTTTTTATTTAAATTTTACAATTTGCCAGGTTTCAGGAGGCCAGTCTGGTCAGGACACATTGATTTGGTTGGACAGTAAGAATAAAACTGAACAGCAGGTCTACTATATTCTTACGAAAGCCAGAATCACTTGCAGTTTTAATTTTGTACTAGAGGTCGACCAATTCATTGTATTTTGCAGAGTAATCGGCACTGACACTATATTGCTGGAACTATCAGCTATAGGCAAAAATCTAGACCTAGTTTTTCCGGGTTATGTTATACAGTACGAGGGCGGCCTCTAGAGGTAAATCCCTCACGCCACGTACTGATTATTTGACTTGTTTTTATTATTTATTTTGGATGTAAGTGTTTTGATTTACTTAGTGTTACTTTTTGTTTAATTTGGAATGCGTGTTTAATTTTTTTATCAATATTTAATAATATAATTCATATATTTATATTTATTTAGTATAGCACATTTTCATGATGCAGTAGAGATTTTTATTTTTATTTATTTATTTTTTTTACATTTTTGAATACAGTACTATTTTAAAACAAGTACGATCTAACCTAGCTATCGGTATCAGTAAAATCCACACTCAACCACAATTTCATACTTTAATAATGAAGGCAGGACAAACTTACAGAGATTGGTGGGTTTTTTATTTTTTATTTTATTAACAATTCTAGGTTAAACATTTATATTACAGTAACAATATAACAATAATATAATCAAATGGGTCACAGTTACTAACAATCTTAGGAGGAAAATAATTATTTAAATGTCACATTTTCATTAGCTCTATTCAGTTGCATTGAAAGTGTTTATGATGCATTTATTTGTTAATTAGAATAACTTTAGATTTGGTGATTTTCTACATTGTTTATACTCAGACAATGTTCAGTATGTACCCGTGCTCAGCATAAAGTATGTTAAATTAAGATTTATATCTTTGTTAGTTAAGTTAAGTTTAGATCTTTTGTGTAGCCTTTAAGCAGCCACCTGAAGATCTCCCCTGGCCCCTGTCTGGGACTTTTCCAGCCATATTTGGTTATTTTCCAAACTGTTACCACAATGTTACACAGTTGCATAGGATGTCCTTAAATGTAGTAGCATTACATCTTTTCCATTGAACTAGAAATCCCAAACCTGTTCCTGCATGACAATGCTCCTGTGCACAAAGCCAGCTCCATGAAGACATGCTTTACATGGGTTGGAGTGGAAGATCTCCTGCTATTGAGCTCCAAACCTTAAATAGTTTGGGATGAATGTGAACACTGACAGGTCAGGCCTCCTACTCTCACCTACATCAGTACCTGACTTCACATACGTGCTTGTTTAATATCCCATATCAGATGTACTCCTTGCTTTTCTAGATTTTGTGTGTGTCTGTGGAAATTTGTGATAATTCTGCTACATAAGCATTAGTGTGATCAGATACTGATGGGTCTGGTGTTCCAGTTTATCCTGAGGGTGTTTAGAGGGGTTCTGGCAGTCAGTAGATCTTCCACTTCAACCTTATCTTCATAGAGCTAGCTACACTGGGGTATAGTGTTTTGCATCATGGAAATGTGGAAAATCATTGCTCTATTAATAATATAAGTAATGCAGTGGCACTTTTGAGGACCAGAGATTCCAGTCTGTGCAGCCAAATGCCATATTTAATCTGGCTCAGGGTTGATGCCTACTAGGTGTAACTCCACCCCCAGGCACATGGCTGCGGCAGAATACGAACACTCTGTAACCTAGGCTGAGAAATAGGACTACCTACAGATAAGCTCACCTGTGCAGGTGTAGTAGATTGTGACAGAGCCTGTGATGAAGCTTTCTAAAGAGAAGCAAACCTGAGAAAACCTTGCGAAAGAATATCTTAATACGCCATTATGGGAACATCGTCCAGTCTTCTGGATGACAATAAATACACCTTTATTAAAGGTAAGACTTCATTTGCCAACTTTTGCACATTGTTTCGTTCAAGGTCAAGTCAGCAGTGAAGTCCTTTTTTTGAAACGGGCCCATTGTCTTCTAGATGAGTTATTAAAATTATAAAAATGCCTGCAGAAAGAGGTAGATTTTTTTACCAGAATACTGAGAAAACAGACTGTAATAAATAATTCCACAGATGAATAAAAGTCATGTTATTAGACTTTGTCATATTAAGCCTCCACTTGTAAACATAATCTTATTTATATGACTGTAAACTAAGTATATAAATAGGTACATAAGCGCCATGATGCTTAAGAGTGTCTTAGTGGGGTTTGGTACCTTCACACAGATCCAAGAGATCTCTTCATTCTAGAGGAAGTTACATCATTACTTTGAGATGATTTTCTCTTAGTCAGGCATGTTGAGAATATTAACACATTGGGCCACAACATTTTCTTTTTTCAAACAATTCAGTAAACCTTTGTTCTGTGTTCTCTCATTGTTTGATCCACAATGAGAGAGCACTTCTATTAGAAGAAAAACATTTAATCACGAGGATGATCAGGATGTTCCCTTTAAAGGAACATACACATGATATTTTATTTTTGTGTAAAAACATGGAGAGCTTTTTATCCAGTCTTACTTGACATACAATATAGGGACAAAATTATTGGGACACCTGACATTTGTTCTTTCCCAAATTGTTACCACAGAGTTGGATGAACACAAATATCTTTGGATGCATAGTAGCAGGAACTTTTTCCTTCACTTGAACTTGAACCCAAACTTGTTCCAGCATAACAATGCCAGCTTCATGAAGATTTGCTTTACATGGGATAGAAAGATCTCCTGCTATACAGCTAAAAACCCTAGTGAACACCTTTGTGATGAATGTGAACGCTGACTGCACCCCAGACCTCCTCACCTCAGTACCTGTCTTTACTAACACCCATGTGGCTGAATGAGCACAAATCTCTACAAAATCTAGTGGAACATCTTCCCAGAAGGGTGGAGGTTATTATAACAGCATATTGGGAATAATGTGGAATGGGATATAAAACAATTACACAGCAATCGTTTGGTCATATTGTGTATTAGAGCAATTCTGTGTGGGTGTGTATAGAGGTTCTAAAACACAGGTGAACCATGCGTGTAAGGTATGTGAACACAGAACTGGCCCTGCAAGTTAGGCGTGAATGCCTAATGTAGATTTTCTTTCTGCATCTGGTTTCATTGCTCAAGAATGCCAGACATCTTGAACAAAAACTCAACACAACCAAAACACCTCTGAAAGAGTGGCTGGATGTGAATTCATGACATTCAAATCCAAAATGCAATGCCTTAACCATTAAGCTACCACATCCCACCAAAAAGCTGCATCTTTGATGGTATGGGAGTGCATTAGAACTTGCACATTTGGAAAGGATGCATCAGTGCTGAACGGTATATTCAGGTTTTAGTGCAACAAATGTTTCCATTTAGAAAACGTCTTTTTTCAGGGAAGGTCTTGCATATTTAAGTAAGACAATGCATACTGCATCTATTACAATAGCATGACTTCATAGTAGAAGATTCCAGGTGCTGAACTGACCTGCCATCAGTCTAGACCTTCCACCTTTTAAAAACATTCGGCACATCGTAAAATGAAAAATACAACAAAGAACACCCAGGACTTTTGAGCAACCAGAATCCTGTATCAGACACATATGGGACAAAATTACTTTTTTTTTACAAAAATATAGCAACTGGTTTCCTCAATTCCAGATGTATACGTACAGAAGACATGGCCCTGTCAAAAAAAACCTGTTGCAGCCATCAAATTTAAAATGCCATTTATTTTACATAAATTTGTATATATTTTTGTTTAAACATTTGATATTTTTTTTTGTTTTACTGTGAATAGAATATGGGTTTATGAGATTTGCTTATGAGAAGTTTTGCCTTCTGTGTATATTGACAATCTAAACAATGTCCCAACCATTAGTCTCTATTTATTATGTACTTAATTTATACACTGAGGTTTACTGAAAGAGAAATGGTGTAGGGGTAATTCTAAAGGAAGAGTACAGTAAGAGTGTAGTGGCGGTAAATAGAGTTTCTGATGAACATGAAGCTGGAAATTGAAGGGGTGGTGATAAATATCATCAGTGCCTATGCTCCACAAGTCGGCTGTGAGATAGAGGAGAAGAAGAAATTGTAGTTGTACCTAGGAATGAATGATTGGTCATTGGGGCAGACTTTAATGGGCATGTAGGTGAAGGGAACAGAGGTGATGAGGAGGTGATAGGTAGGTATGGCTTTAAGGTGAGAAATGTGGAAGGGCAGATGGTGGTCGATTTTGCTAAAAGGATGGAAATGGCAGTGGTAAATACGTATTTCAAGAAGAAGGAGGATTATAGGGTGACATATAAGAGTGGAGGAAGATGCACACAAGTGGACTATGTTCTATGTAGGAGATGGAACCTGAAGGAGATTGGAGACTGTAAGGTGTTGGGCGGGGGACAGTGTAGCTCGACAGCATCGGATGGTGGTCTGTAGGATGGTTTTGGAGGCAATGAAGAAGAGGAGAAGAGTGATGACTGAAAGAAGAATAAGATGGTGGAAACTAAAGGAGGAAGACTGCAGTGTGAGGTTCAGGGAGAGGTCAGACAGGGGCTCTGTGGTGGTGAGGAGATGCTGGATGATTGGGCAATGACTGCAGAAATGGTAAGGGAGACAGCTAGAAGGAACTGAGCTGGGAAGGATGTGCTGCAAGTTAAAGCAATAAAGGATGGAGATGGAAATGTGTTGACTAGTGAGGAGAGTGTGTTGAGAAGACGGAGGGAGTATTTTGAGCAGCTGATGAATGAGGAAAATGAGAGAGAGGGAAGGTTGGATGGTGTGTAGATAGTGAAGCAGGAAGAGGATAGGATTAGTAAAGATGAAGTGAGAGCAGCGATTAAGAGAATGAAGAGTGGAAAGTCGGTAGGACCAAATGACATGCCGGTAGAAGCATGGAGATGTTTAGGAGAGATGGCAGTGAAGTTTTTAACCAGATTGTTTAACAACACTTCTGAATGTGAGAGGATGCCTAAGGAATGGAGTGCTGGTACCTACAGGGGAATTAGTTGATCAGTCACACCATAAAGTTATGGAAAAGAGTAGTGCAATTCAGGCTGAGAGAAAAGGTGGATTTATAGAAAACGTACGACAGGGTGCCGTGAAAAGAGTTGTTGTATTGTATGAGGAAGTCAGGTGTGTCAGAGAAGTATGTGAGGGTGGTGCAGGACATGTATGAGGACAGTGTGACAGCAGTGAAGTGTGCAGTAGGAACGACAGACTGGTTTAAGGTTGAGGTTGGACTGCATTAAGGATCGGCTCTGAGCCCTTTCCTGTTTGCAGTTGTGATGGACAGGTTGACGAACGAGGTCAGACAGGAGTCTCCCTGGACTATGATGTTTGCGGATGATATTGTGATTTGTGGTGAGAGTAGGGAGCAGGTTGAGAAGAGCCTGGAAAGGTGGAGGTACACACTGGAGAGAAGGGGAATGAAAGTCAGTAGGAGTAAGACAGAGTACATGTGTGTGAATGAGAGGGAGGGCAGTGGAGTGCTGCGGTTGCAGGGAGAAGAGGTGGAGAAGGTGGAGGAGTTCAGGTACCTGGGGTCAACAATGCAAAGTAATGGAGAGTGTGTTAGAGAAGTGAAGAAAAGAGTGCAGGCAGGGTGGAGTGGGTCGAGAAGAGTGGCAGGAGTGATTTGTGATAGAAGGGTATCTGCAAGAGTGAATGGGAAAGTTTATAGGACTGTGGTGAGACATGCAATGTTGTATGGTTTAGAGACAGTGGCATTGAGTAAAAGACAGGAGGAGGAGCTGGAGGTAGCAGAGATGAAGATGTTAAGGTTTTCGTTGGGAGTGATGAGGATGGACAGGATTAGAAATGAGTTTATTAGAAGGACGTTTTAGAGACAAGGTGAGGGAGGCAAGATTGAGATGGCTTGGACATGAGCAGACCAGGGACATGGGGTATATCGGTAGGAGAATGCTGAGGATGGAGCCACCAGGAAGGAGGAAAAGAGAAAGACTAAGGAGGTTAATTAATGTGGTGAGGGAAGACAAGCAGGTAGTTGGTGTGAAAGAGGCAGATGTAGAGGACAGGGGGGTATGGAACAGACTCTATAAATAAATGAACAATGGTGTGAACAATGTGTGAGCAAGTGCTTATTTATACTTTCACATGTACCCACTTGCATCATCTGCAAGTATAAAGATGGGCAACTACATAAGTGTCCGTGCATGGTCTCTTGATGTGCCTCCAGAAATGCTGATTTATTTTATAGCTTTAAATAGCTGTTTAGTAGTGTGTTTTGTATGTTTTTCAGAGTGGGCGCAGACGGAGCTGAGGAATTTTTCACCTATCTACAAGAAGCAATACTCTCTGGCCTTTTTCTCCCACGTTCATGATGAGTTGGTTCAACGCAAACAGGAGCATACTCAACTCCTTAAACATCGGGTAACGTTTTAGAAATGTAAAACAGCAATGGCTTATGCATCATTGAGGCTTAATGGGTGTAAATGGAAGAAAATTTTCCAAATATGAATTCCCCCAATTTCTTCTCCAGGATCCACCGCCAGAAACAGAGGTGCTCTACCAGGAGTCTGTGCTCTACTTTTGCGATAACAGGAAATGGAAGGAGAGGTTTGTGGTGGTTTCAGCCAATTACTCTCTGGAGTACCATGAGAGCTATGAGGCAAGTTTTTCCCCTCTAAAAATGAAAAATCAAGGGATGAAAGATTCCTTGTTACTATAGATCACATTAATATACTAATCTCTTTCGTGCAGACTTTTACGAAAGGCACTCCACCACTATTAAAGGTGCTGACTACCGGAGGAACTATTTTGACCACAGATGAGAAATACATGGAAGTGATAGACAGATGCTTCACTGACACTGACAGTAAGACCAGGGTTGTATTTTATTATCCATATTTGATTATTTAGCTATTAGGACAGTGCAAATATGCACACATGAATATGGGTCCTAAGTCCACCATGCAGCATCTCAGATCACCTGGATACCTGGAAAAAAGTATGTGAACAAATGACAATACCCAGTTCCCGAATCATATTAAGTCAGAGACTCGTATCAAGTCAGCGACAAAGCAAAACCACTATAGAGTCAGGAATGATGCAAGAACTTTCCAGTAAATAATGGTCATATGACAGCAGTATTTATAACAAATATTGCCTTATACAAATACGTATATCACCTTCAATAACACCTCCTCTGTTATTCATGGCTCATAGAATTACATTTTATATATATTATTAGTGTTCTATTTGTGTGTATTTAATGTTTCAGTTGAAGCTGATGAGTTGCTTTGCCATTGTAATGTCTTCAGGTTGTATGTGGAGCAAAATCAGGATCTGAGTCTCAAAAATGTAGAAAAAATAAAAAATAATTTTTTTATATTAAATAAAAACATTTTATTATTATTTAATTATATATTTGTTTTTATTATTTTTTTTTTTTTGTACGGAACTCCTAAGCGACCATGCATTATATATATTTTTTCTTTTTTGTTTTCTTGTGATCAAGACTAAACATTGGGCCGATTGACGGTGCAGGTTATGGTTATTATCATTGATGCTTCCTCCAAACCATGCTCTTTATGCCAAATACATACATATATATTAGGGATGGGGGAATTAACGCGTTAATCTTTGCGATTAATTTTAGATGTTTAACGCGTTAAAAAAAAAATAACGCAATTGACGCAGCACTTTTTTTTTTTTTTTTGCTCGTTTCCATGACTTCCTATTGCTTATTGTGAATGTGCCGAACAGTCACCCTGTCATGATGGAGATGAACAAAGATGGAGTTTTAGGAGGAATGTTTACATTTAAAAAGTTGCCTGATGGCCTGTTTGATAAAACAAAGATGGTGTGTATGATTTGCAAAGCTGAATTCAAATATTATAGAAGCAATTCGTCTTTAATCTACCATTTAAAAGCAAAGCACCCAGGTGCTAGCAACATAACTAGCGAGGCTACAGGAGCGCCTCGCCAATCCACGTTACTAGAGTGCTACAGTAATCGTGGCAGGCCATTGACCAAACCTGTCACTGATAAATTAACCGATGCTTTAGCTAAATGGATAGCTAGAAACTGCCGCCCAGTTAGCACTGTGGAAGACGAGGGACTGAGAGAAATCATGCAAATTGCATCGGGAGACACGTCTTACAATCTACCCTCGAGAAGAACGATTATGTCGAGAATACACAGTTTGTATGACAGCGAGAGGGCGCGAAGGATGGACATATTAGAGAAAGCAAAATATGTCGCTCTCACAGGAGATCACTGGACATCGGTGAGCAATGACAACTACTTGGGTGTCACAGCGCACTTCATAGATGAAGAGTGGCGATTGCGTTCGTTTGCCCTTACTGTGAGTCAGACCACAGAGTGGTTGCTGCACACATTTTATTTGATGGGAACAGCTACTCTTTGGTTCTGTGGAGACTCTGTTTACAGTTCAAATGTCATTAAAATGTTATGTCATTAAAAACTTTGTGTTGTTTAATTTAATTAGGTGATTCTACATGTAAATATTGATGATAACAAGCTTAGGGGAAAACACAATTAATTGCAATTAATTACAGAAAATGTGCAATTAATTAGTTAATTTTTTTTAATCGATTCCCAGCCCTAATATATATATATATATATATATATATATATATATATATATATATATATATATATATATATATATACACACACACACACACAGTATATGCAGAGCATGTCACTTGACTGTAAGGTGAAGTTTTAATGCTTTAATGTAGGAACATGTACTAAAAGAAATACTGGATATTTCACATACAGGAAGATAATTAAAGACTATATTTTACAATACTATAAAAGCCAGACTAATTCTGATTCTGTTCTGAGTACTGTGGTTTGTATTAAAGATGTGAAAGAGGACTTTGCTCCTCCAGTGGTGGGAATGCCAGGCCAGTTTCCCGTGTACCTCCGACTGCCATACCAAAGAGACCACTACTTCTGCTTCTTCCAGGAGGCCAAACATGTCAAGTTTATGTCTGTTTTATCTGACTGCATTCGCCACCAGAATCAAGGTAACATCATAGCTGCAATATGGAAGTATTAACCAGATAGGAAGAATCACATCACAAAACGTCTTACCTTAGAAAGACTACTTTCTAAAATGTATGACTAATATAAAGTCATTTCAGTAGCTATATACTTGTACAATTATTTAAGGAAATCTTTAATTAAATTTGTTTTTATTTCAATTAATTATGCAATGTCTTTTAAAAGTATTCAGACATCTGATCAATGATTCCATATTACTGAATTAGAAATGGTGCTTTGACATTTAATTCAGTTCAATGTTTTATTTTAAACACTGGAACTCAAAATTAGTTATTGCTAGGTGACATTGTTATTTTTATTGGGAACGTATCATTTTGTGAAAACTGAAATATTGTTCAGATTTACCACCTGACCACTGAATTTTCCACTAATGGGGTTTTCAATTTTTATCCAGTAAATGTAAAAACTTTATAATGATGCACAAATAGATGCCAATGGAAAAGTATTTGTATCAACATTAAGGCAATTTCTTTTCACATAAAATTTTTCCCAACAAAAACATCCCCTCAACAGTAATTAACTTTGAGTTCCAGTGTTTTAAAATAAAATATTGAACAGAAAAAATTTTCAATCTGTCCTTTGTAATTCAGTAATATGAGTTCATTGGTCAGGGGCCTGAATACAATATAATAAATATTATAATTATATAATTATTAAAAAAATGTATTTGTAATATGCAAATATATATATTTTTTTTCTTTTTCTAAATGTGCCCAAATTGTGCCCTTTTATCTCACTCATCTCACTCGCCTCCTTACAGACTTCTTAAAAAAGGAGACATTCGAAGTGCAGGCCTTCATCAAAGCTGTTCAGCTTTACAGGCAGGATAAGGGCTACTATGAATCATGGGATATGATGATAGGCAACGATGTGCAGGTACGAGCTATTAGAGGTATATAGTATGATTTAGGAAACACATTTTTAATCCATGTTATAATTTTGGCCTATTATATGTGCACACACGACAAACGTACATTCCCAGACCAGTTTAAATGAGTACAATCATAATCAATAATATTTGAACTAAGCTTTTTTAATTTATGCGTTTTCTTTATACAAATTAAGTCAGTTTGCAAGAGAAATAAAAACATGTTGTGTTTCAGCTGCCTTACAGAAACCAACATCTTAAACACAAACAAAATCATCTCTATAATAATGAATAATGTAAAAACAATGTTGAATCTGACTGTTTAGAGACTAGGATATAGGGTTTATATACAGCTCATACCAAAGAACTTATGTCTTTGAAAATATATCTACAAGGATTCATATAACAGAAAAGCAAAGGTTATGTATAAATTTGTATTATAAACAACATTCCAGTCATTTTGTATTCGGATGCTGTGTCTTGTATTACTCCGAATCCCTAAACCTACTCCTCTGCACTGCTAGGTGCTGACTAATCTAACCATGGCGGATTTATTGCCATCTCAAGAGAAAGACTTGCTTTCTTGCCTGAAGGCCAAAAAGATGGAGAAGAAGAGATTGTGGTTTGCTGTGAGTGCCAATTTTGTTTTCATCACCTCAAACAATACTAACTGTAATATTTAAATGTATTTAAAGACATTTCCTTCGCACTAAGTGATATTTCAGACTTAACATTTATCGATCTTGTGCTAGTAACCATCTGCAAAGCTGCAAACTGGGGAGGGGGGGAACAAAATTTTCAATGGCATGGCTCAATCAATTACTTTCTGCAACTGCAACTATTTTGTACATTGTTTTTGTCCCATAGTTTTGTGTATATTCCTTAACTCTTTTTGCACATGATGTTGATGATTCGATAGGGTATAGAAGCAACCAAATCATCAGTATAAGCTGAAGACGACTATGCTATTAAATTGTAAATATTACAGTATCAGCACAGTAATAACTCACAGTAGTATTGGAGTAGTGTGATATTGGTGCAAAAGTTTTATTCACAGTAATGTTACTGGGATTAAAACAGAATAAGCTGAATGTTATTGCTGCATTGGGAAGTGACCTCCTGTAGTCAGGCCACAAAGATAGTAGTCAGCAGAGTGTTTGCTACAGATTACTTGCCAAGACTCACCAAATATTCTAAATAATCTGGTCAGCAGTTTTCCTTTGGCAGTCCTATTCTGTGATAGACAGCACAGAGTCACACAGTCAACAGTTGTATACCTACAAAAGGTTCACCTGATGAATGTGATAAGAAATGCATGGTGATTCTAATACAACTGGCAACCTCTGCATCACTGTACTACATTGTGTCTGACTGTACAAGTTGCTGGAATGGCATTAAAACCTGACACGACTTGATTGTAATTGGGGAATTCCGCAGAAGCACGGTTAGGGTGTAGCATCAACATACCACAGATGCATTACATGCTTGTGAATCATCACCTCGTTTCTGATCCACAGACAGTTGAGGCAGTATATAATGTGGTGCAGGAGATTTTCATGGAGGGCATGGCTGCTCTGAACAACGAGTGCAGGGAGGCAACCATGCAGCAGAAAGCACTTATGTGCTCAAATATGGATCAGATCATGAGCTCCCGAGCCTTTCTGGAGAGTAAGCTCAGAGGTACCACCCCCCTTTTTAATGTACACTGCTTATGAATTATGAACTTTAATTGTAGAAACATTCTATCTGGGGATCCCACAATGTTAATATGCATTATTGCAGCACTATGCATTTTTGCAAAACTGTAATTGCAAGTGTCCAATCAATACTCTCAGTATGATCACACAATATACTCATAATATAGTACATATTGAACAACTGTTATTTATTACACCATTTATGGTAGCAAGGTGTCAGTGTATCTAATTTGTACGCTGTATTGTTTGAGACCTATCTTCTTCTTTTGGCTTCTCCCATTAGGGGTCGCCACAGCGGATCATCAGTCTCCATCCACCCTGTCCTCTACATCTGCTTCTTTTAAACCAACTACCTGCATGTCTTTCCTCACCAGATCCATTAACCGCCTCCTTGGCCTTCCTCTTTTCCTTCTTCCTGGTGGCTCCATCCTCAGCATTCTTCTACCCATGTACCCCATGTCCCTCCTCTGCACATGTCCATCTCAATCTCGCCTCCCTCACCTTGTCTCCAAAACGTCCTACATGCGCTATCCCTCTAATAAACTAATTTCTAATGGTTTCTAATGGTTTCTAATAGTCATAACCTATGGTTTTTATTATTATGGGATATGAAACGTACATACTAAAAATGCATTTATTAATGTGTGTCAGAATCCCATTTAGTCAATAGCATCTAAAATAAAATCTTCACAGAAGTCATAAATTTTTTGATTTATGCAGGGTGGTATTAAAAAGTTTGGAGACTAGCACTGTTTTGGAAGAAAGTACTTTATTTACATAAGTTTACACACTATTAAAATCAAAATAGTCACCTTGAACAGCAAGCGCTCCTGCCACTTCTGAAAGTCTTCTTTTCGAAGCGTGTCAAACGGCTTCTATGATTAGCGCTGGATCTCCGCAGCAGTGTCAAAATGGCGACCTTTGAGCTGGATCTTCATCTTCAGGAAGAGGGCGAAGTCCACAGGACCCAAATCTGGCGAGTAGGGTGGGTGTGGAAATGACGATGTTTTTTTGGCACACTGACTTACAAAGGTTGGTGCTCCCTGTGACTGTGTGTGCAGCCTTGAGCTGCCATCTGTTGGCATGTTACAAAACTAGTCTCAAAAATGTTTGATACCACCTCAAATATATATATTTCACAGAAGAACTTTATATACAGTGTTAGATATCTACTCAGATAATTGCAAATAGCATCCTGTTCCCCCTTCAGCAGCCACCAATGACAGCACCAGCATGTTGCCATCAGAAAGACTAGGATGATCCGCATCAAAATTGAAAAGGTCGTCCTAATTGTGGTGTGCCTCAGAAATGGAAAATTTAACTGTTATTGTTTTCAAGTTTGTGTATATTATGCATTGCTGAACCTTATTATTGTTGTCTCTAATCGCACATCACAGCCGCAAGTGAACGGAATGATAATGCCGTCCATTATCACTAACGAAATCTCAGCATACATCTGTCTTAATAACCGAACAAGATCAGCAAAAAAATAAATCCTCTGGACTCCCACTCTAACAGACATGGTAGCTGAGCTGGCTACCCAGTACTGCAAACAACACATAGAGCCTCGCCTCAGTGCTGTGCTGGAGGAGATAATGGGGCCCATCAGCCTGGGCTTTGGGGAAGCACGGCAGGTCAGCGAGAGCATGATGGAGCACCTGTGCCAGGTTTATCAAGAGGGCATGACCAGAGAAGATCTCCAACAGGTGAGGTGTTACCCCATTTATGCAATTTATTGGGAGTGGAAGTTTTTTGTTTTGTTTTTATGTTTACTTACCTAAAATGATCAAATCCATATGCTTGCCCATTAATTGTTTATTTCAATAAGCCTATGCTAAATAGAATCTTCTTTAATGGACATTCTTTTCGTAGAATTGGGTAGCGATGAGTAAACCAGACTTACAGAGCTGTTATGAGAAAGTTAGTGGACTGAAGGATAATATACAAGAGTTCAGCTATTCTAACTGCAGAGGCCTGGAGCACAGCACACAGATTGATATACAACAGGTATAAGTACAATACACCTTTAAATTTGTTTGTATGTCAATTCTAAAAAAAAATATACTGTATATATAAAAATCTAAAACCATACAAATATATATATAGAAATGTGTACATACAGCATTTTTGACCCCAATTTTTAGACATACAGTAACTACCTGTAGCCTTTTTTTAAAACTGATATTTACAACTTTTGCTGAAATGACAAATGCCCCAACTCTTTAAAAAAAAAAAACATACATGTTTGTGAATTCAGCTGGTAGACAATGTGGAATACACCTTTGGACTACTTCTGAACAAGTCTCCGCAAGACAACAACCTATTAGATCTCATGGTAAAAGCCAAAAATAGGGTGTTAAAGGTGAGCACACGGACATGTACACTCTCACTCACATACGGCAATATCCAAGATCAATGCTCTGTATTTCATGTGGCTTACAGCAAGGGTCCCCGACCCACGGGCTGCGGACCGGCACCGGTCCGTGGGTCAATTGGTACCGGGCCGCACAGAAAGAATACATAACTTACAATATTTCCGTTTTATTTATTAGCTGATTTTGAACGATGTATTATTTTGGAAATTTACCGGATTCTCTCCACCACATTCGTCTATGACTTTTGATGTGTGTCATGATGGCATGGTCACATGTCTTACCTCCATCCACTACCTTCTTAAAGGGGCTCCGGCTGCTAAAACATATTACATTAGCGCTAAATTCAAACCCCAAAACTAGCAAAATAAACAAAATACAACACAGTGGCTTCACGTTTATGATTATATTTAGAAAATACCATGCCGGTTTCTATGCCGATTGTATCATTTTATTTTGTTGTATTTATCCGCCACACCTTAAAGGCTGGTCTGTGAAAAAATTGTCTGACATTAAACCGGTTTGTGGCGCAAAAAAAGGTTGGGGACTGCTGCCTTACAGGTTTTTTTCAGTTGCATTGGAGCATTTCTTGAATCATTCTTAATATTTGCAAACTAGTAAGTGCACATCTCAAAACAGTTAGTACAAACAGAAGCACACAATGGATTACCTGCAAAAGTACCTACAAATGTTTTTGTGTCAATTAAAATCTTATTGCCATCAGGATAACAAGTCATTTTGTCATTGATAACAAACAAGATCGTCAAAATGTCAGTGTTTTCCAGATGTAAACTACGGTTTGGATCACAATGATTGAAAATGCACTGAAATCGTTCGGTCTTTATACTCTCGCCAATTAAAGGTTCATAACATTTGACTTACAATATTTTAGAGAATTAGTTAATTATTGGTTGATCTGTATAATAATTGGTTAATCAGAATAATACATTTTTATCAGCATGACAAACAACTGAAATAGTTGTAGGCAATTGTACACAATCAATTAAATGAATGTACCATTCGCAAATTGTTCAAAGAAACCAAAATTTGCTTTTATGATGTACACAATTGACGACATGATGTTGAGGTTGAACAAGTCGTTTCTGGGAAACGTTTCAATGCAACTGAAAAAAGAAAATAAAATCAGCGAATCATTGTGTATAACTATAATTGTGTATCCACCAGCAATATGACTATGACAGCAGTACACAGAGAAAGAGGATTTTCCAAGAAGCTCTGCTCAGCATCACTTTACCTAGGCTCAAAGCTTTTCTAGCTCCTACATTCAAAAAGGTACAGCTAAAAATTACAGTTTTATGTGAAACATTTAATAATGATGTATGTTTTTAATGCTGTATATCACTTTCAGTGTGGTTGGACGTGTGATGTAGCAGAGTTACAATATTTCCTATTCTCTGTAGGAACTACCGAACTTTGAACAGTACATATTTGCTGATTATGTCGATTTCATCAACGTGGAGAATGTCTACGAGGACATACTGGAGCAAATGCTAGAGAAGGACGTTAGCAAAGGCAAGCAAATGATGGCTGATGTTCTATTCAAATTAGGAAATTTTTAATCCTAAACTCTGATTAAATGATTAACCGTTATTCCTTTACAGTGGTGAAGGAAGCAGCAAGTATGCAGAAGTACAACTTGTTCATGGAGTCCAGGTATCGTTTCAGTGTTTCCAGCATGTACTTCACGCCCCCTGGCAGCCCAGACTACACCAGCACATCCACAAAAGCGGGCAATGTTCTACCACCCTCCCCATTGCTGAAGGAAACTCAGTGCACTAATGAAGACCTAGTGCTGATTCAGAAGAAGGTCGAGCCAAAAGGATTTGAGGCCCAAATGATAGAGGTTCAAAAACATGCACAACCAGAGTTCACTGAGGTACGTCCTGGTGAAGACACAATTGTGGCTGAGAAGATAATTGAGCAGAAGGTAATCATGGCCCATCAGGAAGAGGTTCCAGCACATGCACAAACAGAGCTGATTAAGATACCTTTTGAAGAAAAAACAGTCCTGGCTGAGAAGAGGATGGAGCAGGAGGTCATCAAGATCCAGGAGGAAGCGGTTGACATATATGCACAATCAGAGATTATTATGGTAACTACTAATAAAATCCCAGTCCTGGCTGAGAAGAAGGTGGAGACAGAGGTAATTGTAGCCCAGCAGTTAGAAGATCATGTACAACCAAAGCTTACTAAGGTACCTATTGGTGAAAATACAATTATGGCTGAGAAGATGATTGAGCAGAAGGTAATCATGGCCCATCAGGAAGAGGTTCTGGAAGCTACTAAAGAGCTCAAACTGGAGGATAATGAAGGGTTAGATTTTCCTTTTAATGCAGCAACTAAGATACGAGCCAGATTTCCTGCACATAAGACCACTCAGAGTTTGGGGAAGAAAACATACTCAGGGCCTCCTTTGTTACTCGATATAAACCCAGAGACCTTACTTAACCCATCTATCTCATCAAATACAGAACCTGCACTTAAGCCTGCATCTCATACATTGTTTAAACTTGTACCAAACCCAATAAAAACTGTAGCCAATGAGACACCATGCCAAGCTTGTCCACCCGAGAGAGAGACAAGGCCTATGGACCAAGTCCTACAAAATGAAACTCTGTCAAGTCTCAATTTTATCTCTGCAGAGAGTAAAGCCGAAACCTCTCAGGTTCTGCCAAGCTGTTTAGATGTACAACCCCTTATTTTAGATGAGCAAACCAAAAACACCACTGGAGATACCAAATTATTGGTAGATGATCTTACTTCTCTCAGAGCTCCAATTTATGAGCTCAGAGTCAGCAACATGACACAGGACTTTTATGATTATTTATCTTGGAGCACATCGAAGGAGCAAGACAGCAACGAGGATGATGAGCCAACACTGGAAACCTCAACAGCCAGCTCTAACCCTGAGGACATCTTCATAGTGAAGTGTGAAGCTATCTCAGATGCTAGTGTGAATGTAACTGACGACTCTGCAGATCTCAGAAACGAAGCAGCCAGACCTTTAGATTCCATCAAGGAAATCCGTGACCTTGTGGTGGAAGTGATTGAAGTGGAGGATGTAGTCCAACACTACCCTACCAGTGCAGAGGTCAGCTTAAACAAACAATAAAAGTTGTAAAGGACAATGTGGTAAAGGACACTTTCTGAAGAGATGGACATCATACCATAACTTAATATCTATACTTCGTTATCAAAATTATTTGTTTTACCCCTTCAGGACTTGTGTGTGTGTGTGTGTGTATATATTATATATATATATATATATATATATATATATATATATATATATATATATATATATATATATATATATAGTATGTGGGTCTTAAATGCTGTTATAACTGTGTAGATGTGATGCCATTGAAAGAATGAAAGAATGTATTTGTTTTTTATTGTTAATTTAAGCATAATTATATAACCATGTTCAAATCAGGGGGAAATAAGATTATATATATACCTTTTGCTTAAAAGTATCTTAAACTGTAAAATAAATACACACAAACTGTCCAGCTCGCATTGTTTGCTATGTGCATTTCAAATGCATTTTTTTTTTTCCAAAATCAAATACAGTTCTTATTTGTATGTAATCATTCTGTCACATGCAAACAGTCTACGATTTGTTGCGCATTCAATGCGATGCATTGTTTGAAATCTTAACATATAACAGAGCAATTAGTTGCACTTTAACCGGAGGTGGGAAGTAACAAAGTACAAATACTTCGATACTGTACTTAAATAGATTTTTCGGGTATCAGTACTTTACTCCACTATTTATTTTTCAGACAACTTTTACTTTTACTCATAACATTTTTACACAAATATCTGTACTTTATATATATATATATATATATATATATATATATATATATATATATATATATATATATATATATATATATAAAATGAAAATTATTTTAAACGGCACGAAAGTTTATTAACGCGCTATCAATTCAGCGCACATTTCTGTTTCCCCAAATGTAAATACATAAATAAATAACTAAATATAAAAGAGGCGAAATTAAAACCTTTGGCAAAAAATTTATTAATCCACGACGTCCTTTCTTTACTTAGATATAAAATGAATAAATAAACTCCAGCTAAAAATATTTTTAATCAGTAAACTTTTGTTTTATTTTTGCCTCAAAAGTCTCAAATCAAACACCAAAATCCGCCATGATTCACACAATATGCCCTCTGGGTGGCGTTTTGTGGGTTTTTCCCTCATAATGGCGACACAAACTTAAATTACTGTCTTTAATGATCGTACAGATAAAAACAATACATCATTCAAATCTGTAAAATGTCTATAATTATATATATATATATATATATATATATATATATATATATATATATATATATATATATATATATATGCGTTAGGAAGGGCATCCAGCGTAAAACATGTGCCAAATCAAACATGCGGAGGATCCGCTGTGGCGACCCCTAACGGGAGAAGCCGAAAGAAAGTATGTATGTATGTATGTATATATATATGTATGTTATATATATGTATATATATATATAAGCTTCCTGACTTGACTTGAAGAGGTGCAGTCTCTCCGGTATCACCTCAATAACTGTCTGTGTGGAAACATAGCAAAGGATTTTAATGATGTCCACACATCTCTGCACTGTTATAGCCTTTATATTTAATCACTGTACATATGCTTACATATCAAGTCAAGTCAAGTTTATTTCTGTAGAACTTTTCACAACAGAAATTGTCTCAAAGCAGCTTTACAGAAATCAACAGTTAAGGTGAATGGTGTGTATTTATCCCTAATGAGCAGCCGTGGCGACTGTGGCAAGGAAAAACTCCCTTAGATGTAATGAGGAAGAAACCTTGAGAGGAACCAGACTCAAAAGGGGAACCCATTCTCATTTAGGTGACATCAAGAGTTTGATCATAAATCTTTCAACAATACAGAACAATGGAGAGTGAGAACTAACATAAGTACTGGAGTATAAGATTATAAGTAATGTTCTTCCTACAGTCTTATACAGTCTATATGGTTAGTAGCTCCTAGTTTTATGAGCTTAACATTTGTGATCATCACAGATCCTGCATCAGCTTCTCCACGCCAGGAGGTCCAATGTCAAAACCACACATGTAGTGGGATCCAATTGGCACTGGTACGTCTCTAGATGGTTCGGGATGTTTGCGAGTTCGGCATCTACTTCTTCAAAGGTCCATATTCTTCACGAGTTGGGAGGTGACTAGAGCTGGCCAAACCTCAGGATGCCTCGGGATGGGGATGGAGAGAGAAGCAGTGGAGAGGAATTAGCGTAGCTGCTGTTCATGATATTAACAGCACAAGTTGATAATGTGCATGTAATCAGATGTTCTGGAGCACAAGGTTATGATGTGATGTGTGTTATGTGTAGGCTTTGCTAAAAAGATATGTTTTTAATCTGCACTTAAACTGGGAGAGTGTGTCTGAACCCTGAACACTGTCAGGAAGACTATTCCAGAGTGTAGGAGCTAAATGTGAAAATGATCTACCGCCTTTAGTGGACTTTGCTATTCTAGGAACTACTAGAAGCCCAGAGTTTTGAGATCTCAGGGAGCGTGACGGATTGTAGCGTGTTAAAAGACTGGAGAGATACATGGAGATAATTAATTTAGTGCTTTATAAGTACATATATATCACATGCTGTAAATATGATACATGTTCAACACCTCCAAGCTGCCAGTTTTGGGCACCTGAGCAAGCTCTTAACTCACTACTGCTCATTTAGTAAATGAGATCATTAAGAGTCGCTTGGGATAAACACTTCCAACAGGAAGTGGCTATGTCTTGCTATCTTTGTCTCTGTGTCTCTTTTAGTAAATGTCTCTGTCTCACTGTATATGTCTCTCTCTTTTGCTGTCTCTTTATTTGTTTCTCACTCTTTCTAAAGCTGTGTCTGTGTCTCTTTGTCTTTGTCTCTGTCTTTCCTGCTTATTTACATGTTTAACAAAGTTTTGAGTTTGGAAGTAATGCCATTAGCGATCTATGATGAAAGACTTCCCTGGTTCGATTCTTACCTCTAGTTTTAAAAAACAGAACAATGAAAGGTCATTAAAATTGGTTGCTGGCAAATCATTGTATATCAGTGGTGCAGGTGTTGGAGATGTGGTTCTTGTACCTGAGTCACTTCTCATAGACTTTGAGTTACTGAGAGAATAAACAAGAAGGAAAAATTTTGACCCTCTAAAATCATGATCTAAGAGAAAACGGTGGTCTCCTAACTATAGAAAACCAAGAGTCCAGTAAGCAAAGCCTTGTTTGCCACCCCTGTGGTAGTGTAGTGGTTAGTAATGTGGTCTCTGCTGTCTGACTCGCCCGGTTCAATTCCTACCGCTTTCCTTTAAATTGTTTAAAAAGTTTTAATAAAGAACTATAAAAGGTCCTAAAAATAAGGTTCTTGCAGGAGATCCTGTGGCTCAATTTGAAGAGATTTGCCTCTGGGTTGAGAGGTTGCCGGTTTGAATCCTGGCCAGGGCTCAAAGTTAAAAGTGTGGAAGGTTCCGGTGGCCATAGTAAGGAAGGTGTCAGAAATGGCTGCGTGGACGGTTTCGGCGGGTGTATCCTGAAGCAGGGGGGGCAATATCCGGGCATCTGCCCCCCCCCAGCGTCTGAGAAGCTGAAAACAGGGGGTCATGAAGCAAAAACGTCCAAAAAAGTATCGACTTAGTTTTGCATATATAGGGAAAATTTCTGCCAAAAACCTATCACCCTCACTTTTTCTGAGGCTGTGAAGCAGCAGGTCTTCACAGCCAACCACTCCATTGCTCACCACAGAGTCATTTCCACACAGCTTACCCAGTGCAGGGAGAAGCCAGATTTGAACCAGCAACCTCTGAGCTCAGAGGCAAGGCTTTTATCACAAAGCCATCAAGTCCCACAACACACCTTCTTTTTTGGGGGGGTTTATCCTTCGTTTCATGCTTCAAAACAAGAAATTCAGGCCAGACAGAAAGCAGGATTCGAACCCTGAACCCCACCAACAGCGAAATACCAGTCTTAACCCACTGAACCATCGGGAAGGACCGGCTGTGACGATTGTTTAGAGCAGGTCTATCTTTTCTTTTAAACCATCAACACAAGAATATAATGCTAAAGACAGACATAGGAATCAAACCCATAATGTGACGAGCAGGGACAAAGCAGGATTCGAACCCTGATTCACACCATTAGCGAGGCATCAGCATTAACCCACTGAACCATCAGGAAGGACAAGCTGGGCAGCTTGTTTAGAGCAGGTCTATCTTTCTTTTTAACCCAACAAAACAAGAATATGAAGATGTAGGAATCAGGAATTTAATCTACCTCATGACTAGCAGAAAGCCAGGTTTGAACCCTGACCACCAACATTAGCAAAGTACCAGCCTTAACCCACTAAGCCGTCAGAAAAAAACAGGATGGGAAGCTTAATTAGAGCAGGTCTATCATTCGTTTCAAACCATCAACACAAGAATTTAACGCTAAAGAAAGATGTAGGAAACGAATACAGATGTTAGTAGCACAAGTTGAACCCACATTGTAAATAGCAGGAAGAAAGCAGGATTCGAACCCTGATCCTCACCATCAAGTCAAGTGGCTTTTTTTGTGAGTTCTACTATACACAGTGGTACACATTACACAGTAAAAACGAGACAACGTTCCTCCGGAACCCTGGTGCTACACTAAACAACAACAAGCTACATAAAGTGCATTGAGTGCAACTTAGTGCAAACAGTGCAGACAAAAAACAGTACAGACAGACAGTGCAGACAGAAAACACAAGACAACACAAGACAAGACACAAAACCTGAGATAGCGCCAACTTGTAAACTTACTGTATACTCTGAATATACAGTACTGGATGAGGAGAAGTGTAAAAACTATACCCGGGACTGAATATAAACAGACACAATGTAGTGCAAAAAACAGCAGCAGTCAAGAGGTGCGAAAGACAGCATGTAAACAGTATAGTATAATAACAGTATAGTGTAATAAGAAACAGTAAAGGTGCAAAAAACAGCATATAAACGATATAATAGAGCCAAGGGTGCAAAAAAACAGCATGTAAACAGTGTAGTACGGTAGAGTATAAATAATAATAAATAAATGATGGTGGAATGGGGTGAGATGAGTAATGAGTGTGTGTCAAGTGTTAAGTCTAGGACTTCAGTGAGGCACCAGCCTTAACCCACTGAACCATGGAAGAGATCAGACTGGAAAGCATGTTTAGATGAGGCACAAGCCTTAACCCACTGAGCGACCACTGCTAAAAAGCATGTGTGCTTTTTTGGAGGGTTCATACTTTGTTTCATGCCAGCGCAGTAAGAAAGAAGGCATGTAGGACTGGCTTTGAAACCTTATCACCAGCGTGGACTATATTAAGGACCATGTTCAGGCACAAGCCTTAACCCACTGAGCTACCACAGAAGTGCCTTTTTTTGGTGGAGTTATCTTTCATTAAAGACCAGGAAATCAATAAATCAATCCAACACAGAAAGGACAGAATTGAAATGTTTTCAGAGGGGACAAAGTCCAGAAGTTTTATTTACGAACACAGAAACCAGGAATCAAACTCTCAAACTCATCCTCATGGGGACCCTGACATTAACCCACTAGGCTATCACATCCATCCATCCATCCATCCATCTATCCATCTATCTATCTATCTATCTATCTATCTATCTATCTATCTATCTATCTATCTATCTATCGTTAACATCTGAAACAGGTAGAAGTAATAACTACTTTTTACTTAAGTACATGTCAGAGCCAAGACTTCTTCACTTTCACTTGAGTAAAAAGTTATAATCAGTATTTTAAAACATGAGTATCTGTACTTCTACTTAAGTAAAGGATGTGTGTACTTTTGCCACCTCAGAGGCTCAGTGGTTAAGGCTCTGGGTTTCTGATCGGAAGGTTGGGGGTTCAAGCTGCCACTATTAGACCCCTGAGCAAGGCTCTTGACCCTCAATGCTTCTCTGTGCTGTAACAACGCTGACCCTGTGTTCTGACCCGAGCTTTCTAACATCGCTGGAATATGCGAAGAAAGAGTTTCACTGTACAATGTACAAATGATTAGTATAAACACACCACCACCACTACCCAGTCTGTAAGCTGTGAGGCAGAACTCATGGAGTCGTACAGTAGCTCAGTGAATAAGATTCTAATCAGGAGATTAAATTAGAGGGATCTAGGGGTGCTTTTCAAATATGAAATATACTTTGGGCCGTTGTGTGCGAGCAGTGTGAAGCTGAACAGAAAAGTAACAGCTGCACTTTTTATTCCTCTTTTCTAATTTTGTTTTATTGTATTTAATTGCAACTTCAAATTATATTTATGTATAGTAACAAACAAACAAATAAATAAATAAACTTTAACAATTTCGACTGCTATAATATCTGTTCCGTGTTCTTTTTTCCTTTTTTGTTTTTTTTTTAAGTTGTTGCACACGCGCGCTTTTGATGGCCGCACCGCTCGGTTCAACACCAGAAAGCGTCCCTGTAGTTGACGCTTCTGTGTGTAGAAGTATAGCGTTATTATTATTTTTCTTCCCCACCCGTATTTCTACAAACCCCTCCTTCTGCACTACGATTGGTTAAAATCATCTGCGATCTGTATTGCCATTGGTTGATAGTCCCTAAATCTTCTGTGATTAGCCAATATTGCGCTGGACGGCTAGGGAGCTGCTCAGCTGACCGAAAGCGGGTAGTAGAGAAAGAAACCGACAGTTAAACCATTAGATCAAAGTGGGAGAACTTGCAAAATAGCAGGGTGTTTAAATACTTATTTTCCTCACTGTATATGAACACCCTGCTATTTTGCAAGTTCTCCCACTTAGAAATCATGGAGGGGTCTGAAATTGTCATCGTAGGTGCATGTCCACTGTGAGAGACATAATCTCAATCTAAAAAAACAAAAAAAACAAAAACGAAATCAATGTATGATTTTTTTTAACTATTTATTTGTATGATACAGTTGCAAATAAGTATTTGAACACCTGAGAAAGTCAGTGTAATTGGAAACAAAGGCTACTGTACCAAATATTAACAGAGGTCAAACGTTTCCTGTAGTTTTTCACCAGGTTTGCACACACTGCAGGAGGGATTTTGGCCCACTCCTCCACACAGATCTTCTCTAGTTCAGTCAGGTTTCTGGCCTGTCACTGAGAAACACGGAGTTTGAGCTCCTTCCAAAGATTCTCTATTGGGTTTAGGTCTGGAGACTGGCTAGGCCACGCCAGCACCTTGATATGCTTCTTACAGAGCCACTCCTTGGTTATCCTGGCTGTGTGCTTCGGGTCATTGTCATGTTGGAAGACCCAGCCTCGACCCATCTTCAATGCTCTAATTGAGGGAAGGAGGTTGTTTCCTAAAATCTTGCAATACATGGCCCCGGTCATCCTCTCCTTAATACAGTGCAGTCTCCCTGTCCCATGTGCAGAAAAACACCCCCAAAGCATGATGCTACCACCCCAGTCCGAGGGAGATTGACAGTCATGTTTAGCTTCTTCCATTTTCTAATGATTGCTCCAACAGTGGACCTTTTTTCACCAAGCTGCTTGGCAATTTCCCCGTAACCCTTTCCAGCCTTATGGAGGTGTACAATTTTGTCTCTAGTGTCTTTGGACAGCTCTTTGGTCTTGGCCATGTTAGTAGTTGGATTCTTACTGATTGTATGGGGTGGACAGGTGTCTTTATGCAGCTAACGACCTCAAACAGGTGCATCTAATTTAGGATAATAAATGTAGTGGAGGTGGACATTTTAAAGGCAGACTAACAGGTCTTTGAGGGTCAGAATTCTAGCTGATAGACAGGTGTTCAAATACTTATTTGCAGCTGCATCATACAAATAAATAGTTAAAAAAATCATATATTGTGATTTCTGGATTTTATTTTTTAGATTATGTCTCTCACAGTGTACATGCACCTACGATGACCATTTCAGACCCCTTCATGATTTCTAAGTGGGAGAACTTGCAAAATAGCAGGGTGTTCAAATATTTATTTTCCTCACTGTATATACACACATAATAAACATATTATAGGAGTTTAAAGAATGAGGTACAGGTGCAGAGACCAGCTCAGTATGCATTCATTGATGTACAGAGAAAAAAGGTGAAAGCGCAGACCACAAAATAGAAATAAAAAAAATATATATTATTCATATGTTATGTTCATATGTTATTTAATATTCTATTTACTGTGGGTTATTATATGATATACAGTACAGACCAAAAGTTTGGACACCTTCTCATTCAAAGAGTTTTCTTTATTTTCATGACTATGAAAATTGTAGAGTCACACTGAAGGCATCAAGGGCTATTTGACCAAGAAGGAGAGTGATGGGGTGCTGCGCCAGATGACCTGGCCTCCACAGTCACCGGACCTGAACCCAATCGAGATGGTTTAGGGGTGATCTGGACCGCAGAGTGAAGGCAAAAGGGCCAACAAGTGCCAAGCATCTCTCGGGGAACTCCTTAAAGACTGTTGAAAGACCATATCAGGTGACTACCTCTTGAAGCTCATCAAGAGAATGCCAAGAGTGTGCAAAGCAGTAATCAAAGCAAAAGGTGGCTACTTTGAAGAACCTAGAATATGACATTTTTCAGTTGTTTTACACTTTTTTGTTATGTATATAATTCCATATATAATTCCACGTGTTAATTCATAGTTTTGATGCCTTCAGTGTGAATCTACAATTTTCATAGTCATGAAAATAAAGAACTCTTTGAATGAGAAGGTGTGTCCAAACATTTGGTCTGTACTGTATACCAGTGGAGGGGGATTTGTTATAAGTTATGAATTAGTTGTAGCTCTGTTTTAGCTCCGTGTTACTGATCCGTCAGATGGTCGTGGGTTCAAGCCCGGATATTGCCAAGCTGCCACTCCTGGGGCCCTTGAGGAAGGCCCGTAACAATCAGTACTCCAGGGCCGCTGTATCATGTCTGACCCCAGCTTCCTACCATCACGTGTATATGTAGAAAGAAATTTCCCTGCATACTACAGTAGCATTATTTCATTGTTCAGGTGTAATTTGTTGGTCTTGGACTGAATAATAGAGAAATAGTCGTCTCGCATTGCAAGATAACTATGGAGACATATAAAAACTTGGTAGACTTTTCTCCTGGATTCTGTACGCTCATGATTTCAATGTCACTTGCAGTCAAGTCGTTTGTCCTGATCTCGTCCTTTTTTTTGGTTTTTGCTCATTGTCCAGGTGTCCTAAAGTTAGCCAGACTGATAAAGATGTACGAATCTCAGGACCCAGAGATCGCCGGCATGTCACTCAAGCTGAAGTCTCTTCTCCTACCCCCTCTGTCGACTCCGCCCATCGGTGGTGGAATCCCGGCCTCTTAAATTTAACTAAATCAATATGTACGTCTCTGGGGTTCAATAATTTTACCCACAGTTACTGTCAAAAATGTTAACGTTTTCCAGACTATAAGACTGAAACAGCCGTCCACTGATACATGTCTCACCGCAAGGGAATATTCCAGAACAGTGATGGAAATGCATCGTCTTCAACTTCGCAGTCTGTGACATAAGGAGCACAAGTACATAAATCCTATCAGTTATAGTCTGGAAAACCCACTCTTCAAATCTTTAACTCCTCACATTCGCATGACATTCCCACTCTTTGTATTACATCTAAAACTCTCGAACATATTTATTTATATTTGTATGTCTCTGTGTATTGTCCAAAGTCTTTTGCAAATTTAATTCTACTGCTGCCATTTTTTTTGCCTATTCCTAATAAATAGAAAACACTAATCTAAAGTATTTTGCAAAAATATTTTCTTCAATTAATATCCAGTTCTTTAGTGATATCACGCCACCATAGTGTGTGTTACTGTAATAAAGGCTTCAAAAGAGCGTATAGTAAGAAAGCGGTTGCATTAAACTCATAAGAGTCTCAAAGCATCAGGTCAAAATGAGTTAATTTCATTTGCTGATTGAATTTGAACGAGTTGTGCATATAATTAGGTTTATATGTGCATATGGTCTAAATTGCAGCAGATCCAGCTGCCAGAGCTGCCAGTTTCCTTGTGCATAAGACCATTGTTCAGGAACATTTTCTGTTTAAGAAAAATAGTATTCATAGGGTTTTGTGGGTTTTTTGTTTTTTTACATTTTGTGTTGTGTATTAATTTTCAGCATGCAATAAAATTTTGACCTGCATCAATACTGTGTCTCACAATACTCTCACAATCTATTCCAATATGCTCACAGTATCAAAATACTTTTTCTCCAAATACTCACTGTTTCACAAAACTCACATTAATCTCTCTCACAGCAATAACTTTCTCAAAATACTCTCACAAAACTCTCCGTCTTAGAACTCTCTCAATACTCTCACAAAAACTCACTGCCTTACAAAACTCAGTCTCACAATACTTTCACTGTTTTAAAACTGCTCTCACAATACTCTAACTGTCTCAAAACTCTCAAAATACTCTCACTGTCTCAAAACTCTCACAATACTCTCACTGTCTCAAAACTCTCACAATACTCTCACTGTCTCAAAGTTCTCTCACAATACTCTCACTGTCTCAAAGCTCTCTCACAATACTCTCACTGTCTCAAAGCTCTCTCACAATACTCTCACTGTCTCAAAGCTCTCTCACAATACTCTCACTGTCTCAAAACTCTCACAATACTCTCACTGTCTCAAAACTCTCTCACAATACTCTCACTGTCTCAAAACTCTCTGACCGTCTCTCACAAAACTCGGTTTTACAATTCTCTTACTGTCTCACGGTACTCTCACTCTTACAGTTCTGTCTGACAATACTCTCGCAGTCTCACAATATTCTCACTGTCTCACAAAACTCAGTCTTACAATTCACTCATAGACTCACAATACTCTCTTACACAACTGTTTCACAATACTCTCATTGTCTCAAAACTCCTCTAACAAAATTCGGTTTTACAATACTCTCACTGTCTCACAGTACTCTCACTGTCTTACAATTCTGTCTGACAATACGCTCACAATTCTTTGTCTCACAATATTCTCACTGTCTCACAAAACTCAGTCTTACAATACTCTCTCACAAAACTGGTTCACAATACTCTCATTGTCTCAAAACTCTCACAGTACTCACAGTCTCACAATACTCTCACTATCTTAAAACTCTGTCTCACAATAATCTCAGTCTCTTAAAACTCTCTCACAATACTCTGTCTCAGTACTCTCCCAGTCCCACAAAATCTCACTGTCTCACAATACCCACTGCCTTACAAAACTGTCTTACAATGATGACACAGTCTCACAAAATTCTCACAATACTCTCACAGTCTGACAAAACTCAGTCTCACAATACTCTCAGTGTCTGGTCCAAAACATTATAACAATTATACTATAGCAGGTGTATACTGCAGAGTGGCTGTAATGTATTCCAGGTGGTTGCCCGGGCGTTACTTGGTGGCTGATATGACATTCCATGTGCTATTTGTTTTTTAGTAATGAAGCCAAGCATTTTTATACACCAGAGTGAAGAAATGCAACGCTTTATGGTGTTTGCTCAATGACGAGTTTGCAGATTCATTACAAATTACAAATTTCAGTCATGTATTATATTTAATGACATTCTTTCCAACATGCTTATTAAAGATAAAAAACCTGATTATCAGAGTAGAAATGGAATGATGGCTTTACGCTCAGGTGGATATGCTTTAAATGTCCTTCTGTAATACTCGTGACAGAGATAAGCCGCTAGTACTTGATTGCAGAGAACGTAGAGCACCACGAGCCACCATGTGAATGACCTGCACCTACAGCAGATGCTCAGGGCTGTGTAGATCAGCAGCTCAGCCAGGGAGTGAGGACAGGACACCCGCTCGAACCAGCCACCGCGTGGCATCCTGTGGGCGAACGTCTCCACCCGACCTAATGGTAATTGCAGGTTAATTATTAATACAGGCTTCTCTTAACGTCTTTATTGATGTGTGATGATCATTCATAGCACTGGAAAAGATTTATGGAAAAGTGAAAATACTCATTATATATTATATATAATACGCAATAATCTGCTGAGTAACTGCGAGTTGTTACCTGAGCTGCTAGTGCGCAGGCTGGCGAGCAGCGAGAGTGAGCGGTGCTGCAGCACTGAAGCCCAAAGGAACAGCAGGACTCCTGCTATGTGCCATATGGACTGTGAGAAGGTCAGAACAGAGATCCCTGAAAGAATGAGAGAAAGATAGAGAGATGAACGACATCTAATCAGCATATTTGATATCTATATTTGAAATCTTAACTCAACATATGATATATGGACAAAATACTGGTATATAACATATGTGTTTCTTTTCCAAACTGCTTCCACTAAGTTGTACACACAATTGTATCGGGGTGCAGTAAGATGAAATGTTTCCCTTCACGTGAACTAGGAGACCCGAACCTGTTCCAGGTGCACAAAGCAAGCTCCAAGAAGATATGCTTTCCATGGGAAAACCATTGGAAAGCATGTGAAAGCATTGAGTGGCCTGCTGTAGAGCTATAAACCCTACTGAACACCTTTCTCCACACATTTCCACAAGCACACTCTAAAATCTAGTGGAACATCTACTCAGAAGTGTGAAGGTTATTATAACAGCAAATGGGGACTAAATATGGAATGGATTCTATATGTGGATACTCAAGTGGGTCACAGGATTACATCAAAGTGGCTGTCTCCTCAAACACACTCATGCGAATCTTATCATTTGAAGGCAAAGTATTAAACTCTTGGTAGCACACAGACACTGTCATTCAGGATAAAAGCACAAATGGACTCTCAGGGCTGAACCTACTTTGTTTCGGAGGGTTCCACTAAGCTTCTGAATCCACATTAACAGTCTAACAGGACTGTAAAAAAATTAAAAAAATGTGAATGCACCACTCACACTTCAGCAACCATTTTATTATATATTTTTTAAGGGACAATACTATAGAAATAAAGCTTGGAGTAGTCACTGTGCAGCTTGTATAGCAGTTCAGATTTACTGTCCTCTAAAAATGACTCAACATACATCCACAAGGCTACGTGGCTATAAGAAGATCAGTAACACGCTGAAACTGAGTTACAGTACAGTGGTCAGGGTCTTACATGAGTGGTATGAGAGGTCTGGGGCTGCATGAGTGTGCTGCTGGTACTGGGGAATATATACATTGAGGTTTCCAACACATGTACTGTGACATTCCCTGAGCAGAAAATGACGCCCACCCTTCTGAAACTGGGCCGAACGGCAGATTTACATAAAATCTACCCCAAGCACACCGCCAAGATGACAACTGCATTGCTTAAGAAGATTAAGGTGATGGAGTGGCCCAGTATGTCTCCAGACCTGAACCCTATTGAGCACCTGTGGAGCATCCTCAAGCGGAAGGTGGAGAAGCACCATGTGTCTAACATCCAGCAGCTCTGTGATGGCAGTGCTAGATAACAATGGTGTTCACACAAATTATTGACACTTATATAAATATTGACACTACCATACTTTTAAACACATGACCCCCTTCTCACCTTCTGTAGTCAGTGAGGCGTTTACAGACAGGACAGTCAATCCTAGCAGGATGTAATAGCTCAAGCCAAATGCATATTGAACGATATTGATCAGTCCATCAGAGAAGACGCTGACCCAGAGGCACTCAAGCAAGCGCCTGAAGGAATGGATCCACACGAGAGCTTGTAGCACCAAGATGGTCAGCTTAATTTCTGCAGTGGAGACAGCACAAGAGATGTTTTTTAATACGAACACCTGTTTAAGTTCAATTTAACATTCATGCAGTTAAATGAGACAATGCGTAACATCAGACAGATACAGGTTATAGAGCTTCAGTGTGCACAAAAAAGGGTGATCTTTGTGACTTTGGTTGTGGGCTGGTCAGAGTATTTCAGAAATAGGAGGTTTCCCACACAACACAGGAATAAAAATGTCCTCTCTGCATTGGAAGAAACACTGTTTAATGAGAGGAGATTAGAAAAGAATTAGCACACTACACGTGGCATTAGTGATTCACCTCGAGAGGTCGCTCTCAAAATGACAGCAGACCTTTTTAGCCAATCTAGAAACGGGCGCAACCCGGAAAAACTATCGGTAGTAGTCAACTATTGTGCCGATTTTATCGGCAAAACCGATGAATCGGTTGAACTCTAGTCTGAAGTAATTCAGGTAATAACTCTGTACACCCAGGGGAAGTGGGCAAGCAGCTCAGAATGCATATAAAACATTGATAATAGAAGACCACATCAGGTTTCCACTCCTGCACAAAAAAAATAAATAATCTGAGGCCATCATGAGGGCGGACTCATTGAACCTAAACCTAAAGTAATGCACAGAGTGATTATTTTCTCAATCCTTTCTGGAGGACCAGTCAAAACATTTTCCTCTGAACATTTTCTTACAACAAGGAGTTTCCACACACAGAACCATCGTTTACTTCTGCGAAAATCCCATTTTCTGAAATACTCCGACCAGCCTATCTGACACCTACAAGCAGGCCACCTCACAGAGATTCATGCTTCTTCCCTGGTCTTGATGTTTGTTGTAAACATTAGAGATCGACCGATTAATCAGCACTGATCGTTGGTCGCTGGAACGATCGACTATAGACAAAAATCCATACCGATAGTTTTTCCAGCTTCACGTCCGCTCTCATTACGAGAGCGGCCTCTAGAGGCGAATCACTGACGCCAAGTGCTGTTTGTTTTTACACACGAGGCTGCACGGAGAGCATTAAGACAGCGAATATTATTTATTAAAAAATATAATTCTATTTATTAATTAATAAATTCATATTTATTTTCATTAGCACATTTTCATGCTGCTTTTTATTTTTGTAAAAGTTCAGTACAATTTTAGATATCGGTTGATTAATCGGTTATCGGCAAGTACGATCTAAACTAAATATCGGTAAAAATCCACTATCGGTCGACCTCTAGTGAACAATATCTGAAACCTTTCTCCTGTATCTGCATGACTGATCAACCAAAACATGCAATGTGCTTGTTGATGCTGATAACAATAGGTTACTTTCGTAACCCCGGTTCTCTAAAACATCGAGTGGAGAGATCCACCTATGGGAAGGGCATCCGTACCTGACCTCTGCAGAAGCATCCAATTGCACCAAGTCTGGCTTGACAGACAGGAGCGCATGCCAATGGCAGGTAAGGCAACGCCCCTTACCCGAGTGCATAAGGCACCTGCACGCGCTACCTCTCCTCAGTGAGCATATTCGCTTCTCGTGCAGCAAGCGGGGCAAACTTGGTGGATCTCTCCACTCGATGTTTCAGAAATCCGGGGTTACGAAAGTAACCTATTGTTCTCTTTCATCATCTCGTGTTCGAGATCCACCTATGGGAGATATAGACAACTCCCCGGTTGCCCAATACACTCATAGCGAGGCCCTGTAAGCCAGAGGACGGCCAAACGGGTGGTGCACGGCACGTCACAAAGCATAATAATTAACATAACTAGGCCGGGCAGACGGGGTTGAAAGGAGTGCAGGCCTAGTAGCATGTGGCTACGAAGAGCCCACACTTAAGACTGCATGAGCTACCGGGGTTCGGGTAACATCGAGCCGGTAGTACCTAACAAAGGTGTGCGGAGAGGACCAGCTCGCAGCGGCACAAATGTCCTGCAAGGGAACTCCCCTGAACAGAGCCCAAGAAGTAGCCACGCCTCTAGTGGAGTGCGCTCTAAGGCCACCTGGGGGCTGCATGCCCCTAGATTCATACGCTAAGGAGATGGCCTCTACCAGCCAGCGAGAGAGACGTTGCTTAGAGATGGGATTCCCCGTGTTCGGCGGGGCCCAAGAGATGAAGAGCTGGTCGCTCTTTCGAAAAAAGAGTTTGTCCTGTCCATGTACACCCGTAGGGCACGCACAGGGCACAAAGCATTAAGCCTCTGGTCCTCCGCAGAGGAAAAAGGGGGAGGATGAAAGGCAGAGAGCTCAATCACCTCACCAGAGAAAGCTGGGAAGCATTTAGGCATGAAGGCCGGGTTAGGCCTAAGCAAAATCTTGTCTCCATTGAACGAGAATTTGGTGCACAAGGAATGAACCGAGAGCGCATGCAAATCACTGACACGTTTGGCGGAAGCCAAAGCCAGAAGCAGAGCCGTCTTGAAGGACAGAAGCCTGAGGGAGATATCCCCCAGGGGCTCAAAAGGTTGTCGGGCCAGCACCCCCAGCACCATGGATAGATCCCAATCTGGGACTACACTTTTGGTGATCGGGATGGAGCGGCGCGCGCCCTTCATGAATCTACGGATAAGGGGGTGCTGACCCACCGTAGTGTCGCCGAACCCGACGTGACACGCAGCGATAGCCGCTAAATAGACCTTAATCGTCAAAAAAATTCTGCCACGATCGATAAGGTCCTGCAAAAAACCCAGAATGTCAGAAACTGAGCACAGATATGAGACGAGCTGGTGTTTCTCGCACCACTCCTCAAACACACGCACTTGCAATCATAGAGAGAACGTGTGGAAGAGGCCCTGGCGTTCTGAATCGTGGCGATAACACGTGGGGAAAGCCCCAAAGTGTTTAAATTCGCCCTCTCACGGGCCAGGCCCAGAGAGCCACCCTGTCTGAGTGAGGATGATAGATTTCCCCGTTCGCTTGGGCCAGGAGGTCTGTGCATAAGGGGAGGGGCCAAGGCTCTGCATATTAAAGAGGAATTATCTCTGCAAGCCAAGGTGCCTTGGGCCACCTGGGAGCTATGAGGATCAGAGACAAACCCTGCACCGTGACCCTGGCCAAGGTCAGGGTTATCAGGCAGAGAGGAGGGAAAGCGTAGAGCAGCGCACTGGGCCACGGGTGAGCCAGCGCGTCTACGCCGAGGGGTGCGTCCTCATCCTGAAGCGAGAAGAACATAGGACAGTGGGCGTTTTCGCGCGAGGCGAAGAGATCGACGGTAGCCTGGCCGAACCTCTCCCATAGCAACCTCACTATCTGAGGGTGGAGCCGCCATTCTCCGTAGAGTGGGTTTCCTCTCGACAGAAGGTCTGCGCCCCTGTTTAAAATGCCTGGGACGTGAGTCGCCCGTAACGACAGAAAATGCCGTGCGCTCCAAACCAGCAACCTGTGAGCTAGAGCATGAAGCTTGGAGGAGCGCATGCCGCCTTGACGGTTGATATGTGCCACAGCTGTCGTATTGTCGCAGCGCACCAGCACATGATGTCCCTGCAGGCGAGGCAAAAAATGCTTTGGAGCTTTTAACACAGTGAGGAGCTCCAAATAATTTATATGGGCTGAATGAAGTGAGTTCGGCCATACACTGTTCACTGATCTGCCGTCCTGTGTGGCTCCCCACCCCGTTAAGGAGGCATCTGTCGTTACCACTTACCGCAGCATGATCGCCCCGAGAGTGGTCCCATGCGCGTAAAACTCCGCAGCTTTCCAGCGCTGCAGCGCGGCCATGCACGCACGCGTCACCGTGACATAGCGGCAAAGATCGCGCAACGGGCTGAGATGCAGGGACAAAACCCACTTCATAAAAGCCCTTATTCTCAGAAGACCTAGAGGCAACGCATGGACAGCCGAAGCCATAAGACCCTGTAATCTGAGGCATGTGCCCGAAACGAAGGAATCTCATGTGCGGAGGATAGATGCTTATGTGGAAAAAAGCATCGCTCAGATCGATCGAGCAAAACCAATCGTTCTGCTTTTTTGAACGTATGAGCGGGCCGTGTGATAACATTCTGAAATTGTATTTCCTTAAATGTTTGTTCAACACTCATCCAGAATAGGACGGAGCGAACCGTCTTTTTTCGGGAACAGGAAATAGCGAGAGTAAAAACCCTGATCGCTTAGATGCGGGGATACAACTCGAATCGCTCTCTTCTCGAGAAGAGATGAGATTTCGTCTTTCAGAATGTGAGCGGAGCTCTCGTCCGTATGGGACCATACCACTCCGTTGAACCGCGGGGGTGTTTTGGCAAACTGAAGTCTGTAACCCCTCGTGACTGTGTGAATCACCCAGTCAGGGGCTGGGACAGACAGCAAGCCTGTCACGTGACTCCTGAGCGTCCCCACACAGCCCGGCGAAATGCCGAGAGCCGATCCGGCCGGATTGCTCATTAATGGTGCAATGGCGCCATCTAGTGGCCAAACTAGAGACGACATGCGGGGATCTGGGGAAAAATTCTCTCCCAAAGACGAATTCATAGGATTCGTCAGAGTTATTGATATTTTTTGTATTTTTTGTATTTTTTTGTGAAAAACTGGGGCCGTAGCCTTTATTAAATTTGTGAGAGGAGAGTGAAGGGGAGTGTTTGGTGACACTGCTTCTGCATTTAATCTCACATCTTTCCCCACTGGAACGGGGAAACGCACTCTGGACGACACGGGGAACAGTGAAGCCTGTGCTTAGCAGGCGGGGGAGGTGGCCCGCTCTGCTGAGCTAGTGGTTTCCCGCGAGGTCTGTAATTTCTGCCAGTGTAGTGGGGATGGCGTCCCGCAGCAGAAGTGTTAGATGGCCGCACAGATGGTGTCTGATGCTGCGCCTGCTTCATAGGAAGACACAATTTAAACGTCTCGTCCTCCTTCTTTTTATCATCGCATCGTTGTTGCATCAGGGCCACAGCCGGGCCAAAAAGAGCTTGGCCGGGTTCAATCGGCGCTACTGCGATGCGACGTTTCTCACTATCAGGGAGAACGGAAAGATTGAGCCACAGTGCACGTTCTCTGAACACCGATAAAGCCATAGAACGCCCGCTTGCTTGGACAGCCTGACGGGCATTACGGAGAACAAGGTCATTGACCGAGACGACCTCCTTCCAGAGATCGGGCGATGGTGACCCTTTCTCCAGTTGTTGACCCAAATCGATCAGGAGTTCGGCCTGATACGCGGCCAACAGCGAGGAGACATTAAGAGCTCATATAGCGAGAGCTGAGGCTTTGTACGATGCCTGATGAATCGATGCGGAGAAGCGATCCATTTTACCCGGGAGGACGGGCTTGAGTGGGGCGAGCAGCCCGCCCTGAGATGGGTTGAGGTGTCTGGCGATGGAAGGCTCAATAACCGGGGGATCGCCCATGCCGAGACTCGCCATATCCTTAACTTCCAAACCAGCAAGACCGTGTTTCAGGTCGAGCGGATCTCCCCAGCAATATCTCATGTGTTTAGCACATGCAGGGAGGACGGGAAGCAGCTGCTTTCTCGGGCCGGAAGGAGGTCCCAGAAGCTTGCCGTCATATACGTCCCTCTCCTGATCCGAAGCATTCAGGAGAGCCGGCCATTCGATGCCGAGCCGCGCGGCAGCGCGTTCACAAAGCTTCAGCAAAACCGATTGAGATGGGGCGGGGGGAGCCTGAGGGGCCACGGAGGACGGGATGGCGTCCTCGTCATCCGAGCCGTCGAGAAGGTCTGCCTCGATCTCATCCCCGGAACCTGTCGGTCCTTCGGGGAGACGGTTGTCGACCGGTAGTAAATCCTCGAACGGGGAAGGACACAAGTTGGCCCAGTCAGAGGAAATCGCACCGCGGGAGGCCTTTTTCCCCTTCCGAGTCGGAGAGCTCAAAATCGACACACTGCGAAGCGGGCGTTTTGAGTCTGCGACGCAGGAGCTTTTTTGGGAGCGCCAGGCAATGGCTACAGTTCTCCGGGAGGTCAATAGCTTCTTGCGCATGCTTGAGACCCATGCAGACAACACAGAAGGGATGGGAATCCCTCGCGGCGATGAGTGCGCCGCACGCGGTCGGGCAGGAAGAAAGCGCCATGAAGAAAAAGAAAAAAAGGAATGCAAGCGTGGGCGGCTCGCGAAGCTAACCTGGCTGAGGACGGGCACGTCCGGCGGAGGCTGATCAGACGATATGTCCTCCTGAAGACGAAAAAAAAAGTGCAGTCCAGAAAACCAGGAAGCTGTGAAGAAAAAATTGCAGAAGTCGCGAGAAGCGAATGTTAACTGAGGAGAGGTAGCGCGTGCAGGTGCCTTATGCACTCGGGTAAGGGGCGTTGCCTTACCTGCCATTGGCACGCGCTCCTGTCTGTCAAGCCAGACTTGGTGCAATTGGATGCTTCTGCAGAGGTCAGGTACGGATGCCCTTCCCATAGGTGGATCTTGAACACGAGATGATAAAAGAGAACTAAATAAATAGCAGTATCTCTTTTTCATGGTATTATTCTTTTTTTATTAAAGTACCTCCCCATGCAGTTTTAGGTTCTCCAGTTAGAAAACCAAGCAGATCCCAAAGGAAGTCCGGGAGCTGCTCCTGGAGGAACACAGTGCGCAGAGAGAAGAAGAGAAGAAGTCCATTCCAGAAGACAGACACGGCATAGAAATGCCAGAACCATCTGCAGAGGATGCACAAGGGATAAGGTAATGTTGTGGTATAACAGAAAGGAAATATGTTCTAGATTTCAGATGATCATTAAAGCAACACTGCTTTAACATATCAGCACCTTTTCGGAACATAAAGTAAAGGAACGTTTCTGGGCTGCTGGGTCTGTGCTATAATTTTCCCTATAACGAATAAAAGCCTGGAAGATATACTCGAGCTCTCCCGGTAATGTGAGGGAGAATTTACAAATACCGAAAGCTTTTAGAAAACACAACGCTAACAATAACCACACAATATCTACCGTGTGAAGTGCAACCAGCATCATAGCAACATGACGGAGTTCACTGGGGGAAGCATTCCGTCGGAAAACGAGTTGTGATTTTGGGTTCCGACCTTCGAAATGTCCTGAGAATTACAATAACTAGGAATAAACTAAACACTATGTAACTAGTAATAATATATAATAATTGTTTAGTAATTCTCAAATATTTAAAATATAAATTAGGAAGGGATGTATTATTACCAGAAAGAACAATGCTGGGAGTGGTGATAATGTAACATGTAGAAATACTGTTTAGCACGTGAGCAAAAATTCCTGAGATTGATACTTTTTAAGATTTGTAATTTAATTTATATCTTATATGCCATTACAAAAAAACAAAAAACCCAATGTCTTTTTAACAATACCACAAAGTAGTTTTTAAGTAAAAACACTTTCTATCTATCTATCTATCTATCTATCTATCTATCTATCTATCTATCTATCTATCTATCTATCTGTCTATCTGTCTGTCTGTCTGTCTGTCTGTCTGAATTTATAAACAAGTGATAACTGGAAAGGAAAAACTCCCTGAGATGGTATGCAGATGAAACCTTGAGAGGAACCAGACTCAAAAGGGAACCAAATCCTCAACACCGAATGTCCATTCATTACAGTTCCATCATTGTTGAGGTTACCAAATGTCCACTGACGGGGACTCAAATGTAAAACTGTTCATGGTGACTGTTGTCCTTTCCGTCATCCGACACAAGAGGTGTCTCACATTATAATCATATTCCTGATAATGTTAGGAAATAACAGTAATAGTTATGAGGGTAAATGACACAAACAGTGTGGCTAGTGATAGCTGACACTGCTGGACCCCTGAGCAAGGCCCTTAATCCCTTAACTGTTGTTACAAAAACAAGATCATTGTAGCTTACTTTGGACGGGAACATCTCCAAATACCATAAATCTGAAACCTGCACAGCATTTAAAGCTCCATTTCAGGTTTTACAGATGTGTCTGCACAGCAAAGTCTAGTTGTCTTATTTTATTAATTTCTTTTTACAAGTATATAACCCCAAACACATGCCTATTAAAGATTCCAAATTGTTAAAATGTTTTTGCCAAATAAAATCTACAAATACTGTACGATATATATGTGTATGTACATATTTTCCTATCAATGATCCATTGATATGACTATTGTTAATCACTAATGAAACAAAAGCACAAAAAACACCACAAACAAATCCCTTCAACTAGAAATGCTGTATGTATATATATAATATATATATATATATATATATATATATATATATATATGTGTAATTCATTTATGTGAAATAATTCCTTCTATGGACAATTTTTTTTAATCTACAAACCCATAAAATCAATTTCCACTTTCTCGAACAGAATACACAGAAGGTTGTATTGAGTTTATTTATGTTATATAATCTAATGAACATTTGTTGTATAAATCTGAATAGGCAGCTCACATGCTGTACAGTATAATTATACAATTAAAAAAAAGCACACCAAGCGTAATAAAAAGGTCAAACAGCTCTTAAAATAATCACATTCCAAAACATGGCAAAAAATAAATAAATATAAGCTTAGATACCGAAAGCATACAGGCTCAGTTTGACAAACAGAGGAGAAAAAACCCAACAACAGTAAAACAAACATGGCACGAAGTCTCAGTGCAATACGGTCCCTGTGCATATAAATGTACTAAATAGTAACCACACATCAAGATTGAAACCTTTAATATAAACTTCCTAGCAAGCAGGAAGCACAAATACTGGTCCCCGGTGAAATGCAAAATATTCCTGTTCATGCTTTCCTACTTAATGGGACGAGTTTCCCAAAAAGCTCTGAAAGCAAGTGATCGGTACGAAACCCGGCTCAGGTTTGCAGATGAATCAGTACTGGTGTAATGGTTTGACGTTGTTTTTACTGTTAAGTACACTAGATCTAAGATGCCGTCGTGTGGCATCCTGTTGCCAGAGCATCAACATTTAACACAACAGCAGCATATTATTATTATTTTTGATTATTGCTGTTCGGTTTGTTCACGTTCATTCCTTTTTGGCCGTCACACCCTCTGTGCTGAGACTCCCAGGAGGCCCGGAGCTGTAGGTCGGCACGCTGTACTTAGTGAGCACCGACTTGAACTGATCCAGTGTGGCATCGGTGCGAACTCCTGTAGGGTCAAAGTGTGTGCGGCTCACCCTGAATCCGGCTTCAGTCAGGTACTGCAGGAACTTATTCAACCTGTAAAATAACACGAGTCCATAAATCCACTAGCAACGGTCATATACAGTATGTATTGCTATGTATATATGTTCATTATTTGAAATAATTCACCCCATTAGCCCCTCGATTTAAATGTCCTACACGCAAGCAGGTACTTCTTACAGAACTTACAGATCAGGGAGTGATGGGAAAAAAAATCAGTATGCTGCTCAGTAGCAGAAGAAGTTTACTCTAATCTGCTTCTGGTGGATTTTATTTTAAATCACACGTACAGTAGATTAGGGTACATATTCAAAAAAGCCCAAATATACACATCAAATACCTAAACTATGCATTAGAAATAATCACACACTATAAAGGAACAGCAAAAGGTAAAACTTGGGGGGCACTGATCATTTTGCCAATGACAACAGTTTCTTGGCCAGCTGTTTTTGGTTTATTTGCTTATTTATTAATTATTCTTCCTAATGTCATGCTAGCGTCAGTGGCTATTTTCATGATGGGTAAAGCAAAACATTTCAGTAGTTTGTATAGTATTACAACAATAGAATCTTATACTATGAACAGCTATACGAGGTCCTTCACTCTAATACTCACTAAGAACTCCAGTATTTTCCCTGGTAAGCCATTTTTATTGTTATGAAAAAAAGAAAGAAAAAAAGGCACGTCGCAAAGCCAGATGAGATGCGTCAAGGGCTGTGCTACTGACAAGCTACTTTTAGGCAACTCCAGCATTTGATAATTAGTTATAATCATAAAAACGAACAGACTTCCCATAGCCCACCAAATAAATACATATATATTCCACTCAGCTGATGCTCACGATTAAATCTAAAGATCATCACTAGTCTTTGCTGGAGGAGTTAATATTACATTATTGCTCTTATCTTTATTGTTGTTGCTTCGTTAGAGAAAGTATTTTACTGCAGGCTGTAAACCCGCAGTGAAGAACAATGAAGACTCACTTGGGCATGTTCATGCCGCGGATGCTGTGGCGATGGATGCTGTAGTAGAACGCAGGGTGCTCCAGGGAAGCGTCCGACTTCAGCTTCTTCACCACGTTACTGGACTCCTCTCCAATTCTCCGCTTACCTGAGTGTTTTACAAAAAGTGTTTTTTTTTTTTGTTTTTTTGTTTGTTTGTTTATTTTTTTTAAAAGCTCAACTTTATTTGCTTTATGGGTTAGATAATAATCATGAAAAACCAACAAGCTAAATTGTATTAAAAATGACAGTATGGCCAGTTTGGCGGGAAAATGTGATGGTTTTTAATGGGGCTTTTTCCCCCATTGTAGTTTTCCTGAGGTTGTGCCATGCAACTGGCTTTATCCCTAAACAATAAAACAGCCAGAGAATGGAAAACAAATATGACTTATAATTGTGAATAAGTGAACCCAGAACCTGATTTCTCAATGGTGTCTGCTTCTGCCACCTTCTGTAAAGTTTTGATGACGACGCCACACTCCACTAGTGAAAGGTAAACACAAGCATGCTTTAACAGATTGTTAACACTCTGATGAATATTAGATATTAATGAATATATGGAAAAGTAGTAAGTACCAACATGGACCGACATGGTTAAGTAACTAATAAATCTCATAAACGACACTTTATGGAGAAAAAGGAAAGTTTCACATTTAGCCCCGATTTACAGTTATAATAACCTCCACTCTTCTGGGAAGATGAAACAATAGATTTTGGAGTGTGCTGATGGAGATCTCATTCAGCCCCAATGGGGTTAGTAAACTGATGTAGGGTGAGCTGAGGGAACTGGGGTGAAGTCAGTATGGGTTAACAGGGTTGAGATCAGAGCTCTATAGCAGGCAACTCAAGATCTTCCACTTCTACCCATGTAAAGCATCTCTTTATGGAGCTGGTTTTGTGCACATGGGTAATATCATGCTGGAACACGTATGGGTTTCTTAATTCAGGTAAAGGAAAAACGTCATGCTATAAACATCCGGTACGATCGTGTGCCCTGAATTTTGTGGACGGTTTGGGGAAGACGCACACATGATGGGAAAAGTCACTCAATACTTTTGTTCATATGTAATGCATTTCATCACACTACATTATTTAAAGATATACAGATTTGACACTAGTGGGCAACAGGGTTAAAAATCAAGCCTTGGTCATGTCTTTGAAAACACATGCAGACTAGACTAACTGGTATGATTAGTGCCATTAGATTAGTGGTTAATGCATTGGATCTGAACGTTGTAAATTCCCAGCCACACCAAGCTGCTCCCCATTGGCCCCTGAGAATGGCTCTTAACCCCATAACTGTTTGGTTGTATTTCTCTTTCTTTCTTTCTTTCTTTCTTTCTTTCAGCTTCTCCCTTTAGGGGTCGCCACAGCGGATCCTCCGCACGATTGATTTGGCACGTTTTTACGCTGGATGCCCTTCCTAACGCAACCCTCCCCAATTTATCCGGGCTTGGGACCGGCACTGAGAGTGGCTGGGGTTGGTTCCCCTTGTATGAATGAGATAAGTCCAAGGCCTTGTATAGTACACAGCTGCCTCCTTGTACTCCTTACAGACCTAGGTTGAATCATGTACCTTGGTTGGCTAGCATCGGTTGGCCTGTGACAGAGAAGGTCTTGAGTGTGGTGCAGTCTGCCTCACAGATCAGAGTCTTCACCAGAGGCTGAATGTCCTCCATGCTGTGCTGCACCGCCGCCAAGAGCATACGCCTCAGGAAACCGGTGTTGAACAGAGAACCTGACCTGGGACACACACAAGCTCAGGTTCTGGGTAAGTACATAAAAGATCCACTCAGTCCAGGTTACAATTTTTATTGTATATATTTATTTCGTGAATTATATTTCACATATGTATACGCTGCTAATATTCTAGACAGTCGTCTCATAAAAGTTGTATCCTGGACATAAGTGTTAATATCATGATATATAATTAAAAAGATTGAACATCCGTAAACGCAGCTAACCAGAGAGGTCCCAGCTCAACTGCGGTCTTCCCCGGCATGCTGCCATGGCAATGACACGGGAGCTGCCTGTACTGATTCTCTAAAGAAAGAAAGGAAAAAAAAAAGAAAACAGAACCATGACTTGTATTCGGAATATTTTGTGCAGCTCAATAGTGTCGATGATGGAACTGTTCAAAATTGATTAGACTTTTTTGGGTCTGTATTCTGTGCTTACCCTCCACCATACTTCCAGGCTTGAGGAAAACTCTCTCTTCGCACCACTGGCAGTGCAACAGCTGGCGCAGTTTCTTGGCGGACTCGTCAGCCTGCGTGGGGCCTCGAAGCACCCGAACCACCACCAGCACGAAATGTTCCAACGCCACAGCCAATAAAACCTCGATACCTTTATTACAGCGTGCAGCCGCCCTGAAAACACACACACACAAATCATCCAGGTCAGCGAATGTCCCATAAAAGCTTTTAAATCATTTACATTATAAATTAAAAATACATTTAATGAGCTCAAAGCTACAAAATCAGATCCAGAATTATTATTTTTTTTATCTGATAAATGAATTATGTTCAACCTCCTTGGGTTTCTACAGCAGACACGAGACACCCCACCTGGCTATAGATGCCACAACCATGCGAGCCGCCAGCTCCCTGTAGTATTCCGTCCTGACTATCTGGCAGCCGTAATGGCGCAGTGTCACGTTCAAGGATTTGGAGTAAAGCGAGCCGGTGTCGGTGGACGTCACAGAAACGATGCCCAGGTTGCGCACGTTCCGGAAGGCGGCGTCCAGGTAGTTCACGGACGTACCGAAAGGATCCAGGTGTCTGATAGCGAAACAAGAACAGTGTGTGAGAACTAAATGTGTTTAGGTGTTTTCATCATTCAAGTCGCTGAGCCTCCTGATCAGTTCAATTCTCATTCAGATTATTTACTGTAGGAACAGAACATTTCACACAATGTTCTCACTCGGGCACGACTCATCAATTTCATATAAACCCAGCACTAAAAATAAATAAAGAGCACTCAAATAAACGAGGATCCCATGTGTACATTTACGAGCAGAAATGTTATGTTTCACAGACAATTACATGAGATTAGTCATGGAGACCTGCAGATCATCAAGATTTACATTCATTTCCTTCCCTTCATTTTCCAGCCTTTTCCTTTTTTGTCCTGCCCTTTTCTTCTTGACCTGTCCTTTCCATCCCTGCCCTTCCCTCCCCATTCCTGCCCTTTCCTTTGTCCTGCCCATTGCTTTCCATCCCATTCCAGCCCTTTCCTGTCTTGTCCTGTCCAGATCAGCCCTTTCCTGTCTTGTCCTGTCCTGTCCCTGCATTATAATCCTGACTGTTTACTCACATGTAGTCAAAAGCTCTCAGGTGCATGAGGACATTGGCGTCCATCTGAGTCACTTCCACAGTCTTGATGTCGTCGCTGTCTTCCGTTTGTTCCCCCTCCAGCTGGATGTGGTTGAGGTGGCAGTTCTCCTCAATCATATTGACACAGGCCTCGTTGATGTCGTTGATCGTCACGTTAACGGCACTGCGCAGGTGCTTGGCCCACTGCAAGCCCATTATTCCTGCAGATTGATGATAGGATAGAGGAGAGTAAGTTTTAAAGATATTAAAAGAAACAGAATCTAAACTGCCCAAGGCAAACATTTTACAATAAAATCCTGACAGTGCTGCAGCTTTTGTGAGCTCATGCTAAGGAACTGGGCAGATAAATGCTTTCTGGCATCATTTGAGGGCATCACCCTCACCCTGTCTGCACTTGTTCTGAGATGCCAGATGCAATGTTTCGACCTCTAGAGATTACTAGTGGGCAAAAATTGGCAGGAACAGCGGTGGTGAGAAAACGAGGGAAGAAATTATGATTTCGACGTACAGATTATACATTATTACTCTATATTTCTATGTACAAATTATAATTTCCATGTACAGATTCTACAGTATTATATTTATTACGTTTATACTGTATTTCTGTTATTGCGTTTTAGTCTCATGGTGACCAATATGATCTCTGTTGTGGGGAAAAAAAATTGTGCGGGCAAATGTTGACCTTTTGTTTTCTTGAGTCTCAAACAGTTAGAAGAAGCTTCTAACAAAATCATGTGTCCAAAAGATAAACGAAGTAAGTGCTATTTTCTGGCTTTAGCATCTCATGGTTACACTCAATGTATCTTCTAATCTGACCCCAAGACCTTCTCATTATAGATCAGATGATAAAATCATGAGCTTCACCAGTGGCTCCAAATGCATCCAGACACTCTAGAGGATTCCTTTCTTCAGCAAGAACTGCAAGAGCACAAAACACCAACTGCCTGCCAGAGAGAGAGAGAGAGAGAGAGAGAGAGAGAGAGAGAGAGAGCGAGTAGTTCTTTATTTATAAAAAAAAAAAAAAAAAAAAAAAACACTAATTACATTAGATATAAACGCAAATTTGCAAGTTACTGACCTGTTGGTCTTCATCTTACGGTTGAAGTAAGTGTCGGTCTTCATGGGTGTGCTGTGGTTGGGCATGAGCTGCACGTTGGTGCCCAGTTCTTTCATGATCTCATACGCCTGACCTGGCACTGAAAGACAAAAAGGCAGCAGAGCAATGTACAATTTGCTTTTAATATAAATTCTGCAGAATCTTTGTGAAACAGAAGATCGGCAACTTGTCTCACCCGGTTCCTCAAACGATGCATCGGAGGTGCCCGAGTAGCTCGCTTCGGTCTCGCCTTTGTTGAAGTGCCGTTTGAGGTGGCTGATCATGTCCGTTTTCCGGGCGATGGTGACCGAGCACACCACACAGTGGTAGTGTGCCACGAGCCGAGCCTGACTCTGGAGGACATGCACACGTCAGAAAATTGGACATGTCCCAAAAGTATTGGGACACCTGACTTTTCCATTCATACGTGGTTTTTGAACACACGATTGTATAAGATGTTTCTGGATGACACCAATAACATCCTTGTGGAGTAAATGAATGAGCACATCCATCTCATGCTCACCTGATCCAAGCTATGGCTGGACTTCATCTGTCTGCATGGCAGGTGACAAATACACATCCTCTGACCTGCAAGAACCAAACACGCGCAGAAGAAGTCATGATCTCAGAATATGTCTTAACTCCACACAGTTCATGACCTAGTGAGGTTCAATACACGTCTGGTTACCTTCAAATTCCACATAGACTTTCCAGTGCAGGTTCTGAAGGTGGCGTCTCAGTTTGTGGCTGTAGCAGGCCTTGAACTTCTCCTCTGGGCATAACGGACACGACTTTCTACCAGCTGGTAAGTTCAGTGGACAAACACGGTCACTGACAGTTGGTTTTATATCTCTGCTATAGGCTTAGGTACATCCCAGATACTTCATATCAAGTTTTCACTTATTTACCTCCATTTAAGTCCACGAGCATCTCCAGACCTTCTAGAGAAGTCTGGATGGACACGTGTCTCTCTAAAAAAACAAATATACATACATATAAAGATTAGCTGCACATCCTATCAGCCATTTTTCTTTAGCTAAGAAACCAAATCAAAAAAAGGATTCACATCCACTAAACCAACACCTGACATCGAAGAGACGGGGGCTTGTCCGCGAATGTCCTCAGTTTTCACTGCATCACTGGATGTCACATCATTGACAGACATCTGTTTGCTATCATCCTCAGATGCTGCTGCTGCTACCGCCTTCACAGGGTCTTCTACAGAAATGTTACAGTTCATTAAAAATATTTTTAAGGGAGAGTTTAAGTTTACTTTTCTGAGATTAACATTTAAATATTAATGACGTCAAAATGTTCGTAAGTGCCATCAATCTGACGTCATAACATTGTTAGTTGTAGTAAAAGCCCAACATAGTCGAAACATAAATCAGCATTGCGCCCCCATGTGACACAAACAAATAACAACCGAACCGCGAAAACCACTAGAGGTGGACGGCCCTATTGCGGAGCTCCGCGGTCAGACAACTACATCCCAGTCATGCCAACCAGCAACTCCAATTCTCTGAAACCTCATTGATCTCTAAACAGTTTTATTCTGTGCACAGTAAGCGAATGAAGTGCATCTATGAATTTTATCAACCGGGACGAGAATACATTTCATTATTTTACGCTTATCTGCGTCTAGGTCCTGTGATGAAGCTCCATGAGGAGGCCCATATTTACTTTAGCAGTTTAGAAGTAGCGCTAACAGCACATTTAAGTGCAGCACAAAGCCATTTGCAGCTTGACCTATATTTTCCCCGAAACTCATAACCCTGTTGTTGCTGCATTATCGCGCAGAAACAGGAGTTCGCATGCCTTTCATACTGGCGTCCTCCTGGTGAAGCTGCACCGCGAACTCTTCCTTGAGCTCCGCCATTTTGACTCAGCTGGCTGCGTAGCGACGTGCCTAACGCGTTTATTTCCCACCTTTATTCTGAAAAGCCACGCCTCTTTTGCGTAGGAATCGCACTGGAGGCGGGGCTGCTTTAAAACAGGTGGGGGGGGGGGGTTTAAAAGGACGGCGCTCATTGCAAGGCGTGAAGAAGGCGTCACGCGTTGTTGTGGGCGTGGCCATACGTCACAGTGGATCCAAGAGAACCTCGTGGAAAACCTGCAAAATTCTGTATTTTTGATTAAGCGTATAACAAAGTCTGACTGTCAGTTTCCTTTTAATGTCTGGTTGTCGGTGTTAAAGTAGTTTGTTGTCAGTAATCTTAAGCCAAAAGACAGTAAAAACCTTCAGGGACACAAATCTTCTTCTTCTTTCGGCTGCTCCCATTAGGGGTCGCCACAGCGGATCATCCGTCTCCATACCACCCTGTCCTCTACATCTGCCTCTTTCACACCAACTACCTGCATGTCTTCCCTCACCACATCCATGAACCTCCACCACATCCCTCACCACATCCATGAATGGGAATCCCTCTCTGTGATGAGTTTGCCACATGCGGCCGGGCAGGCTCGCGATAGGTTGTCCACCGGTGTAGCCCGTGCTGCTTTAGAAAGCGCCATGAAAAAAGGAAGTAGGAGGGCAGCCTATAGAAAAAAGGGTGCGAGTGTGGGCAGCTCGCAAAAGCTAACCTGGCTGAGGATGAGCACGTCCGGCAGAGGCTGATCAGATGATATGTCCTTCTGAAGACAAAAGGTGCGGTCCAAGAACCAGGGAGCTGTGAGGTAGGAAAGCAGAAGTCGCGAGAAGCGAATGTTAAATGAGGAAAGGTAGCGCGTGCAGGTGCCTTATGCACTCGGGTAAGGGGCGTTCCCCCTCCCTGCCATTGGGCACACGCTCCTGTCTGTCAAGCCAGACTTGGTGCAATTGGATGCTTCTGCAGAGGCCAGGTACATCTCGAACACGAGATGATGAAAGAGAACATCTATTAAGAGAGTCGGACCTGACACTTAAGAAATGCGTAAGGATATGTAGAGCATCAGAACTGTCAAAAGAGAATATGCTGACCATCGAGGGACAGAAAGCTGAAGAAGTGCATGTAGTACAGAGAGTCAAACAAACTCCTAGGACTAAGTGTAAATTCTGTGGAAAACAGCATGAGTGGAAAAAGCTAAGCTGCCCAGTTTATGGAAAGCAGTGCAGAAAATGTGGCAAGATGAACCCTTTTGCAACCACATGCAAAACAAAAGAGACAAAGAGAAAAGTTATACACAGTGTAGCAGAAATGGAAGAGGAACTGTTTTAGGAAATCCTAAGCCTCAGTTCACAAAAGAGAGAGGACAAGCAGGAAAAACTACTGTTTGTGACCATGCTGATAGGAGAAAGACCTGTAAGATTTTAACTAGACTGTGGAGCCAGTTGTTACACCTGGATACAGTGATGGAAAAGACTAAACAGATCCTGGTCATGTACAATAGGAGCACCCTGAAACCAGTAGGAAAATACAGAATAAAAATAAGAAACCCCAGAAACAGAAAACTCTACCGGCTGGAATTTATTGTAGTGCAGGGAAGCTCGTCAATGCCCCTGCTAGAAAACAAGGCCTAGAAAGCAATGGATCTGGTAAGAATACAGCATGAAAATATTATGGCGATTGATGATATTGTTACCACAATGAGTCGCAGAGAAAAGGATCAGTGGGACAAGAGTGACGTGTTACAACCCGCAGTATTTTGTATTTGTATGCAGTGTGTAATTGTGTTCAGGTGCCATCCCGAGACTCCAGTCCAGGTCTTCACTGCATTCCTGTGAACTAAAGCCACACCCTCTTCCCTTCTGATGACATCACCAGGAGTCGGCCTATAAAGTCCAGGTGAAGCTGTGATTCGTGAGCTCGCTTAGCCGACGCTCGCTTTGCTCGTTATTTTGGCTGTTTTTGTGATTTCCTGTGACTGACCTACACCCGTTCTGACTCTGAGTTTGCCTTGTCCCATTTTTGTACCTCACTGTCTTATATCTGTAAATATATGTGCATACATATTTGTTGTTTTGTTTACCGGTAGTAGGCGTGTGGCTGCCATTTCTGTTGGGTGTGTTTGTTCCCTGTGTTTTGGTGAGGGAGTTAGGGAAGTGGTTTGTCTTTCTTTTGGGTTTTATTTGTAGGCAGTTAGTGTTTGTCCAAAGTGCTTTTTATTATTTTGGCCTATTTGTCCACCCTAAAGTCTGTCCCGGTGCTTAGTATTGTACATACTTCAATATACCTTCCGTTTACGATACCCTGGTGTTTGTGTTTCCATTCCCCCATCACACTTTTACTAAATACACTTTCATCCACCTAATATATATTTACCCCGTGCCTGTAATCACACTGTGACCCTAGACTGGGACTTAACACATGCATAGGGAGTATGCTGATGTATTTGAAGGAGACGGATGTCTGGAAGGAAAATATAACCTAGAAAAGGATCCTGCAGTTAAACCAGTAAGGCTTCCAAAGCGAAGAGTTCCAGTGGCTCTGATGAAACATCTAAAGGATAAGCTGGGAAGCCTGGTGGAGAGAGGCATCATAGCTCATGTAGAAAAGAGCACGGATTGGATTAGCAGCATGGTGATGGTGAAGAAACCATCAGGAAAGCTAAGAATTTGCATTGACCCAAGACCGCTTAACAAAGCACTAAATCATCAACACTTTCCCTTGCCCACCATAGATGATGTTCTCCCTGATCTGACCAAAGCGAGAGTCTTTAACGTTTGTGATGTGAAGGACAGGTTCTGGCACATAAGGCTTTCAGAAGAGTCAAGCTACCTCAATACCTTCGCAACAGCATGTGCCAGGTATAGATGGATGAGAATGCCAATGGGGATCAGCCCAGCTCCTTAAGTGTTCCAACACAGGTTGACTCAGGCATTGAAGGGGCTCCCAGGAATCCGGATAATAGCAGATAACATCCTTGTCTGTGGAGAAGGTGACAATGATGAAGCAGCTGAGAAAGATCATGATGCAAAACTAAGACAACTGCTGAGCCGTTGTAGAAACAGAAACATCAAACTGAACTTCAACAAACTCAAGATGAGGCAGAAAGAGGTGCCATACATTGGACACAGACTGACTTCTGAAGGACTAATATGATCAACTGATCCAAAGAAGGTGAGAGCCATAGTGGAGATGCCCAGACCATCAGATGTGAAGGGACTCCAGAGATTATTAGGTATGGTGAACTATTTTTCCAAATTTTGCCCACAATTATCAGACAGCTGTGACATTTTGAGACAACTGACACATAAAGACACTGTTTAGGAGTGGACTGATGTACAGGAAGTAGCATTCAACAAATTGAAACAAATATTTGCCTCAGCACCTGTTCTGAAGTACTACAACCCAGACGACAACCTTGTTCTTCAGTGTGACCAGTTGCTTATAGCAGCAGGGTCCATACACTCACAGAAAAAGGATATGCTCATATAGAAAAAGAATGCCTGGCAATCGTTTTTGGAATGGACAAATTCCACCAGTATACCTATGGCAGGAAAGTAGAAGTGCATTCAGACAACAAACCCCTAGAAACCCGTAAGAAAGCCATTGCTCAATGCACCGAGATTGCAGAGAATGCTTCTGAGACTACAGCGATATTACATGTAATGTTGTCTATGTGCCTGGTCGACTATTGCATCTAGCAGACACTCTCAGCAGAGCGTACTTACCAGAGTGTGCTGCAGAGGGATCAGTAGAGACAGAAATTGAGACAATCAACATGTTGCAGTACCTGTCCATATCAGAAGGGATTCTACAAAAGATACAGAGGGAAATTGCTACGGGTGAGACATTTCAGTTGTTGCAGAAAGATTGATTGTCCAGGGATGGCCAGAGGAGAAAACTCAGCTGGAAGAAGAGGCAAGACAATTCTTTTCTGTAAGAGAAGAGCTTAGTGTGCAAGATGGAGTGATTTTTAGAGGAGAGAGAGCTCTAGTACCAGCAAAGCTGAGGGCCGAGATTGTGGAGAGAATTCATGCGTCACACCTAGGTGTTGAAAGCTGCTTGCGCAGAGCAAAGGACTGTGTATACTGGCCTGGGATGAGTGCTGCTATCAGAGCATACATCGGGAAATGTGCTGTTTGCAGAACTGTGGATGTACGACAGCAGTAAGAGACTATGTGCACACATGACATTCCTATGAGGCCTTGGGCAAAAGTGGGAACAGATTTATTCTCATTCAACAACAGAGCATATCTTATCACAGTTGACTATTTCTCCAACTTCTGTGAAATTGATTGTCTTCCTGATACCAGCTCTGGTGCAGTGATACACAAGTAAAGGCCCATTTTGCATGACACGGCATCCCAGACACAGTAATCTCCGATAACTGGCCACAGTACAGCTCTCAGGAATTCAGACAGTTCAGCACTGTTCGGGAATTTAGACATGTAACGTCATCTCCGGCATATGCGCAAAGCCGAGTCTGCAGTAATGATGGCCAAACAGCTCATGGGAAAGGCAAAGAGCGCAAAGACTGATCAATACCGGGCTATTCTAGAGCACAGGAACACCCCATCTCAGGGATTCAATGCCAGTCCTGCCCAAAGACTCTTGAAGCAGGAGAACTAAAACATTACTGCCAACACATAACAGTATTCTGAAACCAGATGTTATAAACACAGAGCAGGCTGTAAAAGACAACCAATGCAAACAGGCCTACAACTACAACAGAGGAGCGAAAGATCTTAGACCTCTGTGTGAGAGTGAACAAGTAAGAGTTCAGTTGGACACAAAACACAGAGCACATTGGTTGCCAGCAAAGGTTAAACGAATGGCCAACAACTGATCATATACGGTTAAGCTGGAAAATTGAACTGTTGTACGAGGAAATCAAGTGTTAAATTTGATCAGACCCATCAGAAGATTCTTACGGATAAGGGACATTCAATGGCAGTACCAGAGTCAAGCACAACACACACACACCTTTTAGTTGCTAGCAACAGAGTCGTGACAACTAGAAGTGGCAGAATGGTCATGAGGCCGTCACACTTGAAAGACTTTGTTTATTGTGTTTTATTGTTCCTAAGACACAGACATGCTATTTTGAACATACGGTGTACCTAGTTTTAAGTTTGCAGTAGTTGAATTGTTAGGCTTGTGTTTATTTAAAAAAAAAAAAAAAAAAAAAAAAAAAAAGAGAAAAGAAATCAAATGTATGTAATGCTTATACATGCCACTAGGCGGCACTAAGGCATCATTATTATCTGCTTAACTTTAAAACCTTTTCTAATACATGCGCATTTTCATTACATGCTATTATCTTTAAGAAATAGGTAATAAAAAGGCCCTAGTGTTATTTCCTGTTTGTGTGTTCTCCTAGGTTCAGTGGTGGGTGTGAATTGTAACGCTGATCAGAGATTGTACAGCGTTAGCAAAGCCAGCCTAAAGGGCTTCACACGTTCTCTAGCCACAGAGGTCGCGTCTCAAAATATTCGAGTCAACATGGTAGCTCCAGGTCTCCTTGATCCGTCTTCTTTCCTCAATACAAAGTGTTTTATTCATCAATATTATATTGTACTGTTTTGTAAACCAGTGCGTTTATTTTGGTTTTGTTTTGCCTTGTAATTGTGGTCAGGATTCATCCGGACAGACATGACAGCAGAGCTGAACGAAGACGAGCATAGAAAGCGGATCCCATTGGGTCGCTTTGGTGATCCGGTCGAAGCAGCGGACGCCGTTCTGTTCCTCCTGGAATCTCCGTACATCACCGGCCATGTCATGTCGGTGGATGGAGGACTTCACCTGACCATGTGATTCCTGATCCCCGCTCATTCCTGCCCGCTTTTCCAGCAATGAAGGAATTAGCAAAAGGGAGGACTTGAAAAACTTTGTGTAGTTACAGATCTCGAATTAAAATTCTTTGTAAACAGGACTGCAATTGTCCATAGCCTTTTATCGGCTCGGTCTGAAGGTTTATGCGAACCAGATCCACTTTGTGGTCATACTTAAAATACATAAATTACATATGTTCACTCAACTGTAACACCACACATGATTTCGATTTATAGTAAAAAACATTAGCCAACCGCAGCGCTTTCAGTACCGACGTTCTTCCAGCAGTTTTTTTTTTGGGAAGCGACCTCCAGGCGTGAACGATCAAGGAAGATCGGAAATTTCTTTCTGAAATGTTTCATATTTCAACCTTTAAGGATAAGATTGGACTTTGAGAGATCGCGCATGCTCCGTCTCCCTCACAAAACAAGACAGCAAGTCATTCTGACTGTGAGTTTGTGGACAATTGATCATAAGTACCCATGTGTTCTTGTCGAACGTTCCATTCTAAAACCAATATAGAGGTGGTTTCTACTAGTAGGTTGAGCTTTAACCTTTCTGAGAAGGATTTCCATTAGATTTTGCAGAATGCCTCTGTGGATTTGTATGAAAGTCCTATGAGGGCATGCGTTATAACATTATATATATATATATATATATATATATGTTATAACGCATGCCCTCAAGATTGAGTCGTGTCAAGATCGAGTCGTGAGAACGAAAAAAATAAAAAATATATAAATTATATATATATAATTTATATATTTTTTCTTTTTTTCGTTATCACGACTCGATCTTGACAGAACAGTGTTTCCTCATGATTATTAATGAACTTCTCTGTTTATTCGTGTAAGAGCTTGTTCTAGAGGCAGCATCATGGATACAAACCATAACCATTTGCGGTCCACGCGTTTAAAACATGTTCTTATCCAGAATTCACAGGAATGATCACGAGGAATGTTCTAGATGCAGCATCACTTCAGCTCGCTTTTGTCTACAGGCACATCGTGATGGAACAGTGTTTGGGTTTTTGGTTCCATTAAAGGGAAATTGTAATTAGGAAATAGTACAGAAGGACCCTTTCTAGGTATAGGTGCCAGTGAGCGCCCCCTACAGCAGCCCCCCTGCCTCACCCTCACCCATTCAAATTATGTACCTATTTCTCTGCTGAAGAGATTTTGAACTGGAGATTTTGCATTGATTATTGAATGTGTCAAACCTTTTTTTATGGATGGTTGTGAATGATTTGTATATAAAATATAAAGGTATTATGTATACACCCAGGGTCTGCAAGTTTTTCAGGTCAAGGACCCGTTAGGCGAAAGAGTCATGGGGCAGGGACCCCCTAATAGAAAATGTGTCCAAAATAGCCACTGATATTAATAGAATAATATTAACTTTTAAGTTTACTAAGAACATTTAAGTTGTTCACATTTGTCTTTTATTTTAATAGATTTGTAGTTTCATCCATTTTCCTTTTACTATCAGGTGGACTGTTATACATTATGTGAAAATGAAAAAAGTATTTTTTCTTTGATGTTTTTACCCTCTTTTATGCAAATTTTCTTTTTACACAATTTTTTAAATGTAACCAATTACCCGGACCCCCTGTTAAAGACCCATGGTATACATCATGGTTGTGATGCTGAGGTGGGCACATATTTTTAGTCGTATATAGTAGTAAAGCCATGTATACACAGTACTGATGTATGTACTGTAATATACTTAGAGCTATAAATCACTTTTATTTTTTATAACCATTCTAATAAAGTCTTCACAGTGAAGCTGCAGAGACAAAACACAGAGATGGCAAAGAAAACAGCACTGACACCAGAACATACTTTCTTGCGGTGTAATCGTAACTTTTATGTTTTATCCTCCTTTCCCACGGGAGGGATTCTGCTCAGACCCTCATCACAGGCACACAGCTGAGTTGGATTAAGATTCAGGCTGCGGTTTATTTTTAGCTCATTGAGTGATTTTAGTGGTGTGTGTTTGTAGGGGGCTTTATGCTGTAGTGCAGAAGGTTGAGGTCAGAGGTCGGCGTGTGGAGGATCTGAGTCGCGGAATGATGTCATCTTTACTCTGCCTCCGACATGGTGTTGTCATACATGCAAGTATATTCCTTTAAATGCATCTCATATAAAATACAATGAAAGAAAAACAATAGTCAGATCTTTATGGAGTGTGTGATGATTCATTTGGATACATTTTAGAAATGTGAACTAAAATATATTTTTTATTTATTATTAGCTCTTTATCCTCCATGCATAAGCTTTACATGCACTATAAAACTGAAAACTGACCTGAAACTGAATTTAGAGCATCGTGTATGGAAATATATACGTTATACTCTAGTTTGAGTAAATCCGTCTCCATCATGGCCTCTTTTTTTAGCTGACAGGAGTGGAACCTGATCTAGTCTTCTGTTGCAGCTCATCCACCTCAAGGTTTCACATGTCATACATTCTGAGATGCTTTTCTACTGACCACGGTTTGCAAAAAGTGATTATTTGACTATTTTACTATAGACTTCCAGTCAGCTCAGACCGGATTGATAATTTTCTCTATAAAGTTTCTCTATAAGGTGCTGCATGTTGTTTGGGGAAATTTTTTTTCTGTAGAGTCTGTGTAAACTCTACAGACTGTTGTGTGTGAAAATTTTAGGAGATCAGCAGTTTCTGAAATATTTCAACCAGGTGCTATCACAGTTTTTCTCAGTTGCTTTGGAGCATTTTAAATATTTGCAAACCAGTAAGTGCATTCCTTAATACAATGTGTACAAACGGCAACACAACATATTTCTTACAAATATATTTCTCATCTCTCAAAAGTAAGTATTTGTGTCAAGAAACATCTCATTGCCATCAGAACGAGCCCTTTTGTCATTGTTTACAAACAAGATGTTTAGTCATGTTGTCTGTATGACGGCACACGGTTTCAGCGTTTTCTGACGTAAACTACGGTTTGGATCACGATGATCGAAAATGCTAAATGTTTTCTGTACGGCGTCTATTAATTTGCAAATGAACAGTGCAAATGTACACATTACTGTATGTGGGATACTGATTGCTAGAGGATTTACACTTTTACTGTTCTGTACTCGTGTTCGCTCGTTTCGCCAATTAAAGGTTCACAAGATTCACCTTTGACCTATTTTAGAGAACTAGTTGCTTATTGGTTTTTATTGATTATCGAAATTCAAGATTCATCTGCCCAATTCATCAATTTAAGACACATTTACAAAATAAAAAAAGTAAAAAAATAACTGGTTTAACCATTTCACAATTAATGACCTACACGTTGAATTGATGCCAAAATGTTTTGGGGGTTAAAACTAATCAAGTAAGAACCAGTATCATATATTTTTGATCAACGTGACAAATAATTAATAACGAAGAAAAACAGCAGACAATTGAATGCAGTCAATTGAACAAATGTACCGAAGCCTTTCACAATTCAATTAAAGCAACATGAAATTGCTTTTATGATGTGCGCAAATGACGACATGATGTGGAGGTCGAAAGAGTTGTTTTGAGAATTTTTTTTGCTCCCAAAGCAACCGAGAAAACCGTCACGTTAGATCACAATCAGAATTCGCTTCGTTCGGATATTTGTTGTAAATGTTTACAGGCTCTCTCAGACTTGTATCTGCACAAATGTCCAGTTGTTCCTAATAAAGTGGACAGTGAGTGTAAGCGATTCCAGAATTTGCCTCAGTAAAATTTGGACCCGTCTATCTTCATTAAATGAGAAAATTGCATTTACATTTATTACATTTGGCCTCTTTGGTACTTCCATTACCTCATTTCAGTGTTGGTGGTGCTGGGATTTAAACTCACAACCTTCTGATCAGATGTCCAACTGAGCTACCACTGGTTGTGGTCCCAAAGCAACAAAACATGCTAATAATCAACAAATAGGTGGTCCTGAGTATATTATGCCTTACTTCAAGAAAAAGACGCACATTTACCACAGGTCTTGTATATCCAGAGAATTTTATTTATATTGTTCATAAACCAAAAACAGTCAGAAGAACATTTTATATAGCGGCATGTCAGCTTGGAACTAAAAGAACAAAATCTTTCATCGGTCCTTAAGTATGTTTTGTGTTGAGACAGAAGTAAGAGGCAAAAAAATATATATATATATTGAAAGGAGTTGAGTGAGTACATATGAAGGTCATATTTCTGCAAGCTTTACATTTGTGCAATCCTGCTACCCTTGACTCTAGTCGACTAAGATATTGTTACATAATACAAGTACCAGAGTTGAATACGTGGATATATGTGTAATAGAGCTATATATTAATACAAAGGAAAAAAAAGATACGTGTAAATAATTCAAATGGTGGTAAATATATAGTTAAATAAAGACTGGGCTTAAAGCCATGAGGAAAAAAAAATCACTAATATAATTTAATGTCTGCATCTGGCTATAAATACTCCCCTTTCCCCCTTTTTCCTCATATTATAAAGTACACAGTTGTGTGTGAGCGGGAAATACGCTTTCGGAAGCCCCTATAACTCGTGTACCATCTCGTATCCACTGTGTCCTCGGAGTCGCTAATTTGTGTTATGTAAATTCTTTGAAACCTTCTCACGTTCTGTTTAAAGAGACAGTGTAATCTCTTCCGCAGCCAATAACACTTCATGTTCTTCTTCTTAGTAATTCTTAGTATCTCCTGCATCGGATCGCCCTCGTTCCTAGTATTCCTACACCCACTCTCATTTATCATTCTGAAAATCATTCAACCTCATAAACCGGTTCAGCACCTGTATCAACTTCCCTATTCCCAAACACAAGATAGAGAAAGACAAAAAATATATAATAATAATAATAATAATAAAAAGGCCCGGCCTTGTGCAATAATCTATGGCGTCCAGACATGGTGGATATCTGTGGTACTGTGATCAGTCTATCTACACCCAAGACTGCTGTGGTTCAAATAAAAAAAAAGAAAAAGAAAGTTCACTACAAATAGGGAACGCCACTATTAAAAAGCGAATTATATTAAACGTACCCGTTAGAAACTCCACCCCATTTCCCATGAATCTTTCTGCTACAAATCGAATAGCTCTTGAAGAAACAAAGGCACTGAGTGTTGAGTGCTACACACTGGAATCGTAGTAACACATGCAGAACTAGAAGCTACGTCTTGGTTTTGAATCAGGCACTTATGGTAGAAAAGGTGATCATTGGTTTAGTACCTCCTTCCTCAACTCAGCTTGGTGTGTGTGTGTGTGTGTGTGTGTGTGTGTGTGTGTGTGTGTGTGTGTGTGTGTGTGTGTGTATATGTGTGTGTGAGTGTGTGCGTGTGTGTGTGTGAGTGTGTGCGTGTGCGTGTGCGTGTGTGTGTACTGTCTGAAAGAAAATAGATATGATCTCACTTCAGTGCTTCTCACACCTCCTCAATTCCCATCGTCTCACATGGACCGAAAATCTTCCAAATTTGTAGTGAACTGGAATCTGGTTTAGTTATTTATTTATTTTCTGGATTGAATTTTTTTTTTTCTTCAGCTAAGCTTCGAACAGCCGAGAAGATTCGGTGTTCCTCTGGTATGTCTGTTGGTGGTGTCTGTTTCTGGGACGGTGGCACGGGGGGTCACAGGGTCATGATTAATAGCGTGAGGTTTTCTGAGCAAGCATCTACAGGTCATCGCTCTCCACCAGGGTGCCAGGGGGAAGGGGGCTGGAGTCTGGGAAGAAAGCTGCCTTCACGTCCAGGCCACGCTCGGTCAATGCGGCGTAGCGGCTGGTCGAAGGACGCACCTTCTTGGGCTTCGGGGTGTGTGTCTGCTGATACTGGTCTAGGAAAAAAAGAATACAATTTCTTTAGTCAAGTGTATACATAGATCAGGTATATGAACACCTGCCTAATATTGTGTTGGTCCCCCTTTTGCTGCCAAAACAGTCTTGACTCATCGAGCATTAACATCATTCACTTCTTCAGCAGTTTGAGCTACAGGAGCTCGTCTGTTGGATCGGACCACATGGGCCCTATCGCCGGTTCACCACTGTTCCTTCATTCAAACACTTTTGATAGATACTGACCACTGCAGACCGGAAACATTCCACAAGAGCTGCAGTTTTGGAGATGCTGGAAGCTTTGGAACTCGTTCAAATCCTTACGCTCGCTCATTTTTTCTGCTTCTAACACGTCAACTTTGAGGACAGAATGTTCACTTGCTGCCTAAAAAATATATCCACCCAATAACAGGTGCCACGATAAAGAGATAATCATATATATTGACATCTATTCGGACCTGAATTTTCTTCAGTTTGTGGTTCTTCACCAAACTGTTACTGCAAAGTTGGAGGCACACAATTGTATTGCGTTGAACCGAATGAAATTTTCCCATCGCTTGAACTAGGAGACCCAAACCTGTTCCAGCATGACAATACCCCTGTGCACAAAACCAGCTCCATGAAGATACACTTTCCATGGGATGAACTGGAAGGACACCCCAGGTCTCCTCACCTCTCCTACATCAGTACCTGACTTTACTTAACACGCTTGTAGCTGAATGAGCACAAATCTCCTTAAAATCTAAAGGAACATCTTCCCAAAGGAGTGGAAGTTTTTACAACAGCAAACGGAGACTCCATGTAGAATTCAAAAAAGCATGTACTTATGGTCAGGTGCCTACAGATTTTTGCCCATAGAGTGTGTTAGCAGTAGTCAACCATCCTGGGATGAAAAGATCGGTTTCTGGTAATAAATAAAAATGAATGTTTCACTCGAGTGTGTACTGAGCAGGTTTTAACGCTCTGCCTAGACAGAGACGACCCGAACACTGCATGACGTAATCCGCTTTCTACACCATGGAAAAACAGCTTTACATGCGAGCGAAACATTCAGCACAGTATTACACACACAATATAATTTTATTGCTTGGGTTCTTCCACTTGCCAGCATGTTGTAATGGTTCCTTTATGCTCGCTATTATAGAGACCATCCTCTCTACAGGACACTCGCATAACTGTAGTCGGATGCTTTGTTGACTTAATGAACTAATATCGCATGTAACAGAGTTGATGATACAACGGTTTTGGTGCCGGAAAGGGAGTTCCCTTAGATTGGCTACATCTACGCACATGTTGCACATCGCTTCCACATACATCACCCGAGTTTGGCTCTTAGTCCACATTCCTGCGCCTGAGTGAATGTGAAATTGTTGCACCCCAGGTGTTCGTTCGTGAACGTATCGTTTCAGCGTTGAGTTTTATGTGTCTGTGTCTGATCAGCATGTACGGTGGATATAAAACGTCTACGCGCCCTTATGAAATTTTTAAAACATAAAGACAGATTTGTCTCTAAAAGCTCCTACATGCGCTGTCCCTCTAATAAATTCATTTCTAATCCTGTCCATCCTCGTCACTCCCAACAAAAACATCTTCAGCTCTGCTACCTCCAGCTCCTCTTCCTGTCTTTTACTCAATGCCACTGTCTCTAAACCATACAACATCTCAGGTCTCACCACAGTCCTCTAAACTTTTCCTTTCACTCTCGTCTATCACAAATCACTCCTGCTATCACTCTTTTCTTTACTTCTCTAACACACTCTCCATTGCTTTGCACTATTGACCCCAGGTACCTAAACTCTGAATTATCTTATATCTAATACCCAATTTCTTCCCGTGGGCTCACCACCTGCAGGAGGGACCGTAAGGGACGGTGCTGTGTGGATTGGGCAGCAGTCGAAGGCGGTGGCCTGCTTAGACTGCTGCCCCCGCGACCCGGATTTACGGATAAGCGGGAGAAAATGAATGAATGAATGAATGAATACCCAATTTGTGTTCCGTCTTAATTAAGTCTGCGAATGGATTCGGATTATCTGCGAGTTTTCCTTTTCCTTTTATTGTTTGTTCATAATCATTTCAAACCTGGAGGTAAAAATCTCAATTTTTAGTAAAAGCTTTTCAAGGCTCTATTAACCTCACACATCTAGACTTTGGAATTTTATCCCACTCTTCTTTGCAGCAAAAAAAAAAAAAAAGGTTTCTTTAAATTGCAAGATCTCCTTTCGGTTTGGGTTATTCCATAGGTTTTTCGATGGGAATGTGGTCCGGGCTCTGGTCGGGCCGTTCCAGGACTGTGATTATCTTTTTCTAAAGCCGTGACTTTGTTCATTTTGATGTGCGCTAATTCTGAATTTGACCGGTAAACTTGTTGTACTTTTTAAATTGTTTTTATTTAATTATTCCTAATGGGACAAATTATTTCCCAATTATTAAATTTCTTTTCCAATTTCAGTTTTTTGGAAGATTGTTATTGTTGTCTTAACATTTAAAAAACCTGCAACTTCATTAATATAATTTCGTATATCATTTTTATATACGCTGTACGTGTGTGTATAATACTTACGGTGAACATCGAGTCGTGCTGTGGTGGAGACGATTCCTGCTTCGTTCTTGGCTGAAACGGTGTACCAGCCTGCGTCCTCCTTCAAAGCCGGCTGAATGATCATGCACAGATAGCCGAAGTTGTCCTGGTGCATGCTGGGAAACAAACACAGAAGGGTTAAACAGATGTTTTTTTTTTCCCCACTCGCAAAATGTAATTGTAGTTTGAACAACAAATAGCTGCTACACACAAACACACACAATTTGTGCCCAAAAACAGCATTTTTACTGCTTTCTTGATGTGGTCGACCGACCTTTCTTCGCCAAAGACTAATTATTTTCTGCTGGTTTGAAGAAACCTAACTCGGAACAGAAGCTGTACTGTACTGTGTGTGTCTGTGAGTGCTCCCCTTTACAAGGCCTTGCCTGTCGCTGTTTGTGTATACACGTTGTAACACTTCAGACAGCTTGTCAACTGCGGCCGCTCCGGGTTGCCATTTATGGAGCGGCCGGTGTGCTACAGCTTGAGCCTGCTTTTCAGATGAAACATACTTCCAGAGAGAGAGAGACACGACTTCCATAGGGAGACCTCACAAAGCACTTTGTCGCTTATTGCTCGGTGAACTGAACTTACGACCTCATTTGGTTTGCCCCTTTAGACTAAAGCAGTATTTCAGACTTCATATGAGTATAAATATTACTTATAAAACTAGAGATTCTACATGTCAAGCCCTGTGATTGGTGAACCAGTTTCAGGTCAGTTCAGGCAGTGTGACAATGGGAAAATACCTTATTCTGTCAGTGTTGTGAGTGATTGACTCATTCTCCTTCTTCCAAAAGATCTGAGGGAAAGGGACTCCGGACACACGGCATTCCAAGCGCACAGGGTAACCCTCAGCGACGCTTGTGTTCTGGAGCTTCTCGATGAAGGAAGGAGCTTTGTGCATCTCTTTAGCTGTAACAGAAAACATCAGACAGATTGGATTTGTTAGTCTTGCTTTGTCATTATTATTATTATTATTATTATTATTATTATTATTATTATTATTATTATAACGTACCAGCTACAATCAGCTCCAGGTTAAAGGAATTCTGTCCGGCCCTGTTGCTGGCAATGCATGTATAAACTCCAGCGTCTCTGCTAGTCACAGGCTCGATTACCAACGAATGGACTCCATTCTCTCTCACCAGCATTTTATGAGAGGAATCTGGACGGATGGTGTGGCCATTGATCTGCCAGATCAGATCAGGCGTGGGTAAACCGCTGACCTGTGGAGAATTAGATATCGAGTCAGTTTTTCTGGTAAACCCATTCTAGTAATTTTTTTCCACACTTTTTTCACAATGCCAGACCAAGGTATGCTTCTGCTATCTGAAAGTTGATATGTGTGTGTATCTCCCGCCGTGAGTGTCGGCTGGTGCTAAGTGGTTTCCCATTGGAAATTGGATTATGTTAAAAACTTAAGCTCTTTTGTTAACAAGCCTCACCTTCTCTTCAGAAACCCAATACCTACTCCACCCTCAGGTGTGGCAAAATGACTCTCTCCATCTTTCCTACAGTAGAACAAAGACTTTCCAACATATGGACTATAATACTTTGTGTGACCAGATAATCATTTCCAAATCAGACTTTTTTTCATGTTAAATGCATTTAATTCTTTTATACAAATCAATGTCAATCAAGTCAATGTACATTTCAAATAATTTTCATTTAACATTTCTGAAATCTAGGAAAGCCTGATTTCTGCATAATATCTACAAAATATAATTTTTTTGCTTTAGGCTACAATAAAAAGCTTATTGACTTTTACTGTACATTTTAAGTAATTAACACCTCGAGAGTCAGTACGTTATTACATAATCTTCATCTATCTACTGCATATATATATATATATATATATATATATGCACAATATTTCTGTCTGGTGTCCTGATGATTTTACGTAATTGAATAAACCATAATTACTTTAAAACATTTAAAACAATAATATTTTGTCTTCATGCCCTATGTTGAATTCGGTTTTACTAATAACAAACATTCATTTGCATAAAGCATCCATATTTGTCCATGTTGATTAGAGCATTAAAATCGTAAAATGTATTAATTGAAGGTATGTTTAGAACAGATACAAATGTGCGATAAGGTTGTGATTAATCACGAGTTAACTCATGACAATCATGCGATTAATCGTTATTACATTTTTTATTCTATAGACGCCCAACATAAAACATATTATTTTCAACATATGTTTAAAGTTTTTTTTTTTTTAAATGAACCTTAAACCATATATTCATTTTATTATTGATTCATCCATGAACTAATGTTATTCTATGTACCAATCCATTTGCTTTTATATATATATAAAAGTTATATTTAGGAAAATATAACTGCCTACATTTTCAAATAATGTATGCATGAAAGTGTTGTTTAATGATAGAATGGTCCCTTAAATTCTGCTTATGATTTTTGCAGATTTCTTTTGTGTGTGTGTGTGTGTGTGTGTGTGTGTGTGTGTGTGTGTGTGTGTGTGTGTGTGTGTGTGTGTGTGTGTGTGTGTGTGTGTGTGTGTGTGTGTGTGTGTGTGCGCGCATCTCTACAGAGGCCACTGGAGAAGAAAATGCTTTTATTCCATGTCAGAATTTATCCCTCTCTGTACTCCCTGCACTAAGGGACGTTTTTGGCTTGGAAAAATCGGAGCTGCGGAGTGGCAGGAAACAAATCGGCAAGAAATAAATACCAGCAGCCGCTCTGCATGCAAGTATGGTACTTCTAATTACAGGCCTTTTTTTAGTAGCATGTGGAACAGTGGCTTCAGTGGAATTATGTGAAGTAGCTGTGCAACAGGGTGCAAAGTAATAGCAAAGAGAGAGGAGGAGAAACTGCTCTGACGGAAGACTCAGGACAGACTGTAATGCAAGGGAGCGATTACTTTGGGTTAAAGGGTTAACACAGAAATAATGAAGTAAAAATGCACAAGGGAATATTTTCCAGCGTCCTCCTCTTTCACTGGAAGCCATTTGTCATTTGAGAGGTGCTGAATCATCAAGCCTCGGATTTTTTTTTTTCCAACTCCAGTGTGGAATGCATAGGGAGGAAACATTTTATAGATACTGGAGACACACACAAACACACACACTACTACTTTTTGGATAACACAAAAATACGGCTGAAACGGCTTCTACAACAATTCCACTTAAGTATCTGTTTTAGGAAAACAAAACAAAACAAAAACTTGCATGTAATCTGACAGCTCTCTCAGCATGTCTCTGGTATTTAGTCTTTAAGCCTCACCTTACAGTCCATGCGGCAGAGTCTCCCCTCCTGGACGATTAGATCACCTGGGGCCTGCAGGAAATGGGGGCGGAAGTGGCGCTCCTGAATGTTCTCGTTCTCCTCGCCTCCGTCTCTGGATCTGGAACGGGCCCTATCAGGGAAAAAGAAAGGCGAATAGTGGATGAAGAAACACTAGCAGTCTGTAATACATCTGCTAGAGAAGCTGCATCAGCTGGTAATCTAATAGAAGTATGCAAAAATACTATTAAATATCGGAAACGTTTATATGATAGTACTGGTTCTTTACACAATACAATACAATACGATGCAATGGAAAAAATAAGTACAATTCAATTTAATGTCCTGTTCAATCTCCAGGAAGACGCAAATCTACCTCTGCCATGTTAATCTGTATTCGATGTGACTCTCAGGACACGCCTCGGTCTCAGTAGCGTTGTGATACATCGTGTTCACGTAGCAGCGGCTACATCATATATTATAAAATATTTTTAGATATTAACTATCGATCACAAATTATTGGTCACGCTCTAAATAATAAAAATATAGCGCACCTACTAATAATTATATAGAAATAGTTTTTTACTGATGCAAACAATGCATTGCAATGCAAATGGCAACCAAGTGGTAAACTGAGTCCAGCTTGTTGGACAACACGCAGGTGTCTTTAAAAATGGACACACCCTCTGTATAATCACATAATGCTGAGGTAAAGCCAGAAGGAGACAGACATCAAACAGAAATAACTCATGAGCTCAACTTTCTTACAATTACAGCACAGGAAATCAAAAGGCTGGAGTTGCAGGTCAGATGGCGGATATGGGGAATGAGTAATGTAATGGTAGAGCTTGTTTACCTGCGGATGTGGCCAGGTATAGCGCGCTGGCTTCGCCCCCTCTGGTTCACTGCCTGCACCATCATCCTTCCGGTGCAGCTCACCCTGCCCTGAGAGGAGCCAAAATAGGGAGCAGATTATTCATCATATACAGGTAGTCCTCTACTTACGATGGAGATTCTTTACGCGGACCCCATCGAAAGTCAAAAATATATAATATAAAGATGAACTGAAGCAGATGATTTCACAGCTTCCATTATTTGCTTCTTGTCCTTTATAATTATCGATATCGCTGAGGTGATAGCTGGGTTTCACGTGCTATGACTGTGACAGTCTTTCCTGCTTCATGCTGATTTATTATTTTTATTTTCTGCTCTAACCTGATTGCTTTTCTCTTCTTTTTTCATTATAGGCAGGAGACATACTTGGGTGCTTGGAAGACCTGCTTGTATCATAAAAATTGCTGTTTGAAACCGTTTGAAACAGAAAAAAATACATATTGAGACTTTACTCCATTGACCGCTAGCGAGAGTGAGGAATCTCACAGGGCGAGAGATACGCTCATCCCATCTGCACGTACAACGTATCGTACATCGTTCGCTGCTGCCTGTTTCGCGAAATCTTCAATATTTTTACAATTGTGTCGTATCGCTATCGTAATCGTAAGATCGAAGAATCCAGTCGAACCATCGTAAACTCAGGGATCATCTTTTTTATATATATACATATATATAAAAATTCAGCTTGCGGATGTACCCCAGGATTTCCAGCCATGATGGTGTAGTTGCCGTCGTCATCCAGAGAAGCGGCGGCCGTGTGTAGAAAGCATGTCCCGTCTGGATCTCGACTGATGCGGTAGTGCTCGCTCCGTTTTGAGATCTGTTTTCCATCTTTAAACCAGTACACCTACACAAACATAAATCCATTTAACATGTAAACATATGTCAATAAATAACATTTGCACAAACACACTCTAAATAAACAAAGGTTTGCAGACACCTGACTGTAAGATTGGAATGTGCTTTCTGAACATCCCATTCCACATTTAGTTCTTATTTGCTGTTCTAATTACCTCCACTATTCTGAGAAGATGCTCCACTAGATTTCTTTTTAAGATTCTTTCAGCCACAATGGTGTTAGTAAAGTCAGGTAATGGTGTAGGTGAGGAGGCCTAGGGTGCAGTCAGTGTACCCTATATACTATATATATATATATATATATATATATATATATATATATATATATATATATATACCCCAATATACATATGGCTGAGGCAGGTGTCCCAATACATTTGCCATATATGGCAGGAATTCCAGCAACAGCAGAGAAACATAAACTTTAATAATAATTTATAATAATAATAATAATAATAATAATAATAAAAACTACCACCACTAACCACTCCCTGTAACTGTCTCATTTCATTATCCCTTTTTTTCTTTAGCTTTTTTCTCTCTCTTTCTCTCACTTTTCTCATACCACATGCACTTTCAGAATAAGAATCGATCAACCAACAACTTTGACCTCTGACCTTAGGGTTAGGATCCCCGATGACCTTGCAGCTGAAAGTGACAGGCATGCCCTCGAACACTTTGAAGTGTCTGAGTTTTTGGTCGAAGTACGGTGCCACACAGTTTTCCAGAGGGTCGTCGCCATGCTGGACATCATCGTCGCTCTCTTCCACCGGGGAGCGCTCCAACCGGAACTCGATCTCGCTGATCAGCCGCTGCTCGAAGCTCGAAACCTTGTACTCCTGAGACCGAGAAGAGAAAAGGCGGGAACGATCGGTTAGAAGAAAAAAGATCTGCTGGGCACTACAGTTTAACAAGCACCACAGAGTGTGAGGCGAAATAGGTGTGAGGTTACAAAGTAGAAAAGTGTGACAACCAGAAAATATGTGATGAAATGTGGATTGAAGTGCGTGCTCACACTCACACACACATTTTGTAGTATCTATCATTCATCCATCCTCTCTCAGATACACAGTGCACAGTTGTGCACACAGATGTATTAAACATTAAGTGAACATTAGGTTAAAATAATATAAGGATCATTCCAGGAAGAGAAAACCGTGTTCATCTTTTATAGAGTATCAAAGCTGAACCCACACACATGCTCCGATTCTTTCTTTTAGCCCGACTGCAGTCATTAAGATTCCCCAGATCATATCGCAAACACAAAAGATTGCAGAAGGTAATAATAAAGAGGGTTGGATCATGGACAGCTCAGACCATCGGCTTTGATTGGTGAGACAAAAAAAAAAAAAAACGTGTGAACACAGCCAACATACTTTCAAACCAAAGCAAAATGTAAAGTGAAGGAGAGAAAGACTGAGTAAAGTAGAGCAAAGTAGGTTTGGGAAACCTTTAGAGGGACAAACTCTGAATCAGTCGAGCTGCTTTCCTGTAGAAAAATCAGAGAACAGGCAGTAGCTTTGTGAGGACTTCACAGCCTGTGCTCAGATTGTATAATATACTGCTGGAATGGGTGTATTATAAAGGTGCATTATGCATGCTTGTGTGTATTAGAGCAGCAGTCCCCAACCTTTTTTGCACCATGGACCGGTTTAATGTCAGACAATATTTTCACGGACCGGCCTTTAAGGTGTGGCGGATAAATACAACAAAATAAAATGATACGATCGGCATAAAAACTGGTATTTTCTAAATATAATAATAAACGTCAACCCACTGTGTTATATTTTGTTCATTTTGCTTGCTTGTTGGTTTTAATTTAGCGATAATGTATTATGTGTTAGCGGCCGGAGCAGCTCCTTTATGAAGGTAGAGGATGGAGGTAAGACATGTGACCAAGGCATCAGAGTGAGTCATAGACAGATGTGGCAGCGAATCCGGTAATTTTCCAAAATAAAACATTTTTCAGAATCAGATAATAAATAAAACGGAAATAATGTAAGGTATGTATTCTTTCTGTGCGGCCCGGTACCAATTGACCAATGGAACGGTGCTGGTCTGTGGCCTAGGGGTTGGGGACCACTGTATTAGATGGCCTGGGAACAAAAATGCTAAATACATTACCTGACAAAGTAGCCATGCGCATAATTAAACATGCAATAATCAGATTTCCCAGTTGGTTGATTATTATTACATATTACGAGTCATGTGACTTTACCCGGACAACATTTCCGCATCACATGGATAGAGAACTTTTAACACGCCCACCCCGATCCCACCTCCTGTAATAAACATGAACACGTTCTGGGCCAGAAAATGAATAAACAGAAACCGTATAGGAAGAATGCCATTACTGTAGTTTTCATAGGAAAGAAATGTTTTGTGGCCACAATGATACACCTCACCTTTGATCAGAGAATAATTTTAACATTACAAGACATTACTCATAAGCATACACTCCTTTGCTCATAATATTTCTTACTCTCCGGTGTTTGTAAAGTTTGAAATGATTTATATTCATGCTCTTGGTATCACCCAGATGAGGACGGGTTCCCCTTAAGAGTCTGGCTCCTCTCAAGGTTTCTTCCTCATACCATCTAAGGGAGTTTTTCCTTACCGCGGTGTCACGGGCTTGTTTATCGGTGATAAATACTCCAATTTAAATAGAAGTAAACTCTGTTCTATGATTCTTAGAAGTCCATTGTTAAAAGCCCTATACAATTGCAATCGAATTGAATTGAATGTATTGTTCCCTCAAAAATAAACAAACGTATAGACACTGAGGTCTTCACGTGTGTCTTTGTGTATGTGAGTGGAAATATAGGATATGATTGAGTGTGTGTACCTGTGTAACAGCCTCCTCCTCTGTTTGCTGTGTGCTAAACACTGTGGCTGCGTTGTCAGCCCCCAGGAGCCTGCGAGCCATCTTCTCTTCATAGGTTAACTTCTGAAAGCAAGCACGATTACTCGATGAGAGCCGTGATTAGTGTGTCAAAGACACAAACATGCAATCTTGTCGTTTAGAAGCGTTTTCTGCAGAACATTAGAGATCAGTGCTGGTGGTGTTAAATTCGGGTGCTAAACATTATGTGGAATGGACCCTACATTTGTAATACAGAGAAACTTCTGTTGATCTTAACTATTTGTTTTTTTCTTTGTGAAAAAAAAATACATCTGTGAATGTATTTTTATCTCTGTATTTAATCTCTGCGGTCCAGAGATTACCAATTGATTTAACAGTAAGCCATATTCACAGCCATATACACACCTGCTGGCCGTTGCTGACACGTTCCTCTTTAAAACGCAGCTTCCTCTCCAGGTCCTGAATGACGGCATCTTTCGTGTCCTGGATCTCGGAGTCGCTTACGATCCGTGGTGTGCCGCGAGTCTTGCGAGGGAACCCTCTGTTTGACAGCGATACAGGACGAAGAAAAAAAAATACATATGAACAGGTATTATAATATACTAATATAATGATCCTTATTTTATTTAGCAAGTTTAAAAGTTATATCTCAAAGCGCTTTAAAAGCATAAGAACAGGAAATAAAAATACAATTTTAAAGATGCATCATAGATACATCACCAAAAAAAGTACATTTTAAGAGCCATTCAAAGCATTTAAAGATTCAGCCGGTCTAATCTCAATGAAAGAGAATAGATAGAACAACCTGATTACCCGTAGAGCATAAACGTGTAGGAAGAATGACTAAAAGACCAGAATCAGAGGAGTGGAGATCATGCCTTAGAGTTTAGACAAGTAATACATAATAAGGTGCCACACCAGGTAGGGCCTCATAAGTCAGCTATGTTCATGCACTCCCAAGTTACCAGTTAGCGGTTTGGTTATCTAATGTATCTTAATATTATACCATATGCAATATTTCAGTTACACTCTCCATATTAGAAAAGCTGAATGGATTTCGACTGAATGCATTCCTGTAGGAGAGAAATTATATTTCATTGTCGGTGTCACCAATTTTAATCCAACTGGCTGTTTTCAAAATGCATCCATCATGCAGAAAAGCTCTTCAGACTGCCCTAGTGTCATAGACATGGGAGATTTCATAAGGAGATGTAAAAACGTGAAAAGCTTCCTGTCTGGAGCGAGACAATCTTTGCAAACATCTGTTCTCCTTTAAAAAAAAAAAGAAAAGAAAAAATCTCTTCCAGCTCTCACAGGAATCGTAGCTCAAACTCAGGAGACAAGGTTGAGAATAAGAGGTACTGGGAGCCCCGCCCCCTGCTCAATGGATGCCCCGCCCCCTGCCTGCTGGCCAGGTGGGAAATCACATCAGCGGATCGCTGGAAAATACACTTGTGGACAGAAGTGAGCCTTTATCTAGAAATAAAAAAAAACCTTATAATAATAAAAAAATAATTTAATCTCTCAATGTGAGCGGTGCTGAAATTCAATCATCCTCTTTTGGATTTTCAAACCCCAGAGATTAGGCCAAGTGTGTGAGGGAAGAGAAACAAGTAAGAGATGGACGATAAAAGGCAATTGAAGGAACACCGTAAAAGGAATTTTTTTTTTTTTTTGTGCAGTTTATGGTTTTGGTACGCTTTATATCACCGGGAATAAAACTGCTAAAGATCTCCGATTGAGACCTAAGCACCAAGAGCGCTTATGTCTACTATAAGATAAGAGAAAGGTTACCAGGTTATTAAGGGTTTTTTTTGTGAGTATACACTGTGGGCATGGTGGTGCAGGGGTAATGAAGCTCCCTGGTTTAATCCTGAGTTCAGTTCAGTAAATATACTCTGTCTTCTGGGTTCTTCAAAGTTCCCAAAAGTGTGTAAAGTGTGGTCTAAATGTGTGGTCATGGTCCCTTGTGACAAAGTGGCACCGGGATGAACGTAGTGATCCCGGGATACACTTCGGATCCACAATGATCCTTTCTAAAAGTGAGTGAACAGTGTGTGCATACAATGTCTCATTATGACCTGTCTCTGTCTCTCTGTCCTTGACGTTTGTCATCCTCTGCAGTCTCGTTCCCGAGAAGTGATTTATATTTCGAAGGCATAAACACACATTGTGATAAAGCCCTTTGTTTTGCCTCGGAACACACACACACGCTTGCACACAGCGTGCACATAAACATTCCCTCCTGTCTCTAAAAAGCTCCTTCCATCTCTATAAACATGCTTTATAAGAATGTAAACACAATCTTCTATCCAGGAGCCGCTGTGCAGCTGCAGGAGTCCAGGGCTACGTTCCAAATTACAATTCCTACACAGCGCTCTACTGCACGCCATTTTTTACATTTACGGAATTGGGCAAACGCCCTTATTTACAGTGACTTACAGTGCAACCCGGAAAGTATTCACTGAGATTTACTTTTTCCACATTTTTATGTTACAGCCTAATTCCAAAAGTATCGGTAGAAGAATGCTGAGGATGGAGCTGCCAGGAAGGAGGAAAAGAGGAAGACCCAGGAGCGGGTTTATGGATGTGGTGAACGAAGACATGCACGTAGTTAATTTGAAAGAGGCAGAGGTAGAGGACAGAGTAGTATGGAGACGGATGATCCAGTCCTCATTAAAAGGCATATGACAGCCACCTGGATTTTTCTGAAATGCACCTGAAGGACCCTTTAGACCATGAGAAACAAACATTAACTCTTAGGCCTGAATGCCAAATGTCATGTCTGGAGGAAACCAGGCATCGCTCATCACCTGGCCAATACTATCCCTACAGTGAAGCATGGTGGTGGCAGCGTCATGCTGTGGTAATGTTTTTCAGCAACAGGAACTGGAAGGCTAGTCAAGATTGATTAAAACATGAATGCAGCAATGTACAGAGACCTCCTTGATGAAAACCTGCTCCTGAGCGCTATTGTTTATAGAATTTAGAGGAAATTGGTGAATTTAATCCATTTTAGAATGAGACCAAGAACAAAATGTTGGAAAAAGTGAAGCGCTGTGAATACTTTCCGGATGCACTGTACGATTATCGCATGCATACAATTATGCAGCTATTGGGTTAAGGGCCTTGCTCAAGGGCCCAGGAGTGGCAGCTTGATGTGGCTGGGATTCAAACTCATGACCTTCGAATCCACAATCCAATGCTTTAGCCACCAAGCTACCAGTAGTTGAGGAACATTAAAGGCATGGGTTTAGCAGAAATAATAATAATAGATAATAGAGGATCATCACAGGTACTTACACTGTGCCGTTTCCTTTGGGCAGCCCCAGCGCATTAACAGGTGGTGCAGGGGGTGTGGCTGGCAGCACAGACACCAAGAACCCAGCTGGTGAGTGAGGCTTGGATGTGAACGGGGATGAGCTGTCAGAGCGGGTGGGACTTGTGGAGACTGGCGGAGGTGGTGGAGGTGGCGGTGGGGGAAAGTCCTGAGGTGGGCCACAGGGAGAGGTGACCGTGCTCGAGCTGAGGAAGGGTGGAGGAGGAGGAGGGAATGAAGGAGAGCCCGGTGACTCCATGCTGCCGACTTTAGGCGATGACTGGAAAGGTGGCAGAGTGACGCGACCAAACGGCTTGTGGGAAGCGGAGGGCGAGAGTGGTGACGCCAGACTGTAACCTGAGGAGGTGGATGACTGGGTAGAGTAGCTTACCGACCCAACGCTGGGGCTAGTGGGAGATTGGGCAGCAATGAACTGCTTGGGCCGAGCATAGTTGAATGTGCTCGTCTGCATGGTGCCGCACTCCAACTCCTGGAAGGAGGGAGGAGGTGGAAGAGGTGGAGATGGCGGTGGGGCGTCCTGGGGAGGCTGCTGTGGCGGAAGAGCTGGGGCTTTTTGTTCAGGCTGTTGCTGGATTTGCTGCCACTTTGCCGCTTCCTGCTGCTCAAGGAGGACCTGATGGTGGAGCTGCTTTAGCTGTTCTGCGTTCCTGCCAAAAGAAAAAGAAAAGAAACCGTAGATCAGTTGATGCTCACCCAAAGAAGCAAGTTGATATGAGCCCTATTTACATCCGCCATTCAACAAATATAATTGTTCAGAAAGGCCTTATTCCCAACACAATATATTTGGCACTAGGGAGTCTTGAATGCACTTGAATCACTGAAACCTGACAAACCAGACTGATGATAGCTTTTTGGGAATCACCTGCTGTATAAAAAAAATTTGCTCAAAATGATCTATTATGTTATGTTTACACATGCGGTGACACTACTAGTATGACTAATTTCTCAGTAGGTGTTGCAACTAGCGTTTCACTTTTGACCAAATGTGATAACTTCTCAATTTAATTTTTTATTTGAGGCTGTAATTATTCATGTCATTAAAAATCTGTGCTCTTTTTCTTTTTCTTTTAGCTGCTCCTTTTAAGGGATGCCTCAGCGGACCATCCGTCAACATCCGCCTCTTTCAAACCGACCCCCAGCATGTCTTCCATTAACACATCCATAAACCTCCTACTTAGCCTTCCTCTTTTCCTCCTTCCTGGTGGCTCTATCCTCAGCATTCATCCACCGATATACCCCATGTCCCTCCTCTGCACATGTCCAAACCATCTCAATCGGGCCTCTCTTACTTTGTCCCCAAAACGTCCTACATGCACTGTCCCCCTAATTAACTTGTTTTCTTATTCTGTCTATCTTCGTCACTCCCAATAGAAATCTCTACATCTTCAGCTCTGCTACCTCCAGCTCCACCTCCTGTCTTTTAGTCAATGCCACTGTCTCTAAACCATACAACATAGCAGGTCTCACCACCTATAAACTTTCCTTTTCACTCCTGCAGACCCTTTTATCACAAATCACTACTGCTATCACTTTTCTCCACCCACTCCACCCTGCCTGCACTCTTTTCTTTACTTCTCTAACACACTCTCCATTACTTTGCACTGCCCTCCCTCTCATTCACACATGTACTCTGTCTTACTCCTACTGACTTTCATTCCCCTTTTCCCAACGTGTACCTTCACCTCTCCAAGCTCTTCTGAACCTGCTCCCTACTCTCCCCACAAATCACAAAATCATTCGCAAACATCATAGTCCACAAAGACTCCTATCTGACCTCGTCGTCAACTTGTCCATCACCACTGCAAACAGGAGAGGGCTCAAAGCCGATCCTTGATACAGTCCAACCTCCAGCTTAAACCAGTCTGTCGTTCCTACTGCACACTTCACTGCTGTCACACTGTACTGTACATTTGAGACAATGTTCATTGTTAAAAGCGCTATACAAATAAAAATGAATTGAATTGAATTGAATTGTACTTCTCTGACACACCTGACTTCATCATACAATACCAATCGTAAGATCTAATTTAAGCCTTTGTAACTTGGGGACCATCTGTACTTAACTCAGCGTGTTATTTCATTGGCTGGCCCAATTTACATTTATGGCATTTGGCAGACACTGTTATCAGATTGATACATACAATGATCTCAATTTCTGGCAACTGGGTTAACAGCTTGATGGGGCTGTTATAAGTCCAATGGTTTAATCCCCGAGCTACTAGTAATACAATGAGAAGACATTTGGCCAAATGAGTCTTGCTTGGTTCTACTTGTGAAACTCTTCCATAAACTGTATTACTGAGTGTAAAAGTGACGAGTCATGTTGCCTGTAAAATATGAGTGTGTAATCTGTGCACCTTTTGTACACGCTCATAGCATTCCTCATCCTCTGCCTACACTTCAAATACATGCCACTAACTCTGCCACAGCATTAAACTAATCTCACAACAATGTCCTGTAAGTATCGCTGAGATGATCCGGAGCTGCTCTATAATCAGTTTCCTTTTCTACTTTAACATTATGGAAATGTTAAGTGTTGTGTGAAGCAAAAGAAAAAAAAATGAGAGTAAGACCATAAATATTGTTCAGACATTCTGAAGATGTTTTTAGTGTGATGGTGGGGCCACACACTCTGTTCTGGGAATAACATCAGCATTTTCAGGCTGTGCAAAAAGCTCTGGGGCGTAAACACAAAATGGCTCTCCCTCTTGGAACTGATGGGCCATTAAGATGTGGGTCATAAAGTTGCAAAGGCAGAATAGAGCATATGCTCAGGGTTTTTCAGTCAAGTCAAGTCAGGGATTTTCTCATATTTTAGTCAAAAAATATAAAAAATAGATTATAGTACACCAGAGGTTTTACACACATTTGTAGATATTCCATCACTTAACACCAAGAACCAAAGATTTAAAAAGTAGCTTTCAGAAATGTTAAATTCAAATACATTCAACATTTCTGAAAGCTACTTTTTAGAAGTACTTTAGAAGTATTTCTAAGCAATTTGAAGTATTTCAATTTGATTTTGATCGATTAATTATATAATTATACATTTCAATTCATATATTCATATTTACAGTAATCCCCCACTTTACCACGGTTTGAATCTCACGCCCACCAGTTTATCGCGGAATTGCATTTGCCACATAACAAATTTTTTTTGGCTGATTTTCCCGTTTTTTTCACGGATAGTACAGTAGACCAAAAAACTTATGGGGAATTGTTTTTATGGTGTTTTATGTAGAAATAATGAAATTTATTAATAAAAATACAAATATTAATTATAAAATGAAGTAAAATGTTATTACAGAACAGTACTATATAAGTAAAATAGCATTTTTGGGTTGGCGTCCATATATCGCTGTTTTTCTTTAACACAGGAGGTTTTGGTACGTAACCACCGCGATAAACGGGTGATTACTGTATTTCATTTAGCAAATTATAATTTATTTTGTAATAGTTCAATACTATTTTACATGGAGTTTTTGTTTGTTTTTTTTATCCAGTATCGGTTGATGAACCGGTTATCAGCAAGTATGATCCTACCTAGCTATCAGTAACAAAAAAGGTCACGATCGGTCAACCTTTACTGTTAACTGTGTATTCCGGTGAAGTGAATACCTCTCAGTGACGCCTCATGGCTTATCACGTCACTTCATAAGCTGCGGATTAATGTTTGTTTAGTGGATAGTAGAAGGTCCCCAAAACCAAAAGGACGCCCTGTCCGACTTCCTGAATCGTATTGAATCAGAAAGCTTTCTGGTAACAAGCGGTTCTCCTGCGGCATTGTAAACGTACTCAGGTTTAACTCGACGAAGAGCTTGCATGACATTGTTCCTGCAAAACCAAAGCAAACACTTCACAATGACCGAAAGCAGGACAGCAAGCAAGCAAGTCTTCTCTGTCTTTCATACTGGAGTGTGTGTGCAGTATGAAGGCTGCTCCCTCGCTCTGTCAATAGGCTCCAAGCACATTTGAGCCTAAATGTTTCCAGATGTGTAGTGGCTCGTCACTCTGGTTTATGCTCACTTTTCTTTTTTTTTTAAAAGAAAATATCGAAGACCTCCCTCCCTCCATCTCTCTCGTTCTTTCTCTCTCTCTCTCTCCCCCCCTTTATCTTTTTCTCCCTCTCTCCTACTCTTTCTCCTCCTGCTAGTGAATTGAGTCTGACAAACCTGATAAGACCTTAAAAACAGGCAGAGAATCATAGAACAGGGCAAGAGAGAGAGAAATTTTTTGTGTTGTGCTGAATGTGTTTTTCTTTTTTCATATACTTAATACATAAACTCATTTTTATATCATGGAAAAAGAATATGTCTACGTAATACCGTTTGTCTTTCTGTTTGTGTCTGATCCCAAAACTGTCCTGGGTTCACTACTACAAGATCCATGCTTTCTATATAGACTCGATGGTTTCTTTCGCATTTTTATCTTTCCCTTCAGCCCCTCATTCATTTCCCCGTGCCTCCTTTGTCGTGTCCGGAGTGTGCAAGCAGTGAAAGTGCACTTTTACAGGAATAGTTTGGCAGTGGCTGAAACACATTCAAACTCGGCCCTCTGAGGCGCTTTGCTTTCATTCCTTTTTTGGTTCTGTTCTGAGCGCACATGCACACATCATCTCACACACACACACACACACACACACACACACACACACACACACACACACACACACACACACCCTTATTCACAATGCACTACAGTGCACCATTCAGACAAGTGAGCCAAAACTGACTGTAAAAAAACAAATGCCCATTTCAAACACAGGACAACTTTTTTCAACAACAGCATTTCCTCTCAAAATATATGTGTCCAAATTATTTCAAATGTGAATGCTGTATTTTAGCCCCAAGTCTGTTTGCCTCAGCCAGGAGGTGTGAACTTCACCATAGATAGAGCTTTCAACAAGATGATAAGCTGAACATACTTTTACATTAATACAGAAACGGCTTAAGAAACACAGACTTGATGTTCGGATATAAAAAAAAAAAGAAAAAAACGTCTTTCTTTCAGAATTTAAACCCAACAGAATATCTGTGTTCTGAACTTAGGCACATCCATATAGAACATAAAGGAGCTAATAGTTATCCTGATAAGCAAAGATCTCATTACAATCAGCTCCAAACATGTCAGACATTACAGGAAAAGAGACGGTTTTTCCTGGTCCCTAAACATCTGATAGCAAGTGTTACCTCTATATTCCTGTCTATTTTCTTAAAGTTTGGAGGACACTGTACATATACTTTCTTTGAAAAGTATTTAAAGACTTACTGCTTCAGCAGTCATTGTATTGTGTTCCAAAATTTTATGTAACATAAAACTTATCTTTAAAGTCTTTCTATCTGCTTTTTTGGGAACATGACTGGAGTTCACCTGGGACAAATTCAGTTGCTGGAATAGAAAGGTTAAAAAGGTACACACCTGTATGTGTGTTAGATTCTGCACTTCAAAGCAAAACCCAAGCCATTATGTACAAAGAACTAATCTGGACGCATCATGCGCTACTTTGCCTGGTTTTCAGACCAAATACAGTCAATTAGACTTGAAGTCTTTGGTTAGGGAGATGACCAAGATGCCATTGGTGTCTAAACATATCTAAAATAAAACATTTCTATATTTTGGTTGTAAAAAACAACAGCTATTCATTTGAAAATATGTGGGGGGAAAAAAAAATACCATGACGACTAATTTCATAATTCTAGCTGACTGAACTTGAAGACACAATCTTTGAAAGCACAATTTGTTACTTGTGTAAAAATCGCATGATAAGCTCTGTCAAGACTCCAAAAGATAAGAAAGAAGATTGTTATGGAAGCCCGTTTCCACCGAGTTAAAATAAAGTTTGACTAATTGCAACTTTATTTCTAGCAATTACGACTTATTTTAGTCAAATTGTCCAGCGTCACCCCCTATGTAGTGCCAGAAAGCTTTACACATTGAAAATGAAATAGGCTACAATTAATAGCTCAATCTGTGAAACAATCGATAAATCGATAGGACTTTTTTTAAGTGTGGTTTTACAAACTGCTCTGTTCTGTACCTGGAATGCAGCCTTTGTAGCCTGAGCTCCTTCTGCTATGTACACATGCTGCATTGTATCATTAAAACAGCAGCAGAAATTATAGCTCAAGCTTCATCTAGGTTGCTAGAAAAGAATTGCGAGAAAAAAAAAGAAGAAAAAAATTAAATAAAATCATCGCAAAATTGTTGTCTGCACACATGTACAGTAGGGCTGCAGCTATTTATCATTTTAGTAATCGAATATTCTACCAATTATTCCAACAATTAATCGAGTAATCGGATGGGAAAGACTTTTTCTTTATTAAAGCGCAATACTAAATATACAAGGGAAAATAAGACGGGTTTAAAAAAACAAAACAAAATTTTTTTTTTTTTAATTTACATTTTATTGCTGAAGTTTCTTACAAGAATATCTGTGAAATTTAAACCCATTTAATTGCCATGTTACAGCAAAATGCAAATATAAATGTAAAAAAAAAAATATATATATATATATATATATATATATATATATATATATATATATATATATATATATATATATATATATATTAAATATATTAATTTGAAATATATAAAAATCTATTTCAAATTAATCTAAAAAAAAAAAAAAAAAAGTAAATGCAATGTTTGGTTTTTTCTTTGTGTTTTAGTTTGAAATTATCCCAAACTGTTCTTTGGCCTGAATCTCCTCACCCCTTGCTGTTTTCTCCCATTCCTCCATTTTTTCCATTCTGCAGCGTCTTCTGTGTTGTATGGAAGCCCGTTTTCGTCACATAAAAAAAAAAAAAAAAGCCTAATTCCGAGTTTTTTCTCGAATTCTGACTATTTCTAAAAAAACTTCCAACATTTCTGGTGCATCCACCGGTAACCTCTGCTTCATCTGTTTTGTTTCCTCTCCTCCAGAGCTGATTGTTAGACAGAGTTCTTACCAGGATTCGGAGGCTTAGTTTAATACCATACGATCCTATTGATTGGAGCCCATTTTATTTTCAATGTGTAAATCTTTCTGGCACTACAGAGGGTTGACGCTGCCCGATTGGCTAAAAAAATAAGTCTAAATTGTAAGAAATAAAGTCGTAATTGCGAGAAAAAACAAAACTTGGAACTAGGCAAACGTTTTTCTTTTATGTGGTGGATACCGGCTTCCATAGTGTTTACACTGTCAGAGCGCTCCAGAGGTTGGCAGGTGGTGCGTCAGTAATAATGGTCCGTGGGGAAACGCAGTGGACTAAACGAAGCATCGAGGCAAATTATTTGTGTGTTTTTATAATTATATGGACAATCCATGAGCACAATCTTCTGTACTGTACTGGTCCGTGCTACAGTGTCGCTGTGTTACTGTTTAAACATTTACTGTGTATACTCTTTCCTTGTCTCATGTTGTCCTTTTTTTTTTGTCGCACTAAATGTTAAACACTAACTAACTAACAATGTGTTGTTAGTTTCTAGTCATGTGTACTTTCGTGTTCCTTTTATGTTGTCTGGTGTAGCACCTTGTTCCTGGGGAAACATTGTTTAGTTGTTCCACTATGTTCTGCACTGTATATGGTTGGAATGACCTAGATGATTTGACATGACTTGAGAAATAAATCGCGTAATCACGAGAAATTGTCAGAATTGTAAGAAATAAAAATTACTTTTTTTTAATGTGGCAGAAACACGTTTCCATAAATATTCTCTTTCTAATCTCTTAAAGTCTTGAAAAAACCCACCATGTGTTTTTTATTTAGGAGATGGATTGTGTCTTCAAGGATTGTGTTTTCATGTGTCTCATCATCTGGTGAATCGATGTGGTGAATCATGGTGGTGGGAGTGTTATGCTATGTGTGTGCTCTCAGTAACAGAGGCAGAGAATTTGGTCAGTATGAATAGAAGTAAAAACAGCTAAATACAGCCTGGTCTTTTAGGAATACCTGCTCCATAATGAACACAACTTGGGGGAAGGTACAGGTTTTCAACCATAACCTGAAAGAGAAGTTCATAGCTGATCCTCGTCGAAGTTGACTGGGATTGAGAGTAAGTCTGTCAGGAAGAATGGGAGAAACACGACAGATCTACAAAATGTGCAAAGTCTGTAGAGACCCAACAGGACCCAAAGGTGTAATCAGTGCCAGAGGTACTAAATAAAGGATCTGGTTTAATTCAGTGAATTATTTGCATTAACTCCTAAAGCTGGGATCAGTTATATACTGTATATTTACTTTCTCTAACTCTTCTTTCCTCCTATCTTAAAGGTCAAAAACAAGCTAATTTGTCATTCATCACTTTTACTCCTTTTCCTCTATGGAAGAATTTTTTCTACGTGTCTAAAATGACAAGACGCTTTAAAAAAATAGCCTTTCGTTGTTCCTGGGCTATTATTAATCCACATAATCTAAAACCATTATTTCTAAAAAATACCTTTTTTTTGGATCGTAAAATTTAAAAGCTATTTATTAGCCTTAAAAGGTTGAGAGATTATTTAGTTCGACCATCACATGACCATCTTCATGATCCAGATAATCCTTTGATTACAGGAATTGGCCCGACACAATCCATTTAAATTGCATTCCTTCACCTTTCCCCCTCTCTCTGAGGGTTTGTGGTTTGCTGAAGCAAGAAAGAGTAGCAGACCCCGCAGGCCTCCTTGCTGCCATGCCGACGGAACAGTTTTGTCAATTTGCGCTTCAGTCCAACAAACTACTCCATCATTTTACACACAAACACACGCTGTTCACAATCCCCTACTAATTGCGGCCCCATCCTTTACTTTTCTGCCCATTCCTCCTCCCTCGTTCGCCTTCTCTTTCAGTGCGGCTAACTCTTCTTCTCTCTGCTCATCCAAGCGACAACGCTGAGCAGACAGTACAGGAAACTACTGTATTAGCAGCGCTTCTCCCCTGGCCAAGATCAGTTCAGTGAGAAAAAAACTTGAGGGAAAACAGGAAAATCCCATGAGATTTATGGTTTACATGCAAATGCGTGTCTAAAGTGACTGGAACTTATTAACCTCATGACCTTTGAACACATGACAGATTCAGGACTGGTTAAATAGTGGATCAGTCATGGGATACTAAAAGTACTCCTGCGTATATGAAATCAGTGACTGGTGTTGTCAGGTAATGCCCCACTTCGTTCTGGGGGATTTCTGAACATTTCTTGATTCATTTGCAACTACTGTATCTCTTTATCCCTAACTGACAAGCCTGCATGACTTCGTGACCATTTTCCTGAGAATACGATTCTATAGCTTTAATGGTTTCAGACACCAAAACAGCATGGAATGCTATGGACCAGTGCACCACTCTCAGACCTCACTCAGGAACCCACTCAGATTGGCAAATGATGCGTATCTCTCGCTCTCTCTCTGTATGTATATATTGTATTGTATACTACTTGTATTATATTAATGTATATGTATAAGGGGTGTAACGTTACAGGTATTTGTACTTAAATATTTACATTTAAACTAAAAATGTGTACATAGTTACAAACTGCATACATTTGCTTGTCATTTTTTTTTTATTAACGCAGTTTATTGTTATTATTAACACTTTTGATCATCGACATTTGAACAGTTTACATTTTTAAAACAATTTTAAATTAAATGCCTGCTTAGTTAAATACATAAAATAATATTTTATAAAATGTTATGCAAATAATAGATAGAATAGACATTTGAAAATAGAATAAATGAAATTAATGCAATACACATATTATATTGATTAAATAATCAATAATTTGGCACATAATTAAATTAAATAAATGGAAAAATTTAATTAAACCCCAGACAGTGTGTGTGTGTGTGTGTTTTCATTTAGTATTTAAATTCTCTAAAAAGTATGTTCTACTTATTTCATTATTTTTACCAAATGCCTTCATTCCTTCTTTTCCTCATTCATTCACTCCCTCAAAATGTAGAATTGACATTATGTTCTCCTTTTAAGAGAAATTCTTGAAGCTGGACATAAAACGCAAAATAATCCATAGCGCTAACATTAGCTGCCAGCCATTTCCTAGTTAGCGTCTAATGCTAGCGCTATGGATTCTTTCGCGTTTTCATGCATGCACAAAACAAATCGTATTTCCGGTACGGTGTGACAGTGGAACTGCGCTAACTCCAGTTTCTTTTTTAGACCCCTGACATTGTTTATGTTTTCCAGTTTAATAATAATAAAAACATTTGCTCAAAGTGCGAGGCGGAGACTGAAACTTGCAGTCCGCCAATTAATACACGCGAGCCCTGTACCGGAAACTTTCGGTACAAAGTCATGTACCTCTACCCCCCTAAGAGGACATTAAAAAGTGAAACTTTTAAGAGAGCGTTTTACTGGAGTAATATTTTACTCCAGACAAAGAGAGAGAAAGAGAGAGAGCGAGAGAAAGAGAGAGTATCATACTGTATGATACTATATACTTCACTCATCGCAGCTAGTCAGCTAGCATGTACCATGTTATTTTTTCCACAAAAAACAGCATCATTTTAACTTAAATCAAATACTGCATAGTAGTTAGTTGATGAGGAAAAACAGGCAACCGATTGCACAATTACTGTGTGTGTGTGTGTGTGTGTGTGTGTGTGTTTGTGTGCGTGCGTGCGTGCGTGCGTGCAGTGGCAAAGCAGGAAATAACTGCTGGAAGACAGGAAGTAGTTGAGTGTAAACAGCTGATGATCACTGGACTCGCCTGGTAAACAGAAACAGAGTTCAAAAGTGTGTGTGTGTGTGTGTGTGTGCGCGCGCGGATAATTGCACCTGTTAGTAACGATGATTAAGTTTGACTTTCGTGCTTCAAGCAGGTGCATTTCAAAGAGAGACTGAAATGAAATAAAAATACAACAAAAAAATCCTAGGCAAATCTGCATCACTGATAAACATTACGTTAATGAGGAGCATGAAGGATTGATTCCCCCCATTTTATTCCCAGGATTTATGGCCAACTAACAACACAGCTGAATCCAACCTGGGAGCGCTTTGTTCCAGCAAACAACGGGGGTACGGAGACACGCTCGAGCCGAAACATGTCTCGTTCTCAGGCCGAGTGGTGTGTGTCATAACTCTGAGGAAACAAAAAAGACACACCTGCACTATGCTCTCTGCTCACCTTTTGCCCTTACACAAATCACACCTTTCCTTCAGCGTTACATCATCATGACATCACCGCCCCAGAATGCTGGAGAAATCTTCTACACAGACTAAGCTATGACTGTCTCAGGGTGTCTCAATCTGGTCCCAATGTCTTTCTGACTCACACACTTTTTGCAAACAGACTGACTTGAAGCTATACATAAATATTACCATTTCTCCTCATATATATTGATTCTGAGTGTGTAAACACTGAAAAAACATCTAAAAGGCTCCTTTTTAACATTTTTACCAAGCAAAAACAGCTCAGGTTCATAAAACCTGTATTCCCAAATTCCCATGTATTCCAGGTGTCCATTGACATTTAGACAAATCAGGATCGTGAAGTCCTGTCCCGGTAATCGTTTGGTTTTCTGATTCTTGCTCTAACAGGAACACATTTACATTCGGCAGACGCACTTATCCACTTACATTTATCTCATTCATACAACCGAGCAGCTACGGGGCCCAGGGCTGGCAGCTTGGTGTGCATCTTATGACCTTCGAATCCAAAGTCCAATAATTTAACCACGATGCCACCACCTCCCCTAAATGCCTGGAAATGCTCCACTCATAGACGTTCATGATGCACCAAATGAAAAAGAATGAAGTCTTGCTTAGATTAGGGATTGCTGAGGGGAAAAAAACTTTGCTCTGGTCTATGGGGTTTGTTTGATCAAACTAAAAAAATGCCTGACTGAAAATCATTTTTAGCTCCTGGGCTGCTTTGTTTTTCCACCCCAGAGTTCTTGTAAAACCAGCTTCACATCCCCCCCAGTCCCTACATTCTTTGATTGCAATAAAAATGAAGGTCTAGAATGTTTTGGTAAGCCTCTTGAGTCACTTTTCTGATCTCTCTCGCTCTCTCTCTCACACACACACACACACACACACACACACACACACACACACACACACATACACACACACACGTCTGCATGCTCTCACCAGGGAGCGAAACAGATTTCTTCCATGTCTGAGTGTAATAACAGTCGTGTCAGTCCGAAGCAGGCACACTCATCCCCAAGTAAAACCCTGATCTGTTGTTTTTTTGTTCTACTCAATCCCTGAAATCCTTCACCTTCCTCAGATGATCTAAAGTTGCCCCAGTTCCTGACCAGACAACTCTGACAAAAGCATGTCGTTTACCAAAAAAAGCTACACACCCCCTTTCTGCGACTGAAGACATTAGCTGAGCTTGTTCCTGCCTGACCCAAATCTGATCTCTGGCTCAGGCTCCCACCCAAAACCCCTTGCGTTGGCGTTCTGTACGCTCTGGCGATGTGGTCTCACTTTCCACAGACTCTCTCCTGGCCTTTGCGCCATTCTCATCTCTCACTTTCTCTCTCTCTCTCTCTCTCTCTCTCTCTCTCTCTCTCTCTCTCTCCTCCTTTACCTCATGGAGGTCTGAACGTCCTGCCGTTTAAAGCTCCAGCACTTAGCCCTTCAACTGCATGCTCTCTCTCTCTTTTCTTTCAGCGCTCTCTCTCTCTCTTTTCTTTCAGCACTCTCGCTCTCTCGTTCACTCACTCGTCATGATGTTTCCTCTGGCACACAGTTCACCTTTCTCGATCTCCCTGCGTTACGCGACATTTTTCGTTCTTCTCGTCCTACAAACCATCCCCCACCACCCTCTCGCTTTCTCTCCCTCTCTCACTGTAATTGCTTACACACCACATAAAATAGATCCAGACTGTTTTCTTTTCACCCTCCTTTCAGAGGCAGAATATAGCATGGCTTACTGAGACTACAATCTCTCTCTCTCTCTCTCTCTCTCTCTCTCTCTCTCTGTTCCTCTTTCCCTCCGTCTCTCTCTTGCTCTCTCTCTTCTGGTAATCCCATTTGATGGCGACGTCTCCTCGGCCGTTACGCAGAGGAATGTCTTCAGCTCACATTCCTCTGGGTCTGTGCACACTCGCACTCTCAAGGGAGACGGAGACAAAGAAAAAAGTGCAGATCTCCAAAGGATTCGTCTCGTCCGACTCAAAAAACCCAAAAAATTTCAGTCGGGACCCCAGGGGCATGAAAGCAGTCAACACAATGGTCTTCTATCATCAAGTTAACTCATCAATTCATCAACCCTGAACTGTGCACTCTTTTTTTTTTTGACATCCTAGACAGATTGATCCTAGACAGATTGATCCTAGACAGATTGATCCTGCTGAGTTAGCTCATTCATATTTTATATTATTACAAACAATAATTATAATAATTTAACCCTGACACAGCATGCATGTCATTAATCCCACTCTAATCCACTTCCACAAAATCCCGAGGAAACCACAACTTCATCCTTTTGTCCTCATTGTCCCCATGAAAGATCTCAAAAGCATTAATATTCATTACACCAGGTGTCCCAGTTGAATCTACCTGCTTCTTCTATTCTAACTTGTCCTTCTTTCCACATGTCAAGTCACATCATGTCCTTCTTTCATTTCCTGTCCACCAATAAATATCTAGGACATCACATCAATCCAAAAAACAACATGCACTGGGTTTAAAGAAATAATGAATGAATAATAACACTTCAGTTTACTTACTTACTTACTTGTTTTCTCTCTCTCTCTCTCTCTCTCTCTCTCTCTCTCAGTGCTCAATGGCAAGATGCAAAGAAAAGGTAAAGTTTTTGTACCTTCACTTCTTTTTCTTCTGCTTTCCCCGGGCGCGTGCGCTTGCCTCCTGTAACTGCTCAGCAGTAATATCAGAGTTTACGTGTGTGTGTGTGTGTGTGTGTGGGTGTGTATGTATATATGTGTGTGTGTGTGTGTGTGTGTGTGTGTGTGTGTGTTTGTGTGTATGTGTCTGTAAGTGTGTGTGTCAGCCGGAGACGCAACAGGTAACGGGTACTTTATATGCGAGCGCACGCGCGCACGCACGAGCGAACGCCTGCCCGCGCGCCCGCCCTGCCGTATCCGCTGAAGTCGGTCGGTCTCGCGCTCCCTCCTGGCCGCTGTGCGTCTGTGTGCGTGCGTGCGTGTGTGTGTGCAATAAGTAGGTTGCAGTCTGTCCTGCACTCTCACTCAGGGTATTCACAATAAAAGCTCGGCTTCTGCTCCACATGCATGCAAAACTTACATGTGCAACGTGAATGCAATAAACAACAACAAAACAACCAGGATTCCTTCTACTAGAATAAAAAGAAATCTATTTAGTGGTGCACTCAGCTTATATATATATATAGTATACCTTTTAATTATTTTTTGCATGTAATTTAAAGTAATGGGACTATAATAAATGGACATTCGGTGTTGAGGATGAGGACAGCTTCCTCAAATTCCTCAGTCTTTTGAGTTTGGGTCCTCTCAATGTTTCTTCTTCCAACTGTCACCACTGGCTCGCTCATTAGAGATACAATCCTATAGACAGTAAGATATAAATGAACATTTTATAACCTATTTATCTCTTTAAAGCTGATTTGGGATATCCCAGTGTTAATAAAAGTTCTACAAATAAAAACTGAACTAAGAGTGAGTTTTAAAGATTGTAAAACAAACATGGTTTGGGATTATTTAAGATAAATATTTATAATTGATAATACATTTTTTTTAATTGATACAATTTTATTCTAGTTTGAGAACAAATATCTGATATTATAAGGGACATTTAAATTATATAAGAAAAAACAGATACAAGATGCAATATTTCAGGAATAAGGTAAGAAAAGTCAATAAATAACTAAAACAATACATTTCTATATAAACTTTTTTCCCCCTTCTGCTTCCTTAAACCTTTCCGAAATCACAAACCAATACAGAAGGGAACAGATAATTTTTTTCGCCACATTTTTCTATGACATGAGTATTATGACACGTTATTGTGAAGCATATAATAAATGACGTAATTAATAAGTTATAGATACAGAGCTCACATTAATTCACCCTTTTCCCCAATAGGAAAAACAACCAGACAATAGGAATTTTATCTAAAACACCTGTATATCAAAAATCTCTGCTTTTATTGTCATACCCATCATTATTTATAGTTTATATACTGCAAACCGATTTCATATTTTAGGTACTGTGAACCTTTAAAATCTGGTGGTGTGAACAGTCCATCTGTCTTTTTTATATTCTGTATCTTTTTGACCTTTACATGTTCCTTTAGATTCCAGTCATTTGTGTGTGTGTCACCCCGTAATGGCTGGGAGAAAGAGGCCCAGAGGGTGAACACTCACTCTTGCGTCATCGCATCAGACTTTACCAGTCAGTGAATGTGATTAGGTGTTAGCATCAAAGATTGTTGTGTCTGAGTTTGCAAAAATATTTGCCCTTATTAACATGAAAGAGATAAAACTTTCCTAGCAACTCACAGGCATGAAGTCATGACACACACTTTACTAAAACACCTCACCTGCCTTCACATGGAAACAATGCAATTCCCTTAGCTGTTTGTGTGTGTTTGTGTCACATACTGTGTAGCCCTCGACGGACCAAAAGCTTTCAGATCCTCAAACAGAGGATCAGGAAAGTCTTTGTATTTCCATTCTGTCAGGATCCAAGTGTCCTGTCTCAGTGTAAACATCTCTGAACTTTTAACTTTCTCTCTGCTAACATTCAATCAAGTTTTGAACTTCTCCAAATCAGTTTTCAAACTTTCTCTGTAACTTCACTATGCAAAGTCACCAGAATGATCCTGATTCTACAGATATATATTTCATATTGTGAAATGTGGCTCCTGTTTTCCCACAGGACTCCCAATCTTTCTACCTCAAACTCACTGTCTCCACCTCAAGCTTTCCTTCCTCTGTATACCAGCAAATTGTGACCTCGTTTCCCTTATTCAATCTCAATTTCATCAGTGTGTCAACCAGCCTGCCAACTCATTCGGTCATCCTTACCCGGAGTACAATACAACAAGATATACACTGTATGACCAAAAGCATGCAGACTTTAGACCATGACAACCATATGTGGCTCTTTGCCAAACTGTGGATGCAAAGTCTAAAGCACACAACTGTAAAGAATGTGTTTGTATTGTACTGTAGCATTATTTTTCCACCGGAACTAATAGACCCAAACACTGTTCCAGCATGACAATGATTCAGTTTCGAAAGCAAACTCCATAAAGTCATGGTGTGTTAAGGTTAAAGTGCCAGACCTGCTCACCAACATCAGTACCTGATCTCACTAATCCTTTTGTAGCTGAGTGATCACTAATTCCCAAAGTTACACTCGAAAATCAAGTGGAAATCCCAGCCAGAAGAGTGTAGCTTATATTACAGCACATAGAATGGGATGTTAAAAAAGCACGTACAAAGGTACAGTAATGCTCATGTGTCTCCTGACAGTTTTTAAACGTTAAAACGAATGGCATCATGGCACTGATAAGACTTTATGGCACCATGAATTAATAGAACCCTGCCCTATGTAACAACACTATCTATAAATAGGCTTTATGGTACAGAGTTCGCACTTCACAGTCCCTGAATTTCCATATTATATGTACATTAGCCTATCACTAAGTTAAATTAAAGTACATTACATTAGAGTATGGTGACAGCTTCAAAATATGACCAAACAAAGACAATTCAGAAGGGACATTTAAAAAACTTACAACAAGATGTCGTTTCCTAGCATACCAAGCCTACATTAACTCAGGAAATAATGTAACATTTTGTATGTAGTGGGATGATGTTCTCTCATTTATCAATTCAATACAATAAATACAATAAAACACATAGTCTTTCATGGTTTTTGAGACACATGCATCTTTACTTGTTTGTATGCAACAAAGTCATAAAAAGACTTACCGGTAAACACACAAGAAATGGAAAGTGAATGACTGAATGAAAGTTCTCTTGACAGATGAGTCCCTATTGGACATATTTTGTCTTCATTAGAAGAACTTATTTAAGACATAGAAAAAGAGAGAAGATGTTAGCAGACTGCCTCACCCCCACCAGTGAAATCGGGTTGTTTTGGAGCAGGGAAGGTTTGCAACTTATTCAAGGTGAAAGGAAAACTGAACCAACATGGCTACCATTTCATACATCAACACAATGTAATTCCATCTTGACTGTAGCTCATCGGAACCGACTTCACCATACAACAAGACAATGAGCTAAAGCGTACGTCCTCTATGGGTGTTATTTAAAAAGCACACAGTCTTCTGGAGTGATATATATCATTAAATGGTCTGCCCAGCCAACGCACCTAAAGCCTACTGAACTGGTCTGAGATGAACCGCATCACCAAGTCAGGAAGAAATCTTTAACCAGTAAAGAACATCTATTCCAAGTTTTATAAGAGACATGGCCAAATATTTGAACTGAATTTCATCTGTTTGGAGAAACAAACTGTCCAAGAGTGTGTAAAGTTGTTATTCATGCTAAGGAAAATTTTTTCAATAATAAATATAGCTTAACATCAGTACATTTATATATTTATTGGTCAAAGTCAATCTTCATAGTGTTAAATTACTTAGTTTGCTGCATAGAAACAAAAGGAACATGCATGTGTCTCTCAAAAACCATAAAAGACTGTATAGTCGGCACTTATTGCATCATATAAGTTTATTTTCCTATCCTGTTTAGAAACACACTGTTTGCTGATCTGCTTTAAAGCGTAACTGATAAATTTTTCCTTCCTCCAGGATAATATAGTCTACACTAGCTGCCCACCTTTAATAGGTTATATGTAAAAAACTCAATATCATGGCTGCTTTCTAGTCAGTAGTAAAAGAAAGATGAAAGTATGTTTTTGCTCTATTGTGACTTACCGCCGAAGTGGGGAGCCAGAGCTCGGAGAAACTTTATGTCTAACATTAATGCATTTTAGCTACAAAGTAGGGGGTAAAAAAAATGGATGCCTCCATGTTTCTCTTTTGTTAGCAAAAAGCTAGGTAGCTAGCTATAATGATTGATGTATACAATAATGTCCTTCTCATTTAATGTGACCTGAGTGCATTATCAATAAACTAGTATGTTTTTTATATGAATTTAAATCAAATGTGTGTATATATAGTAAAGTATTAGGCATTTACACAGAAGAAGTGCTTTGTTTACTAATGACACTGTAAGCAGCCATATTGAATGTCACTTCCTGAACTTGAGAAGTTTCAGAGTAGGTACGTATATGAAGGTATAAGCAGAGGTGTTGCTTGGGTTCTTTGGCCAGGAATTATGAGGTCAGGAATATGATTAGCATTTTCTGGGAAACACTGTTTCTGCACAAGTTGTTATTGCATATGCATCCTGTGCTGCCATTACATTTTACACATGCTGGTGAGATTTGATTCTTTGGTTTGTATATTATTTGTTCATTTATTAGAAATGTTACTGCTTGAGTATTAAAAATGTTTTAATGAAAAAGTCCACGTTATATTATTGTATACGTACCTGTTGTGCACATGTCCCGTTAGTTCTTATCCATATTTTCTTTTAACATTCCTCGACCTGATTCCTAGTCTTCAACCACACGCTACGCCACAAGAAAGTGATTGTTAGTACACCATTAACCGCTTTACAAGCTACACCTCTTAAAGCGAACCCTGCTGCTGCTAAACTGAATAGTTCTGAGTCACATTAGAGGTATGTATCTGGGGCTGACCAGAGTGCTGAAGCTTTGCATCAACCATAAGCATAAGATTTACCTGTAAATGCATTTCACTTGCATTTTATGTACACTGATTAGAAGTATGTGCTTTGACTGATTTTTCTTAAACAGGCAGAAGTGAATCACCTGTAACATGATTTAATGGCTAATATGGATAGAAATATGGATTGACTGGCAAATATGGATAGAAATGAGCTGATTCGATTAAATTATAATTTCCATTTAGCCAATAATTTGAATTCACCCAATTTTTGTCTGATTAATAGTTAAATATAATTGTCCAAATTCTACTTTTTGGCAACAAACTTTGTCCTTGATTTGATCAATTGATGGATATTTCGATGGAAATGTAAGGAATATCACAACACAAAGAACGAGCTAAGGATGCAGAATTGACCAGGCTGTCTGGGTAGGAAATAATTAAGGTATTATGATTATTATTCACTAAAAGCAACTCTAGGTGTCTGTAAGATCATGTATGCAAAATAGGGTAGATGGGTATTAATGGGAAGTAGAGCATAGTGCTTTCGTCTGAGTGTGTCATATTGTCCTGTGATGTGTCCAGCATGTGATTGGCTGGCTTAACTACCCCATCACAATTCCCCAAACCTCAAATTTCAATCTTCTATTCCGAAGCATAATGTCTGAGCATGGTTTTACACTGAGTCGGCGTACTATTCAATAATTGCAATGCTTACTCTACCCTCTTAAGCTTTGCAAAATGTCAAGCTTGAAAACAGAGCAGATATTAATCATAATCACTGTCACCTGATGCGACTTCAGCTCTTCAGACAGCTTGCACCCGTCTTTAACCCTGACCACATCTCTTATACATGTCTGACCAATGAGAAACACTGTCCCGAGATCCCGAGCCTTCTTATAATAGAACTGTGACCAGTGAACAACCTCACTAGAGCACCAGATGCACAGTGGCCACATTGTAAGCTGCAGTTTTTATTGGTTTAAAGCAAAATAAACTCTAGCATAACCACAAAAACCAGCACACTTCATCTATAGCTATAGTAAGGTCAGAATTCACAGCAATTTACTGCATGGAAAGTCAAATGCATCTAAAAGAACTTGACAGATTGAATAGAATGGAACTTAGTAAATGTGTGTAAAACTGTTGAGCTGGAGATTGGGAGAGTGGGAATTTGGCGAGATTTGGAAAGGGAAAAAAAAGAAATTATAGACGCCAGAGAAGAAGGAATAAACAGTTCAGGAGTATGTGAACCACAGTTTGCTGCAGTTGTCTTTGGTTGCTGTAGCAACAGCCCCACAGCAGAGGGACGGATTCGCTCTTTTAATCTGAGCGGAATGAGAACAATGCAGCCGGGGAGTTCGTCCTGCTGCTCCTGCCAAGTATGTCCACATGCAATGTCGAGGTCTTTAAGGAGCATTAAATGCTTCACTGGATTTTGTGGATGTGTAGCCCTCAGCTGAGTAGAATGACATTTCATAAATGACCATAAGGACCTCTCTCCTTTAACCCCTGTTTAGCTGCTATTGATAAACCAGGCACAAACAAGACCAATTTAATGTGAAATGACATGAATTCTAGTATCTTAGGTGTGTGTGGCCTGGTCCTGGTTTGACCTCTAGCCCTAGGCATGAAGTACATTGACCCCTGACCCCCTGAAGTACTGCTTGTTTGTAGTCTGTCTTCGCTTGACAGGATTCAGCACGTTTCATTTCAGTACATTGTACGTTCAGGACTCAGGCAAAGCTCCAATTTCTTATTTACAAACTATTTAAGTCATAGATGAAATATATGTGAATTTAAACGACAACTTGGAGAACTGGACTTCCCATACAAAATTAGAGGAACTGTAGTGCTGCGCAAGTTTTCCTCTGAGTCCAAATCCAGCCCATGCCTCTATTACAGCTTTGTGCACAATAATAATTGCTAAATGTGCAATAACTGTATCATTGTAATCTGACTTTTCTGCCATCTGTTTAACATTACACATTTTGAAAGCAATCTCCATAAGATTTAAAATGCATTGATTGTACTTTATATTTATATATATTTTACGTTAATCTTTACCTAATATTTGAATTTTACTGGGAGCAGCTGCAACCCGACAGTTTCACTGCAGGATCAATAAACTTGTCTGATTCTGATGATTGAATGCTTAAGGTTTGCCTTTTGGAACAATGTCCAAAAGTCTGAGCAACCTTCTACATGTCAGGCGGAGCTCATTTTATTACCTCAAACTAGTACACTGTTTATTTCTCCCTGAAAAAATCTTCTAAATGTGACAGGCCAGAAAAAGGAGCAAGAGCAGGGGTCCTCAAACTACGGTGCCCCCACATTTGGATCGGCCCTCTAAACAATGTCAGAGACATGTTTTAAAAATTTGTATTTATATTTATACATTATAATATATTATATATGTATTTGATAATGAAGGTTGGCTTTCAAACTAAAATTTTCCTTAGTTATTAATGTAGCCTATTTATTGGTTAGATTCACCCACCAACCAACAGAATGGTACATTCAATATAAAGTAAATGTTTTGATTTCAACAGCAATAAATGTGATAAAATGTCATTATGATAACAATAATAAAGCTCTTTTAATAGGCGATATACTGTATCTCTTGAAAAGTAACGCTCATTTGTCTGTAGGGTACATAACAAAATGATAAACTAATACTGGTAGTCACTCCCCCAGTAAATAAACTAAAAATGATGTGTCCCTCACAGAAAAAGATTTGGTGACCCCTGCTCAAGGGACTAAAAATCCATTACAGTATATGAAGAGCATCAGCACAGTCTTTTTTTTTTGTCAACGAGTTTCTGTCATGCCAACCAATAAATCAAAAGAAACTCATAATCGAATGCTGTACACAGCGCTGTCATTTAAATTTGGCAGCTCTATAATTATATCCTTGTTTTTTTTTTGTGGGTTTTCTGCCTGCCGAATTTCCATCTGCAGTGTTAACAGGGTGGTTAATTGTAGATGACGAGACTCTCCGCTTTGAAACTGGGTGCTTCTGTTAAAAACGCACAAACATCCCCCCCAAAAGATACGTCATAATCAGTTTCTAATTCAAAAGGGTCCTGCGAAATGTCTCGCTCAGCCAGCAAACACATTCATCAACCTGAGAAAGCAGATATCAGACACCAGCCACAGCTTACACTTCATTCATCACACACATGCACACTCACGCACACAGTTTAACAAATGAAAGAGCATATATAGCCTCAAGTCACACATCTGCAAATGGACACCTCTACCCTCCCTTCTTTCGCGCTATCCGCACACAAACACACACACACACACACACACACACACACACACACACACACACACACACACACACACACACACACACACATGCAAACACACATTTTTACAAGCTCCAGGTGTTATCAGTACAGTACTGTATACATTTTACACTCTGTGGGGCATGTTCCAGTAAAAACCCCACAGTGTTTTCAATTCTTTCAGCTCATAAATCTCTCACACACACACACACACACACACACACACACACACACACACACACACACACACACACACACACACACACACACACTCAAATGCAAACACTATGATAAACCCTTCATAATGATAAACTCTACCACATAACTCAAACATGGTGAGGTATTTACGCTACTAATCAGTTGAACATTTCCTCATGAGTCCCAGTATTTCCCGTCATACACAGTTTTTTTTTTAAACATTAAACTTGGAGTAAGATTTTGATCCTGGCCCTGCTGAACACTTCATTTCATGGTCTTGCGGTGTCCCTCCTGTCCTTTCCTCCTACCTCTTTCCTGTGCTGAAGGATTTTGGGTGGTAGTTATTACCCATTGGCTCTCTGTGAAATTACAGAGCCATTTCCTGAGTCCAACAGCGCAGCCGTGATAGGAATCTTACATTAACACAATTGACTGTAGAACATCTTCATAGAACATGAATCCAACTGCCAAAATGTACAAGCGACTAGAAAGAATAAAAACTTCCTGCTGGAGAAAATAATGCTCGACTCTAAATAATAAAAATTACTGAATAGTTTTATTTACAGGTTTTACATGTATGTAGCGATTCCTATTATTATTATTATTATTATTATCAATGCTTAGCACATGGCCAACACATGTCCATTCGAATCATATAACAGGGGTCAAATAGGACTGGAGGATGTTGGCAGTGTAACAATGTATTGTGTATTACAGCCACTGTGGTCAGTTTATGGGCCAGCTGGATTGAGTGTAGTGCATCAAAGCAACATAATCATGTCAACAACGGCTAGGCCTTGTCCGCTGAAACGTGAGACTCTCCGGAGAAGGAGATGTTTGTTTTATATATATATATATATATATATATATATATATATATATATATATATATATATATATATATATATATATATGAGAGCACAGTAACCAAACGAAACACTCACACTTTCCGTTCATCTTCCAGTTCTGCTGTTCAGCCAACAAGGTAATGGCACGGTCGATTAAACTCAACATTTAAACAAAACCTGGGACGTTAGGGAACCTTTAAAAGACAACACCTAGCATTATTATCTGCACAGCAGTAGGATTACGCTCACGCCACCTGAGGAGAAATTAGCCTGAACCTGGAAACTCTGTGTCTGTAGGCCAGGGGTCAAAATACTGAAGTGTGGATGTTGCCAGGGTGATCGTGATGGTGATGTGAGGCTGATAAGCTTCCACAGGGCATGCAGTAAATGAACTCTCAGTAATTATGTCATTATAGGATTTCTGTTTTTATAGCCAAATTAAAGGGTGCAGAAGGTGGGGTGGAGAGGTAGGGTGCTTGCAAATGGGGTTAGACTCCTGGTGGGACATGGAGTGTCTGGCAGCCTGGTTGCAATATTATTGTGGAAAATCTGTTGAGGAAGCAGCTTTTTTACAGCGATTCTGCCATTTGTGGAAGCTCAAGCAAGGAACCGACTTTGCCAACCAGTGAGCCGTTTGAGCTGGCTCAGTGCCCCGATGGAAAACAATGAGTCTTTCACATTGCCTAACACATGCCAATCACGCATGTTCATGTACACACACAAACGCACACGCACTGTGGATCCAGGGTAATCCAAATGCCTAATCATACTACCTTTTTTCAGAGACATCATCGGCTACATCATTCAATCTGGAAGCACAGAATTGAGAGTTTGAGATGACTTGAAGGGACAGAAGCAGGATGGATGTACAGCCCAGTGTGCAAGAAATCATTGTTCATACTCTGATCTTCAGGCCAAACCAAAGCCATGCTACATCAGCAAGTTGATTCGAATCTCATGCTACATTCGGAAATTACTGGAATATATCTCAGGTTCAAGGATATTAATCAGTGTGTTCCAAAGACTCCCAACCTTTGGTTGTATTTTTATATATGAAAACACTGTATATTTTCATATTATTATTGTACAACGGCATTATCTTATCAGCCTACAATTCATTAGAACCTCATAAACCCAGTATTGAATATATTTATGATCTGGCACACGGTATATAAAACTCAAAGATCGCAGTCTGTTTAAAAGGGCAGAGGTCAGTTTGTTCAAGTGCACAACTCCTACTTTTACAAATTTAGGTACTATATACCTACATCATGTAAAAAGACAGTGTATATAGTGTGCGGTTTTTGATGTTTAAACATGACCGCACACACATACATACACACCACATATATTTATATGTACATTACTTCGTTTTCCTGTCCATCTTTCCTGACCTGAAAATGATATCACACTTATTCAAACTTCATTCAAGTTGCAGGTTCTTCTGACACACACACACACACACACACACACACACACACACACACACACACACACACACACACACACACACACACACACAAACACACACAACAGTCATGATACATGACACAATCCAGTCCATAGAAGCAGAAAAAGCTACATCAATGCTGTATCAATTTAAGTTTTTACCATTGTCTAATTGTACGCTTCAGATTATTGTCTTGTTGAATAGTGAAGTTGTTTTCAATCAGCCGCAGTCCAGATGGAACTGCATGGTGTTGATGTATGGAATGGTAGCCATGTTGGTTAAGTTTTCTTTTTACCTGGAATAAGTCTCCAACTTTCCCTGCTCCAAAACAACCCCAAACCATTAAGCTTCCACCTTCATGTTTGACTGTGGGTCAGTCTGCTAACATCTTCTCTCCTGTTCTCTATCTTACACAAGTTCTCTTGTTAAAGCCAATAATGACTTATCTGTCCACAGAACTTTGTATCTATTAATGCACTGTGCAATTCTTGTGTGTTTTTCTCTATTTTCTAGTTTGGTGCATTCAAACAAAAGGCCTATGCATGTGTCTTAAAAACCATAAAAGCTAGGTATTAACTTTTAACAGGCATGGTATATCATACTTTATATTGAGAAATGACTCTTTTGAATTTTATATGCATAAATGATTAAAGAATATATAGAAAAATCCTGAAATTTGTATTTTTAGTTAATTTTTTTAACTACCAGTGGCAAAAGTAATAATCCACTTGACTACTGGTGCATGTACCAAGAGCGATTTTCATCGTTTGCTAGGATTGCACACAGGTGTTTATCTGCACCAAGCATCAGCACAGAGAGTGAGAGTCTATTCAGTGCAGCTTCTTATGTTCTCAATGAGAGGAGAAACAGTCTCTCCTGCCAGAAAGCTGAGCAACTGTTGTTCTTGAATAGAAACCTGCTACTTTTATTGAAATAGAAAGCAGTCCAATTTGCAATGTGCAATTACATAATAATTTGTGTAGCCTTAAAAAATTTGTTCTCGACTTGTGACTAATTGTAAACTTGTTGTTTACAATTTGAGGTTGGTTCTAGTTTGTATCAATGCTGTTTTGCACAATAATTGTTATATTTTATTATGTTGAAAAGAACTCAATGGAGAATAATATATTTAAGTTTGTTCTAAAATATTTAGTTTGTCAATATGTGATTATGTAGGTTTGTAGTCTTTCAGTTCAGATTAATAAAATGTCACAAAATAAAAGAATTATACATATGAAATATATAATAACATTATTTAAGCATATGTATATATACAAATATTAATATGGAAATATTGTTTGAGCTATTAAAAAGTTTACAAAAGTAAAAAAAAGTAAAGAACTAAAAAACTAAAAGCAGCAGAAGCAAGAATTAATTTGTTTTATATTACATTACAGTAATGGTCTCAGGAGATTTGGAGATTAATTTAATTTATATAATAAATTGTTGTTTTAATCAAATATTTTAATTTAAAATAATAATAATAAAAAAAAAAACCGACTGTTCATACATGTTGACACTATGCAAATACGGCATTAAATTGAACAAATAATAATTACTAAACTATAAATATTTCTATTTGTACATAGATGTACATGTTCTATGTCCAAAGTAATAAACTAGCATAAGCTGAAAACCGCTTTTAAAACTTTCATCTATAAGCGTGTCAGAGATGACTGGGGACATACTAACCATCAAATAATTTCAATTTATAGTTTTATTTCAGATTTAAATAAAACTATACATTTTTATTAAGATTACTGCTAAAAGTCAGAGTGGTTTGATGTAGAAACGTAACCAAAAACACAGGATAAAAAGTAATGCGTTCATGATCTGAAGGCAGGCACTTAACCCTGAGTTAACCTACAACCAGGGTGATAATTTTAACCCACCAGCACATTACCACACACATGAGGCATAAACACTCCCCCTCAGCACTTATAGCTGCCCCTGAAATTTGTACTAGTTGTGTAACTGCCGTTAAATAACATAGTAAGGGATAGACAGACTCTCCCTCATTACTGTGTCCTGTGATGCCACACATGGTTGCAATGCTTTTGTGTAAATCAGCCACATGGGTTTATCATGCTGACAACGTGCAGGAGAACAATGTGTTACTCACAGTCTGGGTTTGGGCTTGATGGGAATAGGGGGTCCCTCCTTAGATGGAGATGGAGATGGGGATGAAGGAAGGTCAGCTTCTTCAACAGGGGATGGAACATCCTTCATACTCACTGCTGACTGGGGGCTTGGGGTACTGCTGCTGGAAAATGCTCCATTTGCTTGGTGCTCAACAGCTACAGCCGGCTGGACACTAGGCCAAATGTCCAGCTCATTTATCTGGAAGGCTCCGGCACTAGGCGGAGTTCTGGGTGGAACCTCTAAGAGGCTGATTTCATTGGGCGGAGGAGGGGGCGGGAACGAACGATTGTCTTCGAATATGCTGTCGTCTTTGGGTACGCCCTTTCTGGATGACTCCTCAGGCCCTAAATTGAGGACAGACAATAAAGTATTTTGAATAGATTACAATTTCCTTGTTTTGGTTTTATAGTTTTCCTGACAAACAAAATTTAAAAACATTATAAAATTGTAGTGTTAAAATTAAATATCCTGTTTGTGCACTATATATCATAGGCCATGAAACAGTATGCCTGTTGTGACATAGTAGAAACATCATAATATGTTGAGCCATTATGATATGTCATATAATAGTTAAATATGTGATTAATATAAATAATTATGGTAGCTAACTGTATTAGTATCATAGCTGAATATGTAATAAACATTGATACCACAAAGCAAAGAACTACATAGCAGATACAAGTCTTAAAATTCATGTCATGTTTACATCATGTGATCTCAGTCCTATTAACCAGTACAAGGTTGTTGGTGCCTAATATATTGCACAATCTCTGGGGGATTTTCACACACAACAATATCTAGGGTTAAAAATAAATACTATAAAAAAACAAAAAACATTCAATTTGTGATAACTCCTGGATGATTAGGGAAAGTCAGAGGAAAATGACCAGACTAGTTCAAGCTGAGAGGAAGTGTATAGTAACTTAAATAACCATTCTTTATACACAGGGTGAAAAGCATTTTAGAATTTACGATTAAAAACAGGGATCTAAGGCTATTATTAGCACCAAAACTGGACACTTCAAGATTGGGTGAAAAAAAATGTTGGCATGTATTTTGATTTATTTATTTGTACTTGGTTAAGACTTAGACTGTATATTTAAGTATGATTAATACATAATACTTAAAAAAAAAAAAAAAAAAAAAAAAAAATCAGGGTTCTTTCTGGTGCCGATTTATCTCTAAGGAAACGTGTTTTGGTTTGGAGTGCATCTAAACCTTTATGAATCCATGTAATCCTTGTTTATTTGGGTCAGACCTCATCTTTGATATAAATAACTTTGCTGATCCAGCCTCAGAAATAAACACTTCTTCCTTGGCATGCGTGTGCTGCACTCAGGATCGACTTCCACCATACAGGTGCTCATGTTCACTCCAAGCAATCTTAATATATGCACAGAGCATAGGGTTTTACTGCGAGAAAACCAAACGCTAAAACGTTTACTGCTCCTCTTGGGAAAAAAACCTTTAAAAACTGTCTGTAAATGAGAGAATTCAATTCCTCTTTTTTCGAGTTTTTTACCAGAAAGAATTAAAAACCTAAAAAAGGAGAAACAGTTTCTTGTTGTTAATGCCTCTTTGAATCTGGAAACCCTTCTTATGTCGCTTCTTTCACCACAAACTATTGAAGACTTTCACACGAGTCACTTATGGTGTATAATTAAGTCATACTGCTCGAGCCACATGCGTCTAAATATTTACTATTGCAACCGCTTTATTACTGCTGACTAATATAGAAGATTTGTTACCTCCATTGGGAACAGATTGTACAAAACATATTGCCATGGTAAATTTGTCCATTAGTTCAGGTTATGATGCTTTACAGATCACCATAGAAGACAAACTTGACCACATGAACATAATGACCCCCTGCCTAATATTGTGTTGGTCCCCCTTTTGCTGCTAAAACAATCCTGATGCATCGAGCATTAAAAGCATTTACTTCTTCAGCAGTTTGAGCTACAGGAGCTCATTTGTTGTATTGGACCACACGGACCTTCACGCCTCACGTGCATCAATGAACCTCAGCCGTCCATGACCCTGTCCCCGGTTCACGACTGTTCCTTCAGTGGAGCACTTTTGATAGATACTGACCACTGCAGATCGAAAGGACCCAGAAGAGCTGCGCCGACCCAGTCGTCTAGACATCCCAATCTGTCCCTTGTCAAACTCAAATCCATATCCTTGCCCATTTTCCTGTTTCCAACACAGCAAATTTGAACTTTCTGCCTAATAAATCCCACCCACTAACAGGTGCCAGGATGAAGAGATAATCAGTGTAATTCACTTCACTATAATGTTATAATGTTATGCCTGGTCATTGTGTCTACTAATTTATATTAATGGATAACACATCGTTAATAATGAGGAAAACATGTTTGTAAAGGTGATTTGCGATTACCTGGCAGAATGGTTAGCTGGGCGCTGCATCTGATGGAGCCGTACTGGTTTGTAGCACTGCAGCAGAACAGGCCTCCGTCTTCAGGGAAAACTTCGGCTATCACCAGAGTGCAGATCTCCTCTGTTGGGTCAGTCAGAGGAGTGACAAATTAAATATTGCTTACAGACAATGGTAGACTGTAAGAATGCATTATTTACTCTGTTATCGTATATAAGAATATTTATATTTTTCGGAAAATTGTACTGCAGTACATTTCAGACAAATATGCAGTTCCTTTCTACTGCAAAGTGAACACATAGACAGTGTTAAATACAAAGCTGTGGCGAGAGCACACATGTAACCCATAGTTCTGAGAGTGTGTAGAGTACATGTTCTTTCACTGTGGGTCTGTAACTATAGAAATCTTCCTCATTATAAAGGTCTGATATTCAGGAGAATGGAACACTGATCTGCATCCATTATTCACATCGATTTCTTATATATCACTACTTTTACTCTTATACTTTTACTATTAAAGTATTTGAGTAAATGTACTTCACTACTGAACTTAAGTATTTTTTTTGATACTTTCTAGTTTTGCTGTGTATCAAAAATAAAAGCAACTTTTACTCTCTACTCAACTACATTTTTGATTCAATATATGTACTTTTTACTCCTCTATATTTTAAGTGACAATGACCATTATCTTTAACATTTTGCAATCAATCAGTCAGCCTTAACTTTATCCAAAATGATTTCTTTTAAGGTCTTTATTTGTTCATTAAATACTAATGGTTCTTTTACTTTATGACATGATCCTCTAATTTTATTTGTTAATTAAAGATCCCTTTTTGAAAGATTGCTTTACTACAATTTGTTTTGTATTTTAGGAAATAAAACCTCACAAAGTTTTATATCACAAACGTTTTGGATTTTCACTCACATGACTTGGTGTTGAGGACTTGTGCATCTTTGGGTCTACATACAATGAGTCAAATACTCAAGTACTGTTCAAATGCTCAAGTCATATTGGAACTCCTTATACCTCTGCTTTTACTTCTGATATTTATATCCATTCAAAATGGGGTACACAAGTACAGGATTTGTGTACTTCCAAATACAGGATTTGCATCCATTACTAGTTACAAATGGCCATGGCTTTCAAACCTTTATGATTCTGTATTCAAGTAGAGGATGTACCTCATAAAACAAATAAAGTGCACTTGATGTCAAATGAGTGGCTCAACACTTATCTATAGGAAAATAATATTTTGTGTTCTGATGCAGCATGACATCATTATCAGGAATATAGTGATGAAGGTAAAAGTGCTGTGACAGAAGCTGTGATCGGCTTTTAGAGTTGATGAGTTAATCTGATGAATACAGATGGGCGTAATGCAACCAGATGTGTTTCACAACCAGGTGAGAGGAAGAATAAGACAGGTGTGACAACGTAGACACATAAATTTGTCAGAAATTGGTGTGATTCAACGTTAAAATATATCTTAATCCTGTTTAGACGTAATCTAGTGTCTGGGTAAAACTATACAGATGCACAGAGGATGCATCACAGCCTGTGTACCTTTTAAATAAGCAGGAAATGTGTGTGTGTGTGTAATTTTTTGGACAAGTAACTGTTTCCACATACGTCCGGATTTTGCATTTGTTTCAAAAGCGTAGTTTGGAATTGACAAAATCCTGTTGCGTCACGCACAGTCATAGGATGTGTATTTCTGGGATTGATAGAGTGCCGAAGAGAGGGTTGGTATATGTGTGTGTTTGTGTGTGTGTGTGTGTGTGTGTGTGTGTGTGTGTGTGTGTGTGTGTGTGTATGTGTGCCATGTGTTTGTGTTTGTTTTGCATGTTGGGGCAAGAGTGACACTCACCAGGCTCTGCTGTAGATCTCGGTTCTGGGAAATAGACAAAAGATCGTGAGAAAGGAGAAAAAGGAACATGCCAGTAGTAGTATTGTTTTTTTTTGTGTGTAGTACATTACTTACTGTACATTGTTGCTTGGTTTCTTTTTATACATTGGTTTTTGTCAATCAATACATGCATGCAAGTGTGTTAGCAAAATATTTGTTTGATTATCCCAGAATTGCTGGGTGTTTCTAACTTAGAACATGTTGCGATATTGGTGGTGGTGGTGGTGGTGCTGTCAAAGTTTATTTTTTTAATAATTTCTATTGAGCGAGCAGTTCTAAGGAATACAGAATTCTACAAAAACAGTTCATGTAATCTGAACAATCTTCTCCTTATCACATCCTGTAGCATCATGTGACAGCAGCTGTTTTACAAATACATCAATCATTGAAAAGAAAACATTAACAGGAATGTTGACTATCGCTCGAGGTAAAAAGGTGTCATCGTCAGTGTCAATGAAAATGCCATTATCAGTGTCAAAATCAGTGCCATGAGTGTGTTGATGGTGTGCTCCTACTTTTTTGAAGGATGCGAAAATCCGGGGAGTCCTGGATCTCATGACCCTGCCGGAACCACTGAACCCGGAGCGGCAGACTTCCTTTTACCCTGCACTCCAGAACCACCAGCTGCCCCTCACATGCCTGGGCATCCTGCAATAACTATAGGGAGAAAAAGAAAGAGGAAGCTTTACGATTAACACACACACACACACACACACACACACACACACACACACACACACATTTACAATTACACTGATCTCTTCATCATGGCACCTGTTAGTGGGTGGGATTTATTATTCAGCAAGTGAACATTTGATGTGTAAGAAGCAGGAAAAATGGGCGAGCGTGAGGATTGAGTGAGTTTGACAAGGGACAAACTGTGGGGTCTAGACAACTGGGTCAGAGTATCACTAAAAAATGAGCTTCTGTAGCTCATCTGTTAGATCGGACCACATGGACAAGCCTTCGCTCCCCACATGCATCAATGAGCCTCGACCGCCCATGACCCTGTCGCTGGTTCACCTCCTGTTCTTCCTTCTAACTGCTGAAGAAGTTCATGATGTTAATGCTCGACTGTTCATGACAGTTTTGGCATCAAAAGAGGAGACCAACACAATATTAGGCAGGTGGTCATAAAGTTAAAGTGTATATATAACCATTGCTTAGAAGATATTTAGGACTGGACTGAGTCACAGAACAACACTGGAATCACCACAAAGTTAAATTGAAAGGTTTAGTTATTATTACATAAGAGAAGATTATTGTTAAATGTTATTGTCAGCTTATTTAAAGTAACTATAATATTACACATATCCTTAATTTCCGTTTTATGGGCATTTAGGATCTAAGGAATTTGAAACTGGGAGCCTTGTATAACCAATACAGTATGAGCTGCATTAAATGAACATGAAGTGTTCATAAGTTACAGATTTTTAAATGACAAGATGTTTCACAAGGCCAACGCGAATTATTTCATTATGTTGTTCTTCAGAATTTCATCATGAAAATGTCGACATAAAATCCATGATGGCTAAAACATGTTGAGACCCCAAGCCATGTGGCAATGACAAGATCAAAAGAATTTTTACAATAAATTATAAGAGCTCATTATTATAATCCACTTAGGTATTCAGGGCCACCTGACTCTTCCAGCCATATGAGGTTCTTCCCAAACTGTTACCACAAAGTTTTCCACACAGTTGTATAAAACGTTTTTGGATCCAGTAGTATTAAATTTTCCCTTCACTTGAACTAGGAGACACAAACCTGTTCCAGCATGACGATGCCCCTGTGCACAAAGCCAGCTCCATGAACATATGCTTTACATTGGTTGCAGTGGAAGATCTCCTGATATGGAGTTATTAAACCTATTGGCCACCTTTGGGATGAATTGAAATACTGACTGTATCCCAGGCCTCCTCACCTCACCTACATCGCTACCTAACTTTATTAACACCCTTGTGTCTGAATGAATCTCCACAAATCTCCACAAACACACTCCAAAATAGAGTGGAACATCTTCCCATAAGAGTGGAGGTTATTAGTCACATCTTGCTTTGGTGTAATCGTTTTTTTGTTATTTATTTACCTTGGTGAAGGTAGGGGGAGCTGAATGAAGTCCGTCAGCAGCATACTGTGAAGAGACAGGACTCTGAACCTTAAAAAAAATGTGTGTGAGAGAGAGAGAGAGAGAGAGAGAGAGAGAGAGAGAGAGAGAGAGAGAGAGAGAGAGAGAGAGAGAGAGAGAGAGATTATTATATTCATCTTGCTAAAGAAACTGTCTCAAATTTCTGTATGCCTTGACATCTGTTACTATCATTCCTAATGAGCTTTCCAGACCTGTGTATTTTAAAACCCTTTTAGTGTTCTGTGTGTTTAGTGTGTGTGTGTGTGTGTGTGTGTGTGTGTGTGTGTGTGTGTGTGTGTGTGTGTGTGTGTGTGTCTTACTCTCTGTGACAGTGGCTGGAGTAGTGTGGAGCGGAGGGACGGTTTATCAGGGCTTTTTGGCGAAGACGTGCGAATGGTCAAGGACACCGACGCTGTTTTCTTCTGCACCCTGAGGAAATATCCCAGAGTTACCCAGGAACACTGCACACACTCTAATCCACTTTTATACACACAATTACTAAAGAAATAGTGCTACAATTACATTTGCAAACTACCTAGCACAAACATAATCTTGAATTTTCCTTCACATATTGTTCTCTTTTTTTTTTTTTTTTATTTATTTATTTATTTTTTATGATTCAACTAACACAAAAGCAAATGGATTCATGCTCCATTAAGGTGAACTGTGCTTCAAAGACAGAGACGGCTGAAAGACTGAGGCTGGTCTCGGCCTATTAATCCCTAACTGCCGGATTTAGAAACACAAAAGCAGCTACACGGCTTATTAAGTTTGATGCGACAGGCTCGGCTCGGCTCTAGGTTTAAAAACTCGCCGGTACCCGGCATTGCATATAAAGGTTTGACGCACTCTTTGTGCACATGACGGTAAACTAAAAAATTCCTCTAAAGCTTTAGTGTGGACAGGTTTAATTTTTCTTTTATTGAGAAAAGCGAGAATGACTAAATGTTTAGCTAGATAAATCCAAGGCCAAAGGTCTTTGACCTTTTGCTAGATTTTATGCTTATTTGTATCTCTCCCGGAGTCTGTTTGAGATATGTTTGTTGTGTTTATAATGAGAGGATCAGCGTACAGATTGAAATAATCATGCAAGCCATGTTCAGCATGGTTTGTATTTCTTTCTGATATTTAATTGGTCAATCTGAGATAGAAACTGTAAATCTACATATAGTAAAGCTACAGTGTGTCAAGTGTCTTTAAAAGCATATTTCTAAATAATAAATGCATAATTATCAAAGGGAAAAAAAACATGACGGTAAAAAAAAATAAGGCTACACCAACTGCAAACAAACACTTCAAATAACTGGAGATCAGTATTTCACATCCCTGTGCTGTGGCCCACTCTTATTTTTCCAAATATTTTTTTTATTTTTTTTTATTCAGCCACACTGGATCCCTTTCAAGCATAAACTGCCTGTTTAAAGTCTTGCCACAGCATCTGAATTGGGTTCAAGTTAGGACTTCATCTAAGCCACTCCAAAACTTTATTCAATTCAAGCCACCAGCATGTTATGATGTTCTTATTGTGGAATGCCTTGTTAACTTTTTGTCTAATGTACCTTTGACTCATC